>NC_133511.1:102322037-102629351 GCF_049354715.1 Callithrix jacchus | reverse complement strand
ACTTCTGCATCTCTTTCATATCTCCATTCATCTTATAATTGAAATATTTTCCTTTTTATTACTTAATAAGCCCTAGACAACAACTGCTTATTGGAGACCATTTCCTATTTCAGAAAACCATTTGTCTTTTCTAAACAACTGTAAAATTTTTGCTTCCCATTCACTAATAAATAACTAATCAGTTTCTGAATCTCCTTGAATTATGAAAAGCTCTAAAAGTTTCAAGTTCCATCAGCAGCAATTATATGGCTCCTATGATTGCTATATTGATTTTTTATACTTAAACTGCAATTCTAGCTAGCAACAAGCTTTTTTGTTGCCATTTTTGGTCAACCATTTCAACCTTTTATTAGAAGTGTTGGGGTGTAATAATTGATATTAAAATTGTATGTGGTTACATAAAAAGTGAAGAACTATTATTTTAGACTTAAAAGAATAATTTAGCCTCCTGTGTATATGTTTTTCTTTGCATTCTCTTTAACACGGGTTTTTACTGAGAAAAATAAGAGGTAAATATGATTATGAAACAGGTTGTCCCACTAGTTTTCATGTCTTTTATAAACATTTCATATGCAAGCTGCAAACGCTTCACTTGATTAAAGCAGGATCTCTAAAAGACACATACCTGACAATATTTCGTTAGTCTAATTTGAGTTATAGCACTTCTATAGATACTAAAATCTGTTTGCTTAAAGTCTCATACCAGTTTTATTTTTACAAAGTTATTGCACATTTGGTGTGAATTAATGAGATAGTAAGTCAGACATAATCATTGAATTAAGAGGATATTTTTTTTCTGTAAGCTTCCAGGGATACATTGGCTCTAAGATATATAGCAGGTATTATGTTTACAGTTCTGTAGAACTTCAGTTTAGTTTGTGTAACACTCCTTAATAGCCTGAAGACTAGCTTTTCTTGTCAGGTAAAAACTAAATTCCCCTCATCCATCATTAAAGATTGTTTATCAAGATGCTGCAGATGAATTAGTATAAGCATTGTCACCCAGTGTAGCCCAGCTGGATTACCTTAGCTGGAAGGAGTTTTTGAAATTAAGAAACTCAGTAATGATAAGGAAAAAATCACTCATTCTTGTTATTCCTAGATTCCAGAAAAAAAAAATAGTGTTGAGAGGCAAACATCTGAGAAGGAAATAATTGTACTGCAATTTATGCAGCAATTGTTGACCATGGGTGCACCTGTCATTCATAACCCAGGATAGTAGATATAACTTTCCTAATATCTTGGCATATACCGGAATGAAATATACTCATTTTGTCTTCTTTAATTCTTTTTAAATTGTTGATATTTGGGTAGCTTTGAGTGTTGCTAGTCCTTCTGAAAACAGCATTAAGAAGAAATCTCTTTAGGTAGGTGTTGCTTCAATATTTGACAAGTATAAGATATTCAAAGTAACTACAAGGTAGAAAACATTTTTCCTTGGGTCTCAAACTACATCTTCTTTTGTTTACAGAGATAGAGGAATAACATTCCATAATGCTTATTTGACTTCAAAAGGCAATGATAACAGACTTGTCTAAAGATCCATTTCCCATCACATACGTGCCAGAAAGCATTGCCTACGTTTGTCAAAAATAAGGATGCAAAATTAAGAATGAAAAAGAAAGAATTTCAGGGCACATATTAAAGTCTGTGAGATATGTTCTCACCAAATGTCACAGTGGCTGCTGGAGTATGCTGGAGCTTCTAGACTTTGGATGTCATAGCCTTTCAGTAGTTTTTTTTTTATGTCATTTTTTTATTAATCCCTTATTGTATATTTTTGAATATACAATAAGGAATTAATAATCAGATAATACTTTAAATCTTAATTCAATGGAAAGATGAGCTCTAAAAAGTACACATTTGCTTGTTATTCTTCTCTTTTCCTGAATGATTTTTTAATCCCTTCTGATGTTCTGATATTTTCCTTTGATGCTAAAAAATACACCTGCCAGCTGAAATGTTATAGAAACCTATTTATGCGATCAATTCTAACTCCCTGCTATTTTTCAGAAGAAAAAAACACAATTTTCCAGAATATAATATAGAAAGGTGTGAAACTCTGCAATGTTTGATTATAATTATTTGTTTATAATTATACCCCACTCTAAACTGAATTAAAGAAGTGAAAACTACATTTTAAAAATATTGCTTTAAAACTTATTTTTAAGAGTCTATAATTAATATACTTTCTTTGGAAGAAGCTAGTTGCTGCTTCATTCATCATCATATTTAGTTCAGAACTTCTTGACAAATTAGGGAAACTGAGAAGTTTATTAGGTAATCTAGTTCTCAATGTCCAATAAAATTACTTATTTATATTCTTCTGGCACCTAGAGGGTATCCTAGGCCAACCAGCCTCCCACTAATCTGCCACCAATGGCAGGAAAGATTAGGAAAATAATTGCCCTAATCAAAATGCTGACTCGGCAAATCCTGAATAAATAAATAGTTGTTATTCAAGTCCTGTGTTTTGGTATAGTTTGTTTATACAGCAAAAGTTAACCGATACATGACATTTAAACCAGTTTCTTTTGTTTTTACCAACATCATTGCCATTATCACACAACCTCCCACTGAAAGAAATGAAAATAATTAAATAACGTACCTAAACATCTCTCGATTCAGCCTTCAAATCACCTTTGTATTGCAAGGGTCTTTCTTCGCACTATGAACATCCAGTTTGAGTTTGCAGTTACTCATTGAAAGAACCTATTAAAAACAGAACATACACAATAGGTTAATTTGTAAACTATTCTTCTCATTACTAAATAAACAAGAAAAGAATTAACTTCATCCAGATTTTACCTTCTTTCATGAACAAAGAATGCAAATTCTACCTTGGGTTTGAAAACCAAAAAGACCTTCCCATCCTGCTAAGCCAGGTGCTAAAGCCACTTCGCATTTAATTTCAACTATATGAATCAATGTTAGTATACACGTCTTACAAAATGTATTACGTTCCCCATCCAAACTGAAGATACTAAGAAGACCAAGAAGGTCAAAAGGCAAATTATCCTAAGATGATATGTTCTCACCAAATGTCACAGTGGCTGCTAGAGTACACTGGAGCCTCCAGACTTTGGATCTCATAGCCTTTCACTCCTTGATTTTTCTATGTCATAGACTTGAATCCATCTGTGCACATTTACTTACTTTTCTTACATCAATATTTCAGTCTTTAAGAAGAGTCCCTTATCTCTTGAAAACCGTTATAAATTAATGTGTAAGTATAGACATTTCCTAAACAAGCTGAACAGAGGCCAATGGAATAAACAATAATTCTTGTGCTTTTATTTAAATGTAAGTCAGATAACTGAATAAGCTCTATGTCAAAGCAGTCATTCAAATATGTCTTTCAAGCATATTTAAATGTCTATTTAGATTGGGTCAGTATATAGGGACAGCTTCCTCTACTTCCCCAGCTTTGGCAGCCTCTTTTTGAACCCTTGTCTATAGTACAGAACTCCACCATCCTACATCCAATCTTATGAGGCTTACATTTTATTATGACAATGACTATGAAGGTAATTTAAAGCACTTTTGTTTGTTTGGATCTTTTTATTTACTATGGCATTATTCCTAGATTTCTCTCCGTTTTCAAAATTTCTCTGATTGACCTTTAAATATTACTTTACAATTAACAGCCAATAATAACAATGTTCGGATTTTTTTTTTACATGGGAAATGTCAAGTGTTAGGCTTGTTTGAATTTCTAAAAGAATCAAACATTTTAAATTAGCAAAGAGGAAGGTATCATGGTTCTTAATATAATTGTATTACTTTACCAAATCAATCATAGTGGGATCATGCTATTATTGTCTTTCCTTTTGAGTTAGCTCTAAGTATTCTACACTAGAATTCCAAAAAAAGATAATTCCATCCTGAAGCAATACTTATCAGTTTCAGGTATTACTGAATTCCTTTCAGTAGCCTATGTGGTTTTACTGGTGACAAATTTATTGTCATTTTTAAGAATTGCAAAACAGGGGCATGGGGCAAAAATAAAACTGCAAAACGACCAAGAAAAATAATTTTTTAGGTGAGAATTAATTATAGGTGGGATTTAGAACCATTCTGAAAATTACCCTATCTATTTCCATTGCCAAAGCTTCCCCACTGAGCTTGTGGATATTTGCATATCAGAAGTACCTCCAGTTCAACTTATTCAAAACAAAGCTTGTATTTACTGTGCTTTCCTGTATTTCTGTATATTTTTATTGTCCCCATGTTGGTAAGTTGCATTATCATCTACCCAGTTATCTGTGTTAGGAATCTGGGAGCCATTCTTGAATTCCACCTTTCTTTCCTTCTGTCATCTACATGAAATCAGTCACTAAGTTCTGCCCATTCTGTCTCCTGAAGGCCTCTTTGATCCATTCATTCTGTCTGTTACATCTATTCTAGTCCAAGGTAATCATTCTCCACCTCTATTAATGTGTTTTAGCTGATATTTTTACCTTCCCTCTTTTCTTCCTTCCAATCTAACAAATCCAGAAAACACAAATATGATTGTGTAACTCTCCTCCTTCGGCACTTCCAAGGCCACTGCCTTTTAGATTCAACCTCCAAAGACTTCATAAAGCTTTTGTGATCTTGCCCATCTTTTCCTACCTTCCTATCTTGCAAGCCTCTCTCTGAACTCTGACATTCTACAATCTTCACTAGATTCTCTCCATTTTGGTCCATGTCATACACTGTCACACATCAAGGCCTTCTCATATGTTGTATTCTCCTATGGATACTCTCCTACTCCCCCTTATTAATTTGGTTAATGTATTCATTCCTTGACTATCTCTTATACACATGCTTGCATGTGCACACACCACAAACATATATATTGCCCTCCAAGATAGAGAAGATCCTCTGTAGTACATTGTGCTACCTCTAGCACAGAACTTACTATACTGTGTTTTTAAATGTGTATTTCATCCAATAAACAGAAAGTTGGGAATTGTATTTTATTTCCAATTACCTATTCAATGCCTATAAAAATGTCTGCTCTGTGGTAGGTATCAAAAGGTATTGAATAAAACCACAAACATAGGAGATGCATTAATACATTTCATAGACCATCCATCTTAAATAACGCATGGCTTACATAAGGTTTCAACCAATAATGAACTGTGGATAATGAATAGATGAGTTTGTGCACAAATTCCTAAGCACCTTGTATGCCATATTTCTAATCTACTAAAGACAAAATAATCTATGTTGCTAATGAAAAAGCACTTCAAATGCTTTAGATACCATACCTAGTATTGGCAAAAAACTAGCTGTAAAATTTTGCTATGATACAAAAAACTACCTAATCATTCATAGCAGTGGGATACAGAGGTGACTATAAATAATACTAAAGCTTATTTTCTCATTCAAGAGCCCTGAATTTGCCTTAGTATCTTGGCAAATATTCAGGTGAGATGATATATCCATATGCCATAAAGTACGAAAAATATAATTTGTGCATACCTCAAAATTTTAGGACATGCTATCAAAAGGCCAATTTGTATATGATTGAAACTGAATATAGTACCTCTGTAATGTGTGATTTGGGGAACTATGTTTATTTATGGGCCTAACTGATGTTCAAAGACTATTGTGACCTCCTTGAAGAAAGGGATTATGCTCTAATTATAGTCTCTTAGAAAACAATGAGAACTCAATCAACATTTACACGATGAAAGGAAAAAAAACACAACAATACAGAAAAAGAAACACATGCACATACAATAATAGCTGAATCAAGCACCAGAATCATAAACCAAAGAAAAAAACTGATGTGTGTGTTCTTGGCCATCTAGTCTACCGGAATCTATGTAGGTTAATATGCTTTAATTTAAACTTAATTGTAAGAAAACAAAAAGTTCCAGACAGACTTTTCTTTAATAAACAGCTTTTGTTGCATGGAAGTGTGATGAAGACTTCTTAGAGTTCACCTTCTTTTCTGAGCACTGAGAGGTTTACACACCTATAAACTTAGGCTCAGCCATGTAAGTATCTCTAGCCAATGGCTTGTAAGCAAATATAATGTGTGTGACTAAAAGATTACGTGTTTAATTTTAGTGAGAGTGCTTTTGTTTGTTTGCTTGCTTTGTTTTCATGCTGCATCAAGGAATTCTCACAACCTAAATAGTACATACTCCATGATGGAAGAAGTGATTCTGTTTGTCTGTATTACTGAGTGGTGTCATGGAGGACATTTTTCTATAACTACAAAGATTCTGATAATAAATAAGCCTTTTGCTGTTTTAAGACTCTGAGATTTGGGGGTCTTTGTTATCAGAGTAACTAAACTAGGATTAATACAGCTTAAATGCAATTACCAGAGGTGCTCAAATTGCCCAAATGCAATAATAAACAAGAAACAGAAAGTTTCCAGAAATCTGAAAGTACTTTAGGTCACCTTTCTGAGACTGCACTGCCCTGAAGACTTTTAGTCTAAATAGAGTCTCTTCTTGAGCATAAAGTGACTCAATGTCTATATAAGTCTTTAATTACCTTGATATTTAACAGATGAAGTAGAGAGGTTAATATAGACAATGAATGTAGTCTTAAGCAGCTACCCCAGGGAGGTACAAAAATTGGTTGCTAGTAGTGGTGACCTTTAACTAACAGAAGAATGGAATAGCACTGGTCATCTTAGGGATTTAATGTGGTTGTTTAAGAAAGAGATTGCCTGTTGAAGGTGGCCTTTGGCAGCTATTGCTGTATTTATGCTGCCAGCAATTCAGCCAACACTGTGACTTTATGTTCCAAAAATGTAGACCAGGATAAAATGAACTACTGTATTTTTTACTAAAGAAAATTAGAAAATTTTATTGCCATTAGTTTAGAACTTCAGACTAAAATGAACCTTAAATATCAATAATGTTTCCCTAGATTAGAAAGCTTTGATCCAAAGAGTACCTTGTTCAAGGTCAGAGGCAGATCCAAGACAAGAACTCAGGTCTCCAAATTCCCAAGCCAGTACACCCCAATAAATATTTAAGGAACTACTGAGACTTACTTAAAATTTTTATTTTGAAAAGTTCTAAATCATCAAACTCTAGCCTTAATTTTTGTTTTTTGATTCATACATGTGATGAAACTTGACCTAGCAGGATAACTATCCATCTTTCATAAACAGCCAAAGCAAGAGAGAAAAAGCTGAATCATCCTTTGTTTGGTATTAACATATCAGGCTTGTAGCTCTGGACAATACATTATTCCCAAAGGGAAATGGCAAATGAAAATGCAAGTCTGAAATGTTCAACCTAACCCCCTCATCCTTTAGGTCTCAGGTGAAATGGACACTGCTGCAGGAAGCCTTCCCTGGTTCTCCATAGCATACAGAACTGGCTTCCTGGATATACAACCTTTACATTTTCACAGAATCCTGTGCTTGCTCCATTGTCATCATCTTCAAATGTTTAGTAATTTCTGAATAAGAGAATAAAATTTTATTTTGCATGGATCCCTTAAAATTATATTGCCAGTCCTAATATTGTGTTTAGTTGCTCTGGTGTTTGCTCTGAGAACACCTTGCAGTTCTCCTTCCTAGCAATGACTATGTTTAATTATGTAAGACCTTGTTTGCTATTTCTTTTCACTTTTTTTTTTTTTTTTTGAGATGGAATTTTGCTCTTGTTACGCAGGCTGGAGTGCAATGGCACAATCTTGGCTCACCACAACCTCCGCCTCCTGGGTTCAGGCAATTCTCCTGCCTCAGCCTCCTGAGTAGCTGGGATTACAGGCACGTGCCACCAAGCCCAGCTAATTTTTTTGTATTTTTAGTAGACACGGGGTTTCACCATGTTGACCAGGATGGTCTCTATCTCTTCATCTTATGATCCATCCGCCTTGGCCTCCCAAAGTGCTGGGATTACAGGCTTCAGCCACTGTGCCCAGCCTCTTCACGTTTATAGTGTCAACTCTAGGAAAACAAAAAGTAAATTTTATCTTTTTCACCTTTTTATTCATCCTGCTTAGTGGAGTTGCTGTATTAAATCAGCTTTGAAAAACATGTGTTGATAAATATACAGATGAATAAATCAAACTGATTCATTTTTAGTAAATGGATAAATAAAAGAAAATTGGAGAAAATTTTGGATTTGAATAGAATGGTAGGCAGCCTGGAGTCTTTTTTAGGGAGGTGCAAAAAATGACAAGAGATATATAGAGAGAGTAAAGTACGTCCAGTAAAAGTCAAACAAAAAAGTTGGCGCTTGTTATATGCGGAAATATAGAAGTTGCCATGAGCTTTTAAGGTACAAACGATAGCACATGCCTATGTTTCTAGGTTGAATTTCATATCCTTGAACATTGTATTCCTCTGCTTCTGTAATAGGAATAAAATGTCATGGCATATTTTTACGATTTGGTAAAAATTTTATTTACCATCAACTATGTCACAAGTTTTATTTGACTTAATCTTCATAAAATCCCTGTAAGTTTTAAAATCCTTTTAAAAAAAGGAAATTGAAACTTGAAAATATTAAATATTTTTCCCAATGTAACATGAGAAAAGGAAGTTATGGAATTTGGGAACAGGTTTCTTTGAGAAAATTATCAAAATTTTCCTAACATTTAAAGATGTGTTCTTAGACTAAGCCCTTACTTTTTTTTTTTTTTTTTTTTGAGATGGAGTTTTGCTCTTGTTACCCAGGCTGGAGTGCAATGGCGCAATCTTGGCTCACCGCAACCTCTGCCTCCTGGGGTCAGGCAATTCTCCTGCCTCAGCCTCCTGAGTAGCTGGAATTACAGGCACGTGCCACCATGCCCAGCTAATTTTTTGTATTTTTAGTAGAGACAGGGTTTCACCATGTTGACCAAGATGGTCTCGATCTCTTGACCTTGTGATCTACCTGCCTCGGCCTCCCAAAGTGCTGGGATTACAGGCGTGAGCCACCACGCCCGGCCAAGCCCTTACTTTTTAAGTGAATATTTAACTACTCTGTATAAACTAGCTCTGTGTGACTACTGGAAGAGAATCACAGAAGTAAAATATGCTTAGCACTAGTTATGTATTCTATGAGAACATTTTCTAGATGAATTAAATCTCAAAGAACTTAAAGGATGTCTCTGAAAGTTTCACTTTTTGTGAAAGTCCTGGAGGAAGATAAGAAATTTTGAGATGAGCTTTTCACCAAAGATATTCCAATTGCAAATGTAATAACTTTTTTCCAGAGAGAATCAGAGGAGGGAGAGAAAAAAATTGGGGGCCAGAGCAATACTGCATAACATCTTTTTAAACACTACAATATTTAAAGAAAATGAAGCTCCAATTCAATAAAAAATATAAGATGTAAAACAATTTTATTTGATTCTAATTTTATCTAGTTAAATCATAAAATAATTAAAATAAAATATTCAAGTCCATCACTTTGAGATAGCTCTTGGCAACAGCCTCTGAGCAAACGTTTATGCCCATCTATACCTAGAAGTTTACTGTTATTATTGATAGTTTTACATCATTACTGCTACATAATAAACCATTAAGTAAATGTGTATTATGCTGTCTTCTTTCACTTTAGATACTAGCTGTAGTCCTGCTACACAGATGTCAAAGACAGAAACATATCACTTAAAGCCCTCATTAGGTTGGAAATAAATGTGATATGAAATTTGGATGAGTAATCTGATTGCTCTACATAAAGAATATAAAGTCTTTACTTCCATATGCCAAAATAAATTCAATTTTATTAAAGGGCTGACTTTAAAAAAAGAAAAGAAAGCATGAAATTACCAGGTTATCAGTATAGGGTTGAGATCAGAACAGCTAAGATTTCATTTTGGCTTCACTGCTTATTAGATATGTGACATTAATCAACATAACTTATCTCTCACACCAGTCTTCATCTCTAAAATAGAGAACATAATTTATTTTATAAAGTTGTTGTAAGTGATTAAATTAGATAAAATATGTAAAGTTCTTAGTATTTTCCATAGGTATATAAGTATACAGTTATGTTATATCACTGTTATGGTCCATCAATATGAATCTCCCCTCATAGATTACTTGGTCAGTTTTAAGGTAGCAAATTTAAATAGAAATAATAAACAAGATAAATATTGTTATTCATTTTAATGTTGAAACACTAAGTCTCAAGCAAAAGACAGTTTTCTACTTGTCGTTATTTGTGCATACATGATTTTTTAAATTTTATTGTGATAAAATTTATATACATTTGGAAATCACAGATATTAAGTTTGATGGGTTTTCACAAATGTATAAATCTGTACAACCAACACTTCAACGAAGATGTAGACTAGTCCCATCATCCCAGAGAGTTTTCTCATAGCCCCTTCCTGTCAATCTTCATACTCCAAAAGAAATTACCATTCTAATGCCCATCTTAATGGCTTTGCTTATGGATTTTGTATAAAAGGACTCACATATTTAGTATGCTTTTTTTGAATGGCTTATTTACTTAATATGTTTTCAAGATTTAGTCATGGTGTTATATCTATTGCTAGTAATAACATTCCATTACATGAAAAATTATATCATAGTTTATTCCTATACTGATGAACATTTCCCACATTTTCTTTTCCTTGAATTTCTTAAATAGGTTTACAACAGGATTTTAAATTTCTGTCTTCAAATTTTATCAGATGGAGCATCTCAGGATCTATTTGTATTCACTACTGTTTTCCTTATGTTGCATTTTGTGTTATATTTTTATGCTTTGTACATACTTATGAATTTATAATTAAATACTTAGATAATATAGATCCTACATTTGGGGCATCAGTTATACTGTCTTTATTTAAAAGGTATTGCATTTTAGTCTGGCCAACAGTAATAGTTGTAGCAAATCTTTTCCATACTTTCACACTTTTTTTGGTTTTCCCCTGGTAATTTTTTAAGAAAACTGTTATAGACTGAAATAATGAAATAATTATACTGTGATGGTAGTATATGAGTGAAAACTCAAATCCCATCACATTGAGACAGTTCTTGACAACATCCTCTTGTATACCTCTCATGTGAGTGAAAACTCATATACCACCACCTTACAATTGTCAAAACTTTGCTACATTGATTTGGTTATACATATATTTGTCTATTCATACGCCATTTGTTGATACATTTCAAAGTGAGTTGCAAACATCAGTAACCTTCACATCTAAAAGTTCAGCATGTCAGGCTTGTTTATTAATATGGAGCTACACTGATTTTTGTCCTTAGTCTTGAGAGCATATCCCTTCCTCCAAGATGTTGTCATCACTGTCAAGGTGGGGATTTTCTATAGCATCAACTGAATGTTTGAGGTTCTCACCAAGATTCTTTGACTGCGGTATAACTCTAATGTCTCTCAGCACTGCATGACCAGTGGTGTCTCTGTTCAGATCTCAGTCTCACAGTAGCCAGTATCTTTGTGGAGTCTTACTGTGTTTATATATCAGTGCAGACCAGAGTTCAGGAAGTTCTTTCTTAAGCAGAAAAATCTTATAATAGCCCTACATAGCTCTCTTCTCTTTATACAATGCCCCATTAACAATAGCTGCTTCACCACCCTAGAACTCATCACTCTTGAAGTTTAACTCAAACAAAATCCTGTTCTCTGCTTAGACTTCAAACCCTTGCTTTAAGAGCAAAAACAGCACTGTCCAAAAGAACTTCCTGTGATGATACAAAACATCCAATTCTACTGCCCAGCATGGAAGCCATAAGCCACACATTGAGCACTAGATATGTGTATTGTTTGTGGTATTAGATTTATCATTTTATTTAATTTTTACCTGTGGCTAGTGGCTGCTATGTTGGACAGTTTGGGTCTAGAAAATGTTTCTAGTCAGAGAGTAGGCATAAGTAATATGATTAATTATTATTTACTCTCTCCCAAGGTTCACATTACAGTATGGCCTATTGGTAAAGCTTAATAAGAATTATCACATACAGTTTGTCCAGTTTTATAGATTTTTATTGGAAAAAGTCAAATTTAATATCAATTATTCAATTATTCCTGGGACTGTGGTGACTTTTTAAAATAAAAATATGAATTAGTTTTGCTAATACTGATTGCCTAGTAAAAATCCATAGTAGAAAATAGAATGGAATGTTTCCATCAAAACTGGGTCAGGTCACATACCTTTCCATGCATTCCCATGACTTGTGTTCTTTGACCTCTCTAAAGTACATTTTATCTTCTGTGTAGGGTATGAGCAGAAAAAAAAGTCTTGCAATTCCTAGTGCCTCCAACTTTGGCTTGAAGAGTTACTTCACAGAATGGGGTTTGACAAAGAACAAACAAAAAGCAAAAAGGAATAAATAAAGCAAATTGCTACACAATCATTTGGCTTAAAGAAAGAGAACCAAAGCAGCAGTCCAGGTGGAAGCTGGTTCTCTGACCTTCCTTTGCGCTGTCTTTGATCTTGTATTTGCCTTTATCATATCACTTGCAACCTAGAATTTAGTTACTGTAACTAGACTGAGCAACTTGAGGGCAAGTCTTTCATGTCTGTGTTGTTAGTTTCTAGTACAGTACTTAACACATAGTACACATCAATAAACATAGGTTAAGTGGACAAGCAAAGGAAATACTCATTCCATCTGTGCCTGTAAGTAAACTGATTAAGAAAAGCAAGAAGTTTTAACTTAAAGCCCTATTTTTTTCTCAGGTTTGTGAGAGTGAAGAAACTTCCTAAACACCTATCCCTAAAGGTAGATCACAGGAATCACAGAAAACAGGAACTGTTCTCTTAACTGGTTATTCAAATTTAGGCCTGCAGAGTCTGTCTTGACCTTCAACAGATTTATAGAATGTCGTGGAGCAAATCCATCATCACATACATAGAATAATAAAGACGTTATGTTGCTTTCACTTTGAGATCCAGACTTCAAGAAATTTTCACTTTTTAGCGCAAAGGCATGGATGTGTACTGGAAAAGACTGTGTTTAAAAAAAGCAGCCAATCATTTTATTTTCCCATATTTGTGGGGTGTTAATCATTAATTTTGTCATTTATACAGTGATCTAAACTCAGAGTGCATGCACAGCATTAATAAAATGTTTTATCCATTTTCTGCTTAATTCCCCCAATTAATTTTCTTGCCACTGAACATTTTGCTTAATTCAATTGGATGCATGGTTTCTTCTTTAGATCTATACAAAATGGCTGAGAGTTCCTCTGCAATTACAAGTAATCCCACAAAGAAAGGAATAAAGACTCAATTACGAAGTGTGTTAAATATAAGCTGCACTGTGGATGGGAATCCGTCTCTCTCTACAAGTTCAGTGCAACGTGAAAAAAAATGAGAATGCAATATGATAAGATTTCAACAGGCTCACATGGGGGAGCATTTTGCACATTTACACAACTTCAAATGCAGCAAGCTGTCTTAAACATAAAATATTTTTATGAAAATATGCCTCTGTGCTGAAATTCTTTGCAAAAAATAAAAATAAAAACTCACTGTTACATTTGGCAAGCTATTACTAATAGTCTATTTTTATGTTTTAAATTCACTATTAGTATTCAGAGCAATGAATATACACATAATTTTGTGCAATTTTCCATTTTTCTTTCTACCAATAATGTTTGGAATTAGTTCAATTATGTATACATACATTTAAAATAACAAATACATAGAAATCTCCCTCTAGGATAAAGAGAAGGCAGATTCTATGACCATAACACATTATTTAATTTTTAGGTTCACTTTTAATTTTCAACCTCTACATATTTCCTTTTCTTCACTCTCTTTTTTTTTTTTAGTTACTCATAACTTCTTGTTACGTTAATATTTACCGATGGAGATAGCTGTCTAAACTTGACTAGAGCTAGAAGTTAGACTTTTCAAGCATATCTGATAAACAGGGATTAGTGTTTGAGTTGCTATGATTCAGACAATACTGTTAGGTATTTCTATCTCTGTGCATGTATTCAATTCTATAATGCTTAGATATTTGGTAAAAGCTGTTTATAAGAAAATTTAGAAAAATAATGGCAAATATATCACACCGCCAATTAATCATTCAGTTCTTAGGGAAGAGAAAAGCAAAGGGATCACAGCAAATCAGCAGCACTGATTGTGCAAGAGGAAATAGCCTGGAGAAGAACACTGATTTTTGATTATAGAAAAGCGAAAAAATTGCATTTGAAACCTAAATATGTCATTAATTTTATGAAGAGGGGTTACAGTGGCTTGTGAGTAGTTATTACTAATTCAAACATACTTGTTCTTTTGACATCCTACTCCCTCAAGAATACAAGCACATAATTAATATGATAGCAACACACTTTGTTTAGAGAAGAGTGAAGAAAACATGGCTTTACATCTTGTCTTATTATCTAGCAACCACACTGACTTGATAAATACTTGGCAAGAGAATGTTCATCCTTTTGTAGCTTGACCACCCCTATGCCTGTTCCTCTTATTGCGTTCATGAATTTATTTTCAGCTTGGAAAAAATCAAATACAATGAGTCTTAAAAGGAAGTAGGTCAACTTCTCATTAGAAAAAAAAAAGTGAAAATAATAAAAATAAAATGTTTAGCTATGTGGAATCCAATAAGGGCTTTTCTTTTGTCTTTTCTTCTTTGTATGTTATCCAACTCATATTTTTGGCTAAATTTTAGAACATTTCTTAACGTTCCTTTGGCAACCCTTAGTTCCCATTCTATAATTTTTACTTTTTCACTTGTACAAGTCCCTTAATATTCCTTTACATTTGGCAAAGATGCTCTCCTTAACCACGTTTTAGGCAGGCCCACTGGGCATGTCCTTAAGAGCCCAGTGTTAGCAGGAATCTTGTCAAGTCATTTGAGCCAGAATTCCTCCTTCTCTTGCTGTTTTCTTTCAGTGATTTTCTTTTCGTCGACCCCCTCCCCCAACCCTGCTCCACAGCTATACCCTACTTTCCTTGCTGTTGTGGAGTTGAGCCCAATCTCTCAGGCTTACTGCAAAACTCCTTTGCAGGAGTCCCTATACCTACCTCAATAGTCCTGAATAGTTTGCCTTGCCATTTTAACAAGAGTCAGAATAACTTCTTTTTTAACAATGTCATAAAATAGATCTTGGCCGGGCGCAGTGGCTCACACCTGTATCATAGCACTTTGGGAGGCCGAGATGGGAGGATTATGAGATCAGGAGTTCCAGGCCAGCCTGGTCAACAGAGTGAAACCCTATCTCTACCAAAAATACAAAAAAAATAGCTCCCACTGTGGCAGGAGCCTGTAATCCCATCTACTTGGAAGGCTGAGGCAGGAGAATAGCTTGAACCCAAGAAGCGGAGGTTGCAGTGAGCTGAGATTGAGCCCCTGCACTCCAGTGCCACTCACTCTGGGCAACAGAGTGAGACTCCATCTCAAAAATAAATAAATAAATAAATAAAATGGATCTTTCCTAGCTGTGGTAATGGGAGACTGGTTGGGGAATTGTTTCAGGTTACTATTCTTTGCCTTGCCTGAGAGACTTCTCCCTACCTTCTGCCTCATCAAGCTTACTGCTTTCTTGTTGCATATCTATGACGTCATTGAAACTGAGGATAATTTAACAAAAGTTTCATTTAGTATTTTATTATAAAATAAATACGTATATAAAGACTGTGCATATTTTTTTTTTTTTAAATAAAGGAAACAGACACATCGAAGGACCAAAAGGCTAAGAAAAACCTCCAGCTGTCCATCGGCACAAAATAGCTCAGTGATCTTTCAAAAGACAAATTTGGTGAAAACGTTTATCTGTTGAGACCTTTGCCATAGATTTTTACAGCCCACCGGAGGAAGTCCACATTGTTTACCCCGTGGCAAACAAAGTTCTGAATAATCGGCTCTCTCCAAGGTATTCTAATAATCTCAAAAGTCTAATGCAGTGGTTCTCAAACCTGAGCTTACATACAAACCACCCTCACCTGAATCTCCAGAGGTTTTGTTTATTTTTATACAAAATCCTGGGTGGTGGATTTTAAAACCAACTGAATAGGTGTAAAAGAAGGCCCCCAGATTTACACTTTAACATGTACCCCATAGAAATCTGGTGCAGGCAGCCATCAGGCAAGTCTGAAAATGTTTCTCTCGGCAGCAAGTTTACACAACTGTCTCTCTTTTACTACCCTGTGATTCATATGTGCTATTTTCCCTTTGCAAAATGCATTACTCATCTTTTTAAATGGCATATTCTTGATAATCCTTCAAAACTTAAGCATAAATAAAATTATTTGATAGCAGGGAGAACAAACTACAACAAAAGGTTTCTTATCATATCGACCCACTATTTTAAACTCCACAGTGTTTATTATTCTTTCTGTATTCCAGCTATCAATTAAAAACCAAGAATAAAAACAAAGGCAATATTTCCACACAGAACACAAATTCTTTAAAACAATCTACCTTCTTGAATTTACACATCTCTACAACCCCCAAGCTATGTATTAGTACTGGTTCAAGGCCTTTTGGGAACTGGGCCACACAGCAGGAGGTGAGTGGCAGGTAAGGGGAGCATTAACCACCTGAGCTCTGCCTCTTGTCAGGTCAGAGGTGGCATTAGATTCTCCTAAGAATGAGAACCCTACTGTGAACTGTGCACAGGAGGGATCTAGGTTGCTCATTCCTTAAAAAAATCTAATGCCTGATGCTGTGAGGTGGTACAGTTTCATCCTAAAACTATCCCCCTAGTCTCCCACCCCCACATCCATGGAAAAATTGTCTTCCACCAAACGGATCACTTGTTCCAAAGTGGTTGGGGACCACTGCTGTACCAGGCATTCTGAAGGACAAAATAGCGAAAAAAATTCATAGCCCTAGAATGCCCATTACCAAAACTAAGAAAATTCACATTAGAGAACAATGAGAATGTATATAATTAAGAGCGAAGCCTTAGATTATTCATCTAGATTAGTCAGCGTTCTCCAAAGGAACAGAACCAATAGGATATGTGTATGTGCATATAAATAGAGATAGATTAGATAGATAGATAGATAGATAGATAGATAGATAGATAGAGAGACACAGAGAGAGGGAGATTTAAAGGAATTGGCTCATATGATTATGGAAGCTGGCAAGTCCAAAACCCGCTGAGTAGATCAGCAGGTTAAAAATCCAAGAAGAGGGCCAGGCGCGGTGGCTCACGTCTGTAATCCCAGCACTTTGGGAGGCCGAGGCGGGTGGATCACGAGGTCAAGAGATCGAGACCATCCTGGTCAACATGGTAAAACCCCATCTCTACTAAAAATACAAAAAAAAAAAATTAGCTGGGCATGGTGGCACGTGCCTGTAATCCCAGCTACTCGGGAGGCTGAGGCAGGAGAATTGTTTGAACTCAGAAGGCGGAGGTTGCAGTGAGCTGAAATCGCGCCATTGCACTCCAGCCTGGGTAACAAGAGCGAAACTCCGTTTCAAAAAAAAAAAATCCAAGAAGAGTTGCAGTTTGAATCAAAAGTCAGTTTTCTGGTAGAATTTCTTCTTGTTCAAGGAAGGTCAGAATTTGTTTTGTTAAGGCCTTCAACTAGTTAGATGCAGCTCATTCAAATTATAAAAGATAACCTGCTTTACTCAAAGTTTACTAACCTAAATGTTAATCTTATTTAAAACATTCCTTCACAAAAACATTTAGAATGGTGTTTGAACAAATATCTGGATCATATAACTTAAGCAAATTGACACAAACTAACCATTACAGTATCAGAATGAAAATTTAGGATTTTCTGTGGATTGATAGGTTGATTAATTCATAAAAATTCACATTATTAAAAGTGAGGTAGAGTATGAAATGCTATCTTTTTGTTGTTGTTTTTGACCAACATCTTTAGAGCTAAATCCCCCAAAGATCTTTAACAGTGTGATTCATGGAATTTTTGTTTTTTGGGGCTTTTTTTGCCCTTAGGTTCTGGGATACATGTGCAGATCAGGCAGGATTGCTGCATAAGTACATATATGGCAAGGTGGTTTGCTGCCTCCATCCCCCGTCACCAATATCTGGCATTTCTCTCCATGTTATCCCTCCCCGACTGCCCCACCCTTCCTGTTCCTCCCCAGCATCCCCCAACAGACCCTAGTGTGTTATACTCCCCTCCCTGTGTCCACATGTTCTCATTGTTCAACACTTGCCTATGAGTGAGAACATGCTGTGGTTGATTTTTTGTTCTTGTGTCAGTTTGCTGAGAATGATGATTTCCAGATTCATCCATGTCCCTGCAAAGGACACAAACTCATCATTTTTTATGGCTGCATAGTATTCCATGGTGTATATGTGCCACATTTTCCTTGTCCAGTCTATCATTGTTGGGCATTTGAGTTGGTTCCAGGTCTTTGCTATTGTAAACAGTGACACAATGAACATACCTGTGCATGTGTATTTATAATAGAATGATTTATAATCCTTTGGGTATTTGATCCCAGTAATGGGATTGCTGGGACCAAATAGTATTTCTATTTCTAGTTCCTTGAGGAATCCAGTAAAAAATCCTTGATTTACCCAGTAATGGGATTTCTGGGATCAAATAGTATTTCTATTTCTAGTTCCTTGAGGAAACGCCATACTGTCTTCCACAATGATTGAACTAATTTGCACTCCCACCAACAGTGTAAAAGTATTCCTATTTCTCCACATCCCCTCCAGCATGTTGTCTCTAGATTTTTTAATGATCACCATTCTTACTGGCATGAGATGGTATCTCAATGTGGTTTTGATTTGCATTTCTCTAATGACCAGTAATGATGAGCATTGTTTCATATGTTCTTTGGCCTCATATATGTTTTCTTTTGAAAAATGTCTGTTCATATCCTTTGCCCACTTTTGAATGGGTTTGTTTGTTTGTTTTCTAGTAAATTTGTTTTAGTTTTTTGTAGATTCTGGATATTAGCCCTTTGTCAGATGGGTAGGTTGCAAAAATTTTTTCCCATTCTGTCGGTTGCCAGTTCACGCTAATGGTTGTTTCTTTTGCTGTACAGAAGCTCTGGAGTTTAATTAGATCCCATTTGGTTCAAATATATCTATTGAGCAAATGATATGTCTGAAAGTTTAGAGAAGGAATAAACCAATATATTAGGTAGCCTTACCAAAAATTTTACAATGTATAAAAGTGGAAGGGCGAATCAAATATATAAAGTCTCTCTTTCTAACATTTAATAAGAGAAAAAGTCAAAGACAAATGGAGGAGCAAAACTAAATTATCCAGCAATAGCTGAACAAAGAAAATTTTGAAAATCTGTATCCAACTTGAGAGTTGGAAAATTATCTGAAGTAAGGTGTAGGGGACCTTTTAACTATTTCCCCACGATAGCCCCTACCTGCCAAAAGTAGAAATTAAGAGAGGATTAAAAAAATTCTATAAATTTTCACTAGTAAATTCTATATTGGGAAAGATGAACCAAGGCATCAGTAGATAACCTTACACATAGTCAAGAAAACACATTCATATCAAGACCTCAATAAAACAAGAAAAGCAACTAGAGTTTCATCTTTTAGGGAAGTATGCTAAGTTAAAAACACTGCAAGATAAAATGCAGAAGACCTAGTTTAACTTTAATTTCAGATTAACAGCAAATATATATGTAAATATAAACAGACACATACACACATATAAGTGTGTTTGTATGTATGTGTATACACAATTAATAAGAGAAAAAGTCAGACGAACAGAGCAAAAAATAAGTTATCCAGCAACAACTGAACAGACATAAGTATATGTCCTCAGTATTACAAGGGGCATATTTATACCAAAAAATATATATTTGATGTTTATATGAAGTTAAAACTTACCTGTTCATCATATGTTTTTGTTTGCTAAATCTGGCAACTCTTGGTTAGAGTCATCAGCTGATGACCACTGGAGTGAAACACATCTCTGGATGAGTAAAGAATTTTGAAACAAGATTTGCAACAGAATCTATCCTAGTTGAGTTGTCTCCTCCTCTCATTTTCTTACCTATAAACCAGAGAAAAATGTTTGAAAAGTAATACCAATAACTCAAACTGTATCTCAAACCCCAAAGAGAAATTGATGCTTAAAAAAAAGAAGGTAAAGTGTAATAAGAAAAGTTATCTGAGATTATATAATGGCAAACTGAAGATCTGGAGATGTCCATAATAATGTTTGGTGATAAGAAAAGATATGACATGGGAACCAAGCAAATATACCAGACCTGGATGGTAAGATGAGGAATAACTTCAGCGGGAATTTGTGAGGAAAGTAAAGAGAGAAAAAAGAAGGAAGGGAAGAATGAGAAGGAGAAGTAGAATAGGGGAGAAGAAGAAAGAGGAGATGGAAGGGAGGAAGGAAAGAAGGAGAAAGGGAAATAAAAATGAAAGACTCACTGGTTGGGTGAGAAGGGGAGGGGACCTAGTCCGAAGAAAGGAAGCACAACACTACAAAAGCTAAGATTCTAGGAGAACTTTAAACTTTTGAATGGGATTTCAAAAAAAAAGACTTAAAAGTTCAAAAAGACATCAAAGATCACTTGACTATAACAACAGAATTCATTAAAGTTGAGTTTGCAAAAGTAAGAAAATATTCAAAGCAACTCAATTACAGAAATAAAAAATAAATTAGAAAAGCTCAAACTGGAATGTCTGAAATTGCAATCACTGTTAAAGGTAAAAGGCTTGATATGAACATAGTGTTTGCAGAGAAACAAGCCAAAGATTAAAGCAATTAAAAAAGACATTACACACATAGAAGACAAAGGCCTCTGTGTGCATGTTTGTGTTTGTGTGAGTCTGTATGTATGCAGAAAATCTTTCCTTAAATGAGGAATTTAGTGTGTTATGTAAAAGAATATGCAGGCCAGGTGCAGTGGCCTGTAATCACACCTGTAATCCCAGCATTTTGACAGGCCAAGGCTGGAGAATCACTTTAGGCTGGGGGTTTGAGACCAGCCTGGTCAACATAGCAAAACCCAATCTCTACAAAAAAAAAATGTTTTTAATTATTTAGGTGTGGCATTGAATGTTGGTAGTTTCAGCTGCTTGAGAGGCTGAAGGAAGACTGCTTCAGTCAGGGCAATAGAGTGAGACCCTATTTCCAAAAATAAAGAACATGCAGTACAATTGGAAAAAAACTGGTGATTAAAAATCAGAAAATATATACCAGGTACATTCTCAAACTTCACAAATGAAGGACATGGTTCTTCAAGAGTATTGGCAAGGAAAGCAAATCACCAGCAAGAAGAGAAAACAGACTGGCTTCAGACTTCTCTACAACCACATTCAGTGATATAAAAAAGGAGTTATGAACACAAGCTTCTGGGAGGAGGAAAAAAAGCTTCTCACCTAAAAATATTCTACCTATACAACTTATCATTCGACTGTAAAGATATCAGACATACATCTCAAATCTGATAGAACTCTAGAACTATAGCACCCATGAACTGTTTTTATAGGAAAAAAAAAAAAGCACAAAACTGATGGAATCCAGCTAACCAAGGGATCAATAAAAATAAAATGTAAAGAATAAAAGTTATAATAAAATGGCTGGTGGTGAACATTAAATCCAGTAAATGTTTTCCTATGACTGAACATCTGGGAAATTGTAGTTGTAGGACAGATGGTAAATTTTATAAACTCTACATCTTAAAACATAACTAATAAATATGGGAAGGTTGTGGTGGAAAAGTAGGAGAAAGTATGAGAATGCTAATTTTCCTTTCCCCAAAGTAAAGAATTCACTGTTGCTACCGCAAGCTGAAAGCTGTAGTTAAAAACCACAAAGATTACAACCACGTAGTAGAATTAATCTTTTTGGAAAGAAAAAATTAGCTTAGCTTCAATGTCAATGCTATTTCTTTTTTTTTCTGCCAAATTCAAGTAAACTTTAACTTAACATTTTAATTATAAAAATATTATATTTCTATATGCATTTCTATGTGCATGCATATAATAAGACATCTGGAAGGATATAAAACAAATACTAAAACTGGTAAGATTTTAGACAATTTTTAGTTTTATAATTTGAGGTACAGCTTGAATTTTCTCTTATGATGACCCTATGTAATTTTGATAGGAAAAAAACACAAAGTTGTAGTGACATGTGATGTCATTTTATAGGCTGGTAGAAATATTTCTAGCATTTGGGTTTTCTTTTGTTTTTGTTTTCTGTCTTTTATTTTATCAGTTCAAATACTATAGAAATGTCTTGAGAGAAAATGATTGCATTTGTCTCACTATGGGAAATATTCGGTCCTCATGGCAGCATCCTTACCAGAACAAATGAATGAAAGGCAATACACAAAGGAAGAAAGTAGTGTTGTGTAACAGTTTGTAAAGAAATCTCTGATCTAGATGTTTTATAATAAACTATATGGCCACTCTTACTGGTCCCATTCACATGTTGATCCTGGAGAGCATGATTCTGGACACAGGTGTTGCTTAATAAATATCTTTTGGGGTTTTCTGTACAATAACTTCAAAGACTTTTGCCTTACGGACAGGTTATTGAGTACAGGTCAACTAAAGTCAATACATTTTGATTAAGAGCTGTACTCTGTCCTAGATGCTGTTTTTATTCCCTGCAAAAATGTACATAAACCAAATGTTCAAATGCTCAATAAAGAATCTGTAAAGTTAGGCTCAGGTAGGAAGACCTCTGTGCCACATGGCCTGAAGATCAGTATGCAACCCCCGTTAGGTTTTTGCATGATCTTTTTATATATTTCCAACATTTCAAATGGTTCCTTCAATTTTTCAGTGTTTTTCACATGAAGATTTCACATAAGGTTGATTCTAACATCCACCACACTCGACAGGCCCAATGTCTTCCTTCTTCATTGCAATCACACTACTGTTTATATTAGCCGCCTGATTTTCTTTTCCATTTTCCCTTCACTTTAATAAAAACAAAGCAAGATGCAATAAACATTAAGGTAACCAACACAACTGAAACTGAACAATTGATCTATTTTGCATGAGTCAATACAAAAAAGTCAAATTGAAATCAAAACAAGTTTATGTATAGAATATGAAAATGCCAGGCATAGTGGCCTATAATCTCAGCATCTTGTGAGGTTTAGGTAAGAGGATCACTTGAGAGCAGGAGTTTGAAATCAGTCCACACAATGAAGCAAGAGCCCATCTGTATGAGACATACAAAAATTAGCAGGGCATGGTGGCATGTGCTTATAGTTTCAGCTACGCAGGAGACTGAGGCAGGAGGATCACTTGAATCCAGGAATTTGAGGTTACAGTGAGCTGATTGTGCCACTGCCCTCAAGCCTTGATGACAGAGTGAGGCATAGCTCCCCACCGCCCCCCCAAAAATATGAAAGTGCTAAGTGTACAAGTCAAATAAATATTCACCATTCAAGGACCAGCTTTAACATGAAGAGCATTAGAATGCTTTAAGTCTCCTTTAAATTTGTTGAGATAGAGATTTTGGAAATTTGATCACAGAAAGGCAAAGAGCAGTGAAACTGTCTATAAATCATTACAGCTGTAGAAAGAGAGAGTTTTGGCCAGAGACCAAAACATAACCAACGAGCCAAAGATAGTAGAATAGTTTTAATAAGTGTTTACCCTAACCTGAATATGAAACACGGGGAATGACAGGGCTATTACTGAAACCTAGGCAAATTTAAATAAATGCTTCAGACCCTGAAAAATATGCCTAAGGCAGTCACAATAGCACTTTAGCTAGAGAATGTGATAAACATCTCCTCCTCCACACAACTATCCTTCTTTAAATATGAGGATGAACATTTGCAGAGAAACGTTATCATAAATATTTCCGGTATTGTTACCAACTAGAAAAAACTAATCCTTTATTTGGATCCTCACAGCTGTAGAAATCATTATGTCTTCAGAAGAGGAAGGTAAAAAATAAACCTTCAGCTCAAATGAAATCTTATTTTCATGCAAATATCCCTAGTAATATAACAGAAGGAAGAGAAAATGGAAATATGATAAATACATATAGTCAATTGTCTGGAAATAAAATGTCTGTCAAAAGCCAATAAGTATTTTGAAAATTCTTGTTTCATGGCAAGAAATGTAAGGAAAATGAGGTACAGATGTGGTCATTATTTGGCACCTTTAGAGAAAGTCTTGATATTAATTTTTTATTTTGTTATATTTGAAATATTTAACTTTCTAGTAATTATCAGAGCACATTTTATTTCCATTTCAATTTATGGCTTCCATTATGTACTCTGAATTTAGACCACCTGAGATTGCATCTTTGTGAAATACTTGAAAGTCTTTGGCCTTAGGAAAAAAACTCCATGAAGTTCAGTGCTTCAGTTTCCTTGTTTGTAAAATGGAAGTAACAACAGTATTGTCCTCAGAAGATTGTAATAAAGATTAAATAAAACAATAAAAAGCCCTGAGAATGATGCTCAGCTCATAGTATATATTCAGTGCAGGTTGGCTACTATTACAATTGATTTATCTACCAAACAACAACAGTTGTCTACACTTACGTGCTAGTAAAAGATCTAAGTGTTACAGTAAATAGGCGGATGTGAGCAGGGCAGGAGAAGACCCACCCCCCCAGGAATGTCAAGTAACCATCAAGTGATGGTCCGCTGGTTGTTAGCTGTCTCTCTAAATAATAATAGGTCACAGCCAGCACCAAAGAAGCAGTTTCCCAATAGATAGAAACACCTACCTGAACTGGCAATCTGCAGCTTCCCAATAAGATTTCAGGAATCGGGCAAGCGGGCTCAAGTACGTGCATTGAAAAAGAAAATGTCAGAGTTTAACTGGTATATGACTTTCCAGGAACACCCCACCAGAAAAGGGAAGAATGCGTCAGGTGAGCATGCCTACAACGCCGATAAACGCACTGCGCATGCCCACCTCCCAAGTGCTAGCAGGCCACTGCTCATGTAGGCAGCCTACTAAAAGGGAAAAATCAAGGGAAAAGGGATGCAAGCTTCCAGGTGTATGACAACAGATAAAACCCCAAGTCAAAATGTAAAACGCTGTATTTGTTCTTTAAGTGTCTGGTTGGCCCTCTTCCAAGTCCTCTTTCCTTTCTGTTCATTCCTGCTCTAAAGCTTTTTAGTAAACTTTTACTCTTACTCTAAACCTTGCCTGGATCTCTTCCTCTGCCTTAGGCCCTTCAGGTGAATTCTTTCTTCTGAGGAGGCAAGAATGGAGCTTGCTGTAGACCTGAACACGTTCGTCACCAGTAACTCAAATACCCACCACCAAAAATGTAAGTGTTTTACATGTATTAACTCACTAAATCCTCCCATAGCCTATAAATTAGTTGCTATCATTATTTTCCCCATTGAACAGAAAAGGAAACTGGGTAGCTGAAAGTAGATTTTCCAGAGCCTGTGTTCTTCACCATCAAGTTGAAACTGCCTTTGTAAAAATTCTATCCGTGAGAAAATTATGATAATGAAAGAGATGTGAGCTAATCTACCTACCATCTTGCCTGTCCCTTATTATTCCTGGGCTATTGGGCGAAGCTAACTTTAAGAGCCATTTAGTTTATAGTTTAAATGATAACAGATCTCCCCCAAAACTCAACTGCCTTTATAAAGCTAACGGGAGGCCATCAGCTTTGGGAATTGGAAAGAAGCAGCCTATGTCCTGATAAGACACAGACATTAATGATTGTCACCCATTATCTCTGAGGTTATAAGATATGCAACTTCCCCAATTACTCCTTCAAACAACACCATTCTTGCAGATTGGCCTTTTGAGATCGTTTTTCAGGTTTTTGAAATGTCTGACATCCATGTTTCTACCCGGACCTGCCAACCACACTCCTGCAGCCCCACTCAGAAGTGATTCAGCCCACAGTAGGACAGCTTCCACCTGCTATGTCTTTGAATAATCCCTAACCTACTAGCTTCAAAGGAGATAATTTGAGTACTTACTCTAACTCCCACCCGGCATGGCTAGCCTTGTGTCTATTAAACTCTTTACTGCAATGCTGTGGTCTTTATGCATTTATAGAAGAACCCCTCGGACAGTTACAAATTGATTCTCAACTTCAGTTGTATCACTTGGGGGAACTTTCAATAGTTCTGATTCTCAGTTGTACCCTAATTCAATTAAATTGGAATCTCTAGAAATGGCCTCAGTAGTTTTTAAAACTCCTGAATCATGGCATTGGGCTACTCCATAACACCTGCCTTTCAGAGTGAAAAATCAGACAGATACTTAAAGTGAAAGAAGAAAACCTGATGAAGCAGGCTCCTCTCACAGCTACACCAGGTTCTTGTTACAACAGCTGAACCCAGAAGTCCGATGTGTCTACAAATGAATTGAAGTAAATAAGACCCAGCAGCAATTGCTTACTAAAGCCATGGGAGACAATATACTTGCCTTTGTTATGATTAATGGCCTCAGTAGGAAGGAACCATTAGCAATTCCATTAATCAGTGTTCTGTTCACTCTTGCTCTGTGGACCATAACCATGGGGTAGCTTAAGAAATAATAAACTGTTCTTGTCAGCATGTAATCCTGATTTCTTGTTATGTGAGGCAAAATTTGAAATGAGAAGTTCTGTTTATTCACAGCTACATGTAATAAAGACAGAACATATTTAAATGAATTAATAGCATTGTAAGAGACAAAATGATTCCTGATGAATACTATTACTAATGCTCTCTCTTCACTGCTATTACTATTCATTTCTGTATTTATTCATTACTCAACAAATACTCATTGAGCATGTTATATGCCACACATTTGATGAGTATTTGTTGAGCATGTTATATGGTACACACTGGGTGTGTACCATATAACACATAGGATCACATTGATAATCAGCATGTTCCCAGTTCTCCTAGATTGCACAGTCTGTCATGTTAAAAAATAATAATAATGTCATTGACACTTGTTTAAGCATGATAAGGTAGACTTTATCCAGGACCATTGCAATAGATATACTGACAATGGGAATGGGATTTTGTAGTCAGAGAGAGAGATTGGGCTTAACTCTAAATACAGCTGGGCAAGTGGGAATTTACAGCCTTGAAGCAGTGGATGGAAAATTACTAAGAGGTAATATTAGGAGTAAGTAAGATTCTGTCTAAATTGACCTAACAAGATTCTTGGTAAAGATAGGCCAGGGTGATCAAACATCATCTTGGAAATGGTGAAGGGTCAGGAACCCAATAAGATACTGAGGATGAGAAATCAAGGGTGGGGGATTCTTTCTAAGCTGACTTATCCAGGTTTTTGCTAAAGCAGATTTTACAAGGAAATGCACTGAGCACCAAAGAGTAAGTTCGGGAGGCTGACTAAAGATTGGGCAACAAGGAATCTTTGTCAACCATTAAGCAAAAACATGAAAAGTTTTTAAAGCTAATGACTAGCATCTAGAATTCTAATTTCTTTTATCATCTCCAATCAACATTGTAACTGTTTATCTAAGGTTCTAGGCCAAATAGCAAATAGTAAACTTTCCAAAAGTCCTTTTAAGTTTAAAGACAGAATTTTAAAATACCCTAAGTAAGCATCTACCCTAAAAGTGTATTAGTCTGGGAAAGAAAATAAATGAATAAGCTTTATCTCAGTAAAATGCCAAGAGAATATTTGATAATATTCAGGGTATGGAGTGGGTTAGTGAGAATGAATTAATTTCTCAGGTAAAACACAACAGGCATGATTATGTTGTTCATCAGAGATCATACTCAAAGCAGATAATTGTGTGTGTGTGTGTGTGTGTGTGTACACTCTATATACACTATTGTCTTGGGATCCTTAGGGTGTTGCTTTTCCAGATGGAAAACTTGTGGCTGGTGGCACCTTTTCTTGAAGTTTTGCTGGAGCCTGCTGGGTTTGTTACTCCATTTCAGCCTGGCAGTCTGCACTTAGTTCATGCTACTGCATCAGATCCCCTGCCTGCCAAGGGCAAGCCAGGCGCCAAGCACTGGGTGGTGTGTGAGTGAGGGAGCATGGGGTCTGGCCACTGCACACAGCCAGGCACACCAGCTACTACAGCGGGGTGGGCAGCCCCAGAATCTGGCACAGGTGCTGGCTCCGTGCAAGGCTGCATCTGCAGCGGATGTACCACAAGTGACTTCTGCTCCTGCCACCTATGGGTGGATGAGGGGAACTCGGTGGTGCCTGGAAGCTTGGAGACACCAGAACTGTGGAGGCCTAAAGAGGATGTTACAGTCCTGGCTCATGGAGCCCCTAAGTCTGGGCTCCCCAGAGGACCACAGCTCTACTCCTCTTTTCATACACAACATGACAAGTAGGGAATGGGGGCCATTTCAGCCCTGTTTGTCTTGTAGTTGTTTTAGTCCTGCCATTTGATGGGTCCTGAGTTCCAGTTCCACATCCAGGGAGAATGAGGAGTGGGGACAACTGGTGAGGGAGCAAGGCAGAGAGGAGCTTATGGAGCAACAGAACAGCTCTCAGAAGATCCGCAGTGGGTAGCACTTTTCCATAGGCAGGTCATCTCAATGAGTGTCCAGTTCTCAGGGAAGAGGAGACCTAGAGTGGGTAGCTACCTTCTACAGGAAGGTTTTTCTGATGAGTGTTGAGCTCTCAGCAGAGAGGAGACCTGGACTGGGTAATTCCTAACCATAGGCAGGTCATTGCAACCAATCGAGAAGAGCCAAAGTGGGTAGCTTTTTCCCCACAGCTGGTAGTTCCCACGTCTGTCTGAGTCTGGCTGGGTCCAGGGATTTTATAGGCTCAGAACAGAGGAAGTCTGTGCTGATTGGTCCACAGGTGGCCATGGGTGGGCCTGGTAAAAGCACTGTAAGTTCTCACTCTGGGGTGTGGACTCCACTTGAAACTGGCAGCCTGGCCCTTGGGCTTCAGCTCATCATCCCTGACTTGGAGATGGGATTTGACCATGACCTTCCCCTCCTTCCCAGGAGCCTGTCTGCCTCCTGCTGCCATTAATATGTCCTCCACAGCACCCAGGCTATTCATGCTGAGGCACTCCTGTAGGCCTACACCAAGCCACTCTCAGCTCCTCCTCAGTCTCTCTCCCATGCTTGTCAGTGCCCAAAGTCTGGAGGAAACTGATGTAGGATGGGGCTGGCATGTGAGCACTGCCCCGAGCATGCACATACCCAGCTGGATTGCTACAGCACCCAGGCTCAGCCTCAACTATGCCAGGGAGTGGAAGCTGGCCCTTTCAAGTGTGGGGGAGCAAGGGCCTTCCTGGGCCCTGAGGGTAAAGGGATGCCCAAGTCCAGATCCATGGCTGGCCAGCTGCAGCTATACACAGGACCGTAGGGCTCCTGCCCTATAAACTCAGTAGAGGGCACGGCTCTCATCTATTTTCAGCCCCTGCCAGCTCCATGGAGCACATGGCCCTGGCTGTACCTCCCCCACTGCAGCCAGAGTCTTTGCAGTGGCTACTTCAGATACCACACCACTACCATCATTATATATTTTATATATATATATATATATATTTATATATATAATATATATTTATATATTATATATTATTTATATATAATACATATAAATATGTATATAATATACATATATATTATATATAAATAATATATAATATACATATATATTATATTTAATACATACATATTATATATATAATATATATATAAATAAAATACAAGTTCTTGCTTTAAGAACTTTAGGCATGAACCTGTCATTCTACCTTCTCAGGAGAAAATATCTTAATACATGATCCAAAACACTGTCAGTAATTTGATAGTTTTCAATTATTTATAATTCAAAGTTTAAACTTTTCATAGTTTTTAGCAAAAGTTATTTCTCAACTAGTCCATTTATCCCATTTATATTTGACTTTTATAAAATAAGTTTAAAACATCCGAAGATAACATAATCAGGTAAAAGAGGAAATTGATTTTATTTTCTCATCACTCCTGCCAAGGTGGATACAGTTATAGTCAATATCTATAATTCCCGTAATGGGATTCACGATGCTACCTGAAAATACGGCACCTTGGCATATTGAATATTTTAAGCTGAAGGAATTTGAGAAATCAACAGATGGAGGAAGCTCTCTCTGATCTTTCTTTGACTCTTGTTACCTGATGCAAGTCATAAAAACCTCACGTGAGAAGTGTCCTCTCTACACCTAGAGAAAAGGAGCGTACTTTTCTTCATCCTGAAGATGAACAGAACACAGAGAGGAATCCAAACAAACAGGTGTTGCGAAGTCTCCCCAGTTTATTGTATTTAACTCATACACCCTTTGCTATGTTTCTCCATGACTCTCCACTCTTCAGAAAACTTAGTGTTTTTAACACTAAGGTTCAACTGCTTCTACAGATCTTTATTTCCTGATGAAGTCTCCTGTATTAAGCTGGTCTCATATTGCTATAAAGAAATACCTGATACTGGGTAATTTATTAAGAATACAGGCTTAATTGGCTTGCTGTTCTGCAAACTCTACAGGAATAATAGCAGCTTCTGCTTCTGAGGTGTCCTCAGGACACTTACAATCAAGGTGGAAGGTGAAGGGAAAGCAGGCATGTCTTACATGGCTCGGGCAGGAGGGAGAGAGGGAAGGGGGAGGTGCCACAAACTTTTAAACAACCAGACTGTTTAAACTCACTCACTATATAATACCAAGGGAGGATGGTGCTAAATCACTCATGAGAACTCTGCCCCCATTATCCAATCTCCTACCTACCAGGCCCCTCCTCCAACACTGGGGTTATAATTCAACATGAGATTTGGATAGGGACACAGACCCAAACCCTATTGCGTAATGTAAGTATGTAAATGTGCATGTTTTTTCTTACCAATTTTTCTTTTGTTATAAGGGCCCCAGCTAACAAACCTAAAATGGATAGAAGAACAAGATACCTTTCCTCCCCTACATCACCAAGATATCCTTGCTCAATTATGCCCCTCCACAATAATCTATATGCTACAAGAAATATGCTAAGTCATTATTCCTATGCTACTAGGGAAGCGCAAGCATTTACGTTAAAATACTAGTTTACATTATAAATAAATAATCTTTTTTATGATAACACAGTGGTATTGGGAATAATATATATTGCTTCATAATTGTTGCCAAAGTTTCTCCTAGGAGTTTGGTGCAAGACAATGAAGAATGAATAAACTATATTTTAAAAGAAGAAATATTTTTTGAAGTTAAATTTTATGCCCAAGTCTTTTTCTATTCCTTGCCTCAGCTCCTCCTTAATACCTGAGGATCCTTATAATTAGAAGGAATTTCCACTCAAACTTAATTATAGATGAAATGACTATGTGTGAATCTACTTAATTTCATAAATTCTAACTGCTGAAAATCATGGAATGTTGGAGATAGAAATAAAATAGCATACAGCTGCAAGTGTCTATTTAGTACCATCTGGGTTTTTATTCAAAATATATCCATTATCTAGTCCCTCACACCTGCTATGCTCCCTTAAAGCCTCATGAATTCACACTGAAAGTGAAGAGAGAAAATATTTTCTTCCATCCTTTTTTTTGTCCCAGACCTCTCCCGTAAAGTTATGTCCCACACGATGCCTTTGATACTACATAATGACAAACTTATAGAATTCTTTCTTACTAAGATTCAATGTCTAAAACATTTTTATTATCGTCCTATAACCTTTATGAGTTGCTCATAATTGAAGATCACTGAAGAGATTAGAAGACAGACCTTATGTCAACGGCTTCCCTTATCTGACCAAGGCAGATTCTACCATTAACCCCACTCCCATAAGGAAGTTTCCTACTTGGGAGAAGATTGACTCCTAGCATGTGGAGGTGTTAATTCACCTATCCAGCTCTAGGAGAGCATCTGGCTAGGGAGACTGTCCTTAATATCAGGATGAAAAGGCCCAACAGAACTTTAGTAATTTCCAGTTGAAGTCCTAACCCTATCCTCTTTTGTGAAACTAATATATAAAGTCTTACTTTAGGGTATTCTTCCAGTTACTAACTGCTAAATTCTCCAACATGGGTAACGCATTTTTCTCCTGTGAATCTGTCTATTTTCAGTTAATTCACATCCCCCGAAACACCTGGACCTAGATCGGTAATTGAAAATTTGTTCTTTCAAGTGTCAAAATTCCACACATACTCTTGAAACTCATAGATGTTTCTGAGGGAAAGAAATCACCAACAAGTAGATAAGTTTTTAAAGATTTTTCTAACCACTACAAGGAGCTTATGAGTTTGCCCCAAATATCTGAATTCTCCCATTTTTAGGTCATAGCCCAGAGTATATGTAGATATAGCTAATCTTAGGAGGATTTTATATATTGTTTCTCTTTGGGGAAAAGAGTAAATGACAGAATATGAACAAACCTTAAGTAACAGCAGTTTACTGGGCAAAAATATAAGTTGCTATATCTAACTATACATAAATCACTGCCAAATGAAAATACAGAAAATCTCAATAACTCAAAGCATTATAAGCTCCATCTCTAATGCCTAAAATAATAATTAGTCATTTACCAAGACTTTGAAGGAGTGATAAATAGAACTATTAGAACTAAACAAGAAAAAAAAAAAGAAGGGTAAGGGAATGCTAGCTCCTTGCCACCCAAAATATAGTTCCTGGACCAGAATCATCAGCAATGTCTGGGAGCTTGTTAGAAATGCAGACTCCCAAGACACATCAAGACCTACTGAATTGGTTTCAGCAAAATCTTCAAGGGAAGATCTGTTCTTGATCATGCAATTCAGAAAACAGTAAATATGAGCATTAAGGGTCACAAAAAGGAGTCAGGAAGACACAAAATAAGGAAGTAAAGCATTTTGAATGTAGATTTCTTTTCCACTAGCCAAATTCTATAACCAGCAAGTAGCCTAGTTCCCGTGAACAGGAGTTGCCTAGGTGAAAGGACATCCCTTGACCCTCCCCACTCAACAAACCTAACCGGGTGACTTACTTAAGGCTAGTTCACTGCCCTTTATATACTACGTCTCGGAACTAACTTAGGATATAACCCTACACATTTGAAAGAGGAATATTAGGCACTTTCTAATTGAATTTAAACTTGAACAAACAAGTAGATATAATTATTCCAGGTACATGAGCAAAATCTGCAGCCAGAATACCAAGTCGATTTTGTTTCAAGTGCATACATATTGATCAAAATCTGATCTTAACTACATTTACTTGAGAAATATCCCTAGTATAATATATGCCAGCCATAAGAATGTCAATGACAGGATATATTTAATCGGGTTTGTAATCTCATCCCTTTAAAATTACCTTGGGAGAACATGGTCATTTTCCCTCCAAGGACAAGAAATATCAATATATATAATAAAAATGAATCATATTTTATTTAGATAAATTCTTTTCAGTATTTTTAAAGTGTTAGCACAATTTTTTCAAAGCACTTCGACAACCTTCTGAGAAATACCGAATTTGTGAGTGCTGCCTAGCAAAGGAGGCATAATGATTCAAACACAAGGTAAGTACATTTATATACTCAAATAACTGCCCCATTTATCAGAAGAGAGAAGGAACTATGCAGGAATTGGTTGGGTCAGGTAATTTGCTAGCTGCAAAATGGAATTTGCTATTTGCTATTTCCTAATCAATTGTTTTATCATGATTTCTCAGGCTAAGCCTCTAGCACCATCTCTGTCAACCCATCCAAAGGAAGCTAAGTTAGAATGTGGTTGCATTAGAGCCACAAATACTCTGGCAGGATTGCATTTTTGTGTTTCCCAGGACAGTACAGGTGTGTAACAAACTATCCTAAGAAGCTTGCTATTTTTCCGTTTCAGAGGTAAGTGACAGGTATTTAACAAAGGAAATTAGACTGAGGCTGTTCCCATGGAATTGGAGAGAAATTAGGTTCAAATTATCTCTACCAAGTATGCCAAACCCCCCAATACAAACACACAAATCTATTATCTCTATCTCTCCACATTCCTTGCAAGCAGAATTCTAATTCTATAAGATCAGTTCCTTTCCATTCAGCCACTAATAAGGGAAGAAGCTTCTTCTCAGCCTTCTTCTCAGAAGTGGAGAGTGAATGTGTGTTTATGTCAATCAAGATAATTTATTTTTTCTCTCCAGTAATTGCTTTGGAAAGAAGTATGCAATATCATTTTGCACAATGTGATTCTGCTGAGAGGTTAGAGTTTCCTTGACTTTTAAAAAGAGGTGCATAAAGAGAAACTTTCACTCCTTTCTCTGGGTGAAATTATCTGTACAAGATACTTGGAATTACAACAAGCCATACTAGGGCCGTGAGAGCAGCTGACATATAAAGAACCAACACTCTGAAGTTGGTGGAAAGAAAAAAATAAGATCATATAATTGAGCCAGTGAAAGAATCAAATCTGAAACTACCTAATCTGTTATGTAAGATAATACATCTATTTTGAATGTGGTTTCTTTTTACTTGAAGCCAAAATTTCTTAACTAACAAAGACCACTAGGTTGAGAGTCTACCATTCCTGTCTGATCTGTTTTAGAGAGACAAATCAGGTGGAAACACAGGTGTATGATGACTCACAAAATGCATATACCTAAATAAAGGGAAGAGTGTTCTGCAAACTTAAACCAAAATGTTATTTTATTCAATGCAGGGTAAACCACTGGTGTTTCCTTCTGTAATATAAAGGCATCTATACACTATACTACATGTAATCTACTTAAAATGATTTTTTTCTGAGTTAATAATCAGAATTTAAAATATCAGGCTGTTTTTTCCTAATATAATCTCCACTTAGGTTCCTATTAACTAGTTTTCTGTTCATTGTATATGACATTCATTCAGATTGCCCATAGCTATCTTCCTGAAATCTATGTTTCAAGTAAAACCCTGAACTGAAATTGGCTAAAAATAAAGATATGTATTGGCTCATAAAATCCAATTGCTCTAATTATGGTATCTACAGACAAAGTTCCATTTTCTCAGAAGTCTAAACAAACATCTCACAACTCATTGGCTGTGATGTGTATATAACCCCAGGCTAGGGTGAAGAAATAAAATATGATTGTGCAGGCTAACCATTGCCTACTCCTGGAACACGATTGATGTTAATTCCACCTAAGCCAATTGGCTGATGAAGAAAGGGGAACATCCAAAAGAAAAACCATGGTCTTCTTGGTGAGATAAGTAAGGAATAATGAATGTGATGGACGCCACAAATAAATATTCATTACACCATGGAGAAATTAACATAATTATTTAGAGACCATGCATGCAAATGAGTAAAATTTTGTTTCCGCTTATTATGTTTAAATCCTGCTATTTTTAAGATCTCATTTCTATTTAATCAGTTTAGGGATAACGGTTACAAATTTGACCCACTGGAAATACACAACATTATAGAAATATCACAGATACTGCAGTACAACTCTTAAGTAACAAGGCTTATATTTGGCAGGTTGATTATACATTGCAAAGTTTTTCTGTTCTAACATTAAATTCCAAATGTGTCCAAAACCCTCACAATGTCTGTCACTTGTTCTTTCTTGTAAGCACCAAGAAAAATGCCCACAAAGGAAATTTCAGAGAAAGTCTAAATGCACTTTTGTCTATGATTAAATTCTGTGCAGAAACTTGCCCCACCTTTTTTGTTGTTGTTGTTGTTCCTCTCCAACACCTCCACTTGGCAGATCACTAGGTGGCAGGGGGAGAAAAAAGGAATTTTCTATCCTTAATCCTAAAGGAATTCTAAGTAGAAATATTAGTTTCTAATGCCCACAACTTTTACATAATAAATTTTTCTCTCACATTAAATACTTGCACAGTGTATGCCCCATTTAGCAACATGTTATACAGTTTTTAGCTAATTGTGTGTTGTTTCCTGTATAGGATTGCTGCTATGTTATGGCATTCATCTTACTGTAATCTTTCTGCTCTCTTGAACATTTCAGCATATGACATTCATTATTATTACTATACTTTAGTAGTTTTAATGAGGTAGGTCTTGGTGATTCATAATAAAGATTATGCAATTTTAGACTTTGCAATTTTTGAAGTGGCTTATTATCTGCTCAATTTACCCAAAGTTATTTCAAATATACATCACATTATAAAGTTCAGGTAAAAATTCTAGCCATTCAAGCCAACATCATGATATAATCATCATCTGATGCATTTATTAAGAATCAATAAGATCCAGGCAATCCATTGTATTGTAATTGAATTGTATTTCATTTATTTATTCTTTCATTCATTTATGCATGCACGTATTCTAAGTTAGGTATTATGTATACAGAATTCAGTAAATCACTGAATTGTCTCCATAGTTCACTATTGTCCATTCACTTGGGCAATTTATTAATTTACCTGAGTCTCTCAGCTTTGTGGCTCAAAGCTCTCATCTGCCTGGTGAAGATAATAACAGTACCTACTTATTGCCTATTTTTTCCTTTTCTTTTTTTAAGACAGGGTCTCACTCTGCCCATGCTAGAGTACAGTGGCACAATCACGGCTCACTGCAGCCTTGACCTTGCCAGACTCAGGTGATCCTCCCACCTCAGCTTCCCAGGTAGCTGTGACTACAGGTGCACACCACCACACCTGGCTAGTATTTTGTATTTTTTTGTAGAGATGGGGTTTCACCATGTTGTTCTGACTGGTCTCAAACTCCTGAGATCCAGAAATCCTTCCACCTCGGCCTCCCAAAGTGATGAGATTATAGCTGTGAAGCAGCTTGCCCAGTTTACTGTCTGTTTTTTAATGTCTGTTGTGACCTTGAAATAAGAAAATACACATGAAGTGTTCAGAATTGCTCTAACAACCTAATATGTACTTACTAATTGTTAGCTATTATTGTTTCTATTACAGTAGGAGAGAGAGATCAGATGAAGTTCTATTAATTTGTTCAATGTGTTCTAAGTACTTATGGCAGTGGTGGCCTGTCTAGAGTGGATGTTGCATGATATGCCAGCCACAATGGGGGAGGCACAACTAGGGCTGCATGTTCCATGGAGGCAATGAGTGCAGGAAACAGGAGAAAGCCCTGCCCAGTTCTGAGTTGACAGGGTTGGAGCTTTGTGCTCCCTGGGTGCAGCTGTGGCCACCCAGCAGCAGCAGCTGCAGACTCAGCCATCTCTGTGTGCTTGGAGTCCAGGAACATGCAAGAGCTCTGCCCTCCCATGTGCAGCTGCAGCCCCGCAAGCTGTGGCTGCAGAACCAGGGATCTCTGCACTCTCAGGGGAACAAGAAGGTCCCACCTGCCCCCACAGGTTTGGAAGTGTCTTCTCCCACTGTCTGACCTCTCCCCATTCCCAGTGCCCATCACAATCTTGGAGCAAAGTTGAGGCCAAGCCTGGGGGCTGTCACAACCTGGCCAGGTATGTGCATGCTTAGGGCATACTTAAGGCAGCACTGGCATGACAGACCCTTGCCATCTTGGCCTTCTCTGGGTTTGGGTGCCAATGAGCATGGGAGGGAAGCTAAGGGGTTGCTGAAGGCAACTCAGCACTGGCCTACAGGCACCCTTCAGCAGGAACAGCCTGGATTCAATAAATAGCAGTAGGAGGCAGACAGCCTCCTGGAAAAGACATGTGTCCTGGATGAAGCCCCACCTTCAAGCCAGGGAAGACCTGAAACCTGGAGGCCAGCCTGACAGTCCTGCAGACTGGAGTGGAAACTTACATTTTTCAGTGTCTGCCCACGGCCAACCACAACCAATCAGCATGTATTTCCTCCCCTCTGAAGCCCATAAAAATCCCGAATTCAGCCAGATTCAAATAGATGACAGGACAATCAGCTGCAAAGAGGAGCTACCTACTCCAGGGTCTCCATTCTGCTGAGAACTGAGCATACATCAGGACAACCAGAGGCAGAGCTACCCACTCCAGGGTCTTCTCTCTGCTGAGAGCTGAGTAAGATATAGGGATGACCAGCTACAAAAAAAGCTACCCATTCAGGGTCTCCCCTCTGCTGAAAGCTGAATGCTCATCAGGACACCCTGGCTTCAAAGAGGAGGTACCCACTGCAAGTCTTGTCTAAACAGTTCTATCTTTCAATAAATCTCCTCTTCACCTTGCTCACCCTCCATTTGGTCCATGTATCTCATTCTTCCTGGCCTGAGATGAGAACTCATGACCCGTCTATAATAAGGCTGAAAGAGCTGTAACACAAAGAGGACTGAAACACACCTCTTGCTTGCTACATTGCAGGTGCCAAGAAGGAGATAAGAGCTGTGGCCCTTGGGGGAACCCAGACCTTGGAGTTCCCCAAGCCAGGGTCATGACACCCTTTTTGGGACTCTGTGGTTCATAGCATCTCTAAGTTTCTGGGTGCCACCACATTCCTTGGTGCCAGCTGTGGAAGCTGCTTGTGGGATGCCTAGTCCAGCGGCAACCTTGCAGGGAGCCAGTGCCCATGCTGGCACCTAAAGTTCCCTGCCATGCCACAGTGAGTGTGCCTCACTTTGCTCAGTGGCTGTACCCCACACTCCCTCACTCACACACCCTTCATGGCTCTGCTCCCACTGGGAAGGCATGGGATGCAGGCTGTTAGCATGAGCTGAACTCAGCCTCCCAGGCCAAGTGGGCCCAGCGGGTCTGAGCAAAACTTGGGCAAAGATGCCACTGGCCACAGAGGTGTCTAGCTAGTGAAGCAACACCCCAAAGATCCCATAATAGTACTCCCTATATCCCATCGTATGCAAAGCCTTCAGAATATAGCAGACTATGACGGACATATTATCTGCCCTCATAGGACATTTAACCTAACTCACATATGAAGAAAAACACAATAATATTAAAAGGGAAGTGTAAAACATGGAGAATACAATATAAAATATGTTGACTATTGTGTTTCATATCTTGTGCCAGTAATTCGGAGAAATCACTCTTTTATTATTACATGAGGAGGCAACGCTCAAAGAGTGATCCAAAGTCACATATTTTCTAAGATCCAAATACTGATTTATTTTCTTAACTCTATTCTGTCAGAAATTGTAACTTCCAGAGAGCAGTTAAGATAGTTGCAGATGTCTTCACCAAAAAAATAAAAACTGAAAAAATATCACTTTGAAAAATACATTTGAAGTAACTAGCTTACATTAATCTTTTCCAGTGTGTACTCTGTGAAACCATCTTTGCATCATATATGAATAAGATCAATTGATATTGGGAAGATAGCAGTAGTGGCATAGTTTATCTCCTTCAGCCCTATCATAAAATCAAAGCCACCAGGAAATAAAGCCAAAAGCCACAGAAAAATGGCAAGTAGATTGGGTGGGTGGCTCATGCCTGTAATCCCAGCACTTTGGGAGGCCAAGGCAGGTGTATCGCCTGAGATGAGGAGTTTGAGACCAGCCTGGCCAACATGGCAAAACCCTGTCTCTACTAAAAATACAAAAATTAGCCAGACATGGTGGTACATACCTGTAATCCCAGCTGCTCAGAAGGCTGAGGCATGACAATTGCTTGTACCTGGGAGGCAGAGGTTGCAGTGAGCTAAGATCGTGCCATTGCACTCCGGCCTGGGTGACAGAGCAATACTCTGTCTCAAAAAGAAAGAAAAAGAAAAAGAAAGAAAAAAGAAAACAGAAAAATGGCAAGTAGTAAAATGGCAAAGTAGCCTCATGACTCAATATGAGACATAGAAAGCTGCCAACCACCATAATATATGCAGAGTATCAGCGTCTATGTGGAAGGAAACAAAGGTAATCAGATGAGTGTCTGATGAATCAAAGAATAGGAAAATTTGAAAACTGTCAATAGATTTTCAAGAGTGGGCCAAGCTTTTTAACTAGATAGTGGTTTTACCCATATCTAGGTGATTTGAAGGCGTGAGTTGTGAGGTCTAAAAGGGTGAAGCAATGTGGACCTTATGTACTTTCTAAACCAATCAACCAAATACCCTAAGATAAACATGAACCAAGGAGAAACTTTTGGAAATTGATTTGAAATTGGACAAAACAGCAGCAATAGAGAGAGAGAAAAAAAGAAATGTCCAGGTAAAAATGGGTGTGAGGAACAGAGTAAGAATATCTCTGAAAGTATAAGAACATATTTTAAGACTTCAGAAAATAACAGAAGAAGTATTTATAGACCCAGGTTGTTAAAAACAGCTACGATGACCCATTTTTCCCTTCTAAAAATATCAGGAAAATAAATTTTAACAAAAGTCAACAGAAAAAAATATACTAAAATTCCATTAAAAGATATTATAATAAAAAAGATAATAAGGATAAGAATTACATTTCTATAAGTAAGTTATAACAAAAATACCTTCTTAAAAACTGACAGACTGGGTGTGGTGGGTCACACTTGTAATCCTAGCACTTTGGTAGGTTGAGGTGGGTGGATCATGAGGTCAAGATATCCAGACCATCCTGGCCAATATGGTGAAATCCTGTCTCTGTTAAAACTACAAAAATTAGCTGGATGTGAGTGTGATTGGTCTTGATTGCAAGTGTTTTTGTGGGTTGCAGGAGTTAAATGTGTAAAGACAGATAAAACATAGTGGGAGCCTAATCGATCTATGCACGCACCTGTAGGCCTAACTACTTGGGAGGCTGAGGCAGGAGAATCTGTTGAACCCAGGAGGAGGAGGTTGCAGTGAGCCTAGATCTGCCACTGTACTCTAGCCTGAGTGACAGAGCAAGACTCCATCTCACAAAACAAAAAACAAAACAAGGAGTGATAAAAATTGTAACTTAATATTGCTAAATAATCCAAAATATATAAATAAAAACTATGCAAAATATGAAAGAACAGGAACCATGAGGAAACCTCAGAAATAGGTTTTAGAATATAGGAATAAAACAGATATTTGAAAACATAAAAACTCAGTTTACAAATAAAGACTAACCCAGGAGGAACACATGGACAAATGAACACACACACATACATGCACACACACACACACACACACGCAGAATGCTTGAAGAGAAACAGAAGTGAAAAATTGTTTAAAAAAGTAAAAATATTAAATTTGAGAAAAATATCAAATATAACAGATAGAAAATATTCAATATTTTTGTATCACAATATAAAAATAATATATATTGTATATATTACTGATGTTCTCAAAGAAGAGAACTCAGTGTGCAAGAACAAATACTTTAAAACTATAATTTTAGAAACCTTACTTGTAATACACATATGAAACTAAACATTGAAAACCATATTTATAAACTTTATATTAAAATAGGTATATCATATATTTTTATAAAAATGCTATTTATATAAATATAATTCTATTGATATTAACCATTAATAAATTAATTCTATTAAAATGCATATTTTCACAAATGTATGAAACTGCATTGTAAATGTAATGAGTTATGGTATTCGTTTCACATACTTTCTGATTCTTAATTTGAGAAATTCACTAAAACTTTCAAGTAATTATATAGCTGAAAAACTACTACATGAAGGAATGTTGAACAGCCCTTTCTTTTAATCCATTTACTGTTTTCAGAATAATTATTATTCTTAAATATATGATTGTCCTTTTAACTCTTAAAATGTAAAGAAAAATGCTACTTTTTCTTTTGTTTAAAAAGTCAGATACTCTCATCCCTTTGAACTTGAGAATTTATAAAAAATATAATATCCCTCTGGACTATGTTGATGAAAACTACATAACTAAAGTTACATAATTTTAAGGAAATATTAAAGTAAGGTTAGGCTCCCACTATGCTTGATCTGGCTTTGCACATTTAACTCCTGCAACCCACAGAAACACTTGCAATCAAGACCAGTCACACTCACACCCAAAACACTGACGCTCTAGAATGCTTTCAAATCAATCTATGCAATGCCATCTAGCCACCATATTATTTCTCACAATCTTAACTTCCCTGGAAATTATTTTGTATTATTTGGCTGGATCCTCTCCAGCTAGATAAGGCTTGTTTGAGTTAGTCCCTCCAACACTCTTCCTCAAGCATGAAGTTACATTTTTTCCTCTGGATCACTCTATTTCTGGCAGCTATACAAAATACTGCCTTCCCCATTCCTAAAGCCCATGAGATCCTTGTAATCAATAGTTCTCGAGGCTGTTCTCTCTTGAGTACAAGCTACCATCAGGTCTAATCAGGTCACCCAGAATGAAGAGAAGTCAGTGATGCCTCACACTGCCACATCTTTTCAAAAGATCTTGGAGTGCTGCAATTAAGAATCGGTCCTGCATGCAAATAAATTATTTTATGATTATTCTGTGATTTGCTGTGACAATTTATTAATAATATTCTAATTTTTCTTTTTATTCCATTCAAGAATTAATTTAAAATTGGAATTGCTCACACCTGTCGAAGAACAATATCCACATATATAAACTATTTTCCGTAGAATATATGCCATTCAGCAATATATTTTCCTTTCAAGTGTACACATCAAAGACACAAAGACTTTATTTGTACAAAGGCATTCTTCAAGGTTTCTTTTAAACAAAGTAATTTATATCTTGCCATACTAAAAGTGCACTAAAAATAATGAACTTGATTTGCTAATATTGTTGTATAGTCATTTATGAGAAGGCCTTGGAATAGTTTGGTTTTCTCTTTCTTTCTTTCTTTCTTTTTCTTTCTTTCTTTCCTTCTTTCTTTCTTTTTTTTTTTTTTTTCCTTGTGATGGAGTCTCACTTTGTTGCTCAGGCTGGAGTGAAGTGTTGCGATCTTGGCTAACTGCAACCTCCACCTCCCAGGTTTAAGCGATTCTTCTGCCTCAGCCTCCTGAGTACAGGTGTCTACCATGCCTGGATAATTTTTGTGGTTTTAGTAGAGATGGGATTTCACCATGTTTGCCAGGCTTGTCCTGAAATCCTGCCTCAGGTGATCTACCAGCCTCGGCACCCCAAAGTGCTGGGATTAGAGGCATGAGCCACACTGCTCCTGACCAGCCTTGGAACAGTTTGAAGGAGGTGTTATTACCTATTTCAGAAACTCACTTTCATCATTTTTTATCAAGTAATTTATAGCATAAGGGAGCTCTACATAATGATGAAAAGACTGCAGAATTTAGTCTTTCAATCATTAATTTCTTATTTTCAGCAACTGCCTTAGGAATAGATGCTTTATAAAGTGATCTGATTAGTAGGACGGGTCAGTGAAAATTGCTTTTAAAAAAGTCAGAATTGTCAGATCAACAATTTTCAATTGTCATTTTTGCTATTGTTGGTCTGATTTAACTTAAGTGAGAAATACGGGACCTAATTGTTATCTAGATATTGTCAAAGTATTTCCAAGGTGTTTAACATTTAATGAACACTTTGTTCAATTATCTTAATTTTTGATATTTTAGAATAAGTATAATCATATTTTTAAAAAGAGCCAGTCTTTTAGCTTATTTGGAAAACTGTCTAACTCCAAGACTATGGAGATATGGCAAATGAAAGAGAGAACTAACACGGTAGTACATCTAAAACACTTGAAAGTAAGTAGCAGCAGAAAGGCAAGAAGGAGATCCCAAACCCCAATTTACTCTGGTCAGCCTGCTACAACTCTCCATGATTATTATATACACAACTAAATTGTTTCTACTCTATAAGTTCAAGGAGCATAATAATTCCAAATTAACCCACATCTTTCTGTTATAATTCTTCTGGTAGTCCTACAGACAGAATCTGAGACAAAATTTCTGTCACATGAAGCACTTTCATGACTATGGTACCCCCTGCATTATCTGCAGTTTTGCTTTCTAGTTAGTTACTTGCAGTAAATAAGGTTCAAAAATACTAGATGAAAATTCCAGACATAAACAATCGATAAATTTTAAATTGTGTGTTTTGAGTAATGTGATGAAATCTCACACCATCTTGCTGCATTTTCCTGGGTTATGACTCATCTCTTTGTCTAGCTCATCCATGCTCTATGTGTTACCCTTATACTAAGTTAGTCACTTAGTAACCATCTAGGTTATCAGATTGACTACTGCAGTATCACAGTGCTTGTGTTTAAGTAACACTTATTTGACTTAATAAGGTCCCAAATTGCAAGAGTAGTGATGCTGGCAATTCAGATATATCAAGAAGCTGTAACATTCCTCCTTAGAGTAAAAGGTGAAAGTTTATGACTTAATGAAAAAATACATTGAATGCTGAGGTTGCCCAGCCCCATAAAAGAACACCAAATATAACAACTATCCACATAAAAAAGTCCCTTCACAAGAACCAAAACTCGAGTGAGTGATCACAATACCTGGATTTATTTTTTATTTATTTTATTTTATTACTTTTTAAAAAATTATTCAGAAAGACATTGTTAAAGAAATGTCTGAAGCTTCCAAAGAAAATAAAGGTAAAACTGTGAGGTTTTAATGAGATGAATTAAGCTTCTATTTCACTCATTTCACAGCCCCACGTCTTAACTGGCTTTTTTATTTCAAGATATAGAAATCTCTACTAAAAAGGGAGAGGATACTGGATATCTAAAAGATAGCTCTCTCTGAAAAAGGAAACATAAGAAAAAACATAAAGAGAGACATAAAATGGGAGAAGTTATACCATTAAGAGTACTATCAAATTAAGTCTATGGTTTAAATTCTGTTGTTGTTAGCTTAACAATCCAAGTACCTGGTTTTAATATCGCATCAAGGAAAGAGACACTTAAGAAGACAGAAAAGATAGTCTTGAATTCCTTACACCACCTCCCACATTCCCTGGCAATAGCCATGTGGCATGGAGAGAGAACCTTTGTGCTTAGGACAGAGAGAATGCAGTGATCGTAGGACTTTGCATTGGAACTCAGTGCTGCCCAACACAGCAGAAAGCAACACCGGGCAGAACTTAGCCTATACCCATGAAGGGAGCATTTAGACCAGCCTTAGCTAGATAGAAATCATCCATCCTGGTGGTCAGAACCTGAGTTTCTGGCTAGCCCCACCATTGCAGGCAAAAGCACTCTGGGGTTCTAAATAAAACTCATAAGGCAATCTAGGTCACAAGAAATGCAGTTCCTTGGAAAGCCTTAGTGCTGGGCTGAGCTCAGAGCCTGTGAGCTTAGGGTGCATATCACCTAGTGAGAAACCAGCCAGGGTGGCTAAGGGAGTGCTTATGTCCCCCTGCCCCAAACCCAGGCAGCACAGCTCACAGCCCTTGCAAAGACTCCGCCCTTCTGCTTGAGGATAATAGAGGGGAGAGTAAAGGGGACTTGGTTTTGCAATGCGGATACCAGCTCAGCCATATTAGAATAGGGTACAATGTAGAGTCCTGAGGCCCCTATTCCAGGCCCTAACTCCCAGATGACATTTCTGGACACATCCTAGGCCAACAGGGAAACTGCTGCCTTCAAGGAAAGACCCAGTCCTGACAGGATTCATCACTTGCTAACTAAAGAGCCCTTGGGCCTGACGAAACTTCAGCAGCACATAGGCAGTATTCTCTGTGGGCCATGGGTGAGACCCAGAGTGACCCAACGCATTTCCAGCTGCAGCAGGCATGGGGAGACTCCTTTTGCTTGAGGAAAGAAGAGGAAACAGTAAAGAGAACTTTGTCTTGTACTTCGGGCATCAGTTTGGCACAGGGTGGGTAGAGCAACAAGTGGACTCCTGGGTTTCACAATTTCAGGCCTTGGATGTTGGATGGCATATCTGGACCCATCCTGAGTCAGAGAGGAGCCTGTTGCCCTAAAGAAAGAGATCCAAGCCTGGCAGCATTCATCACAAGCTGGCTGAAGAGCCCTTGGGCCTTGAGTGAACACTGGTGGTAGGCAGGCAGTTCTCGCCATGTGCCTGGGGCAGTGGCGGCCATGGAAAGGGACTTCTTCAGCATGAAGATAGGGGAAGAAGAGTGGCTTGGGTGTCAGCTCTGTCATGGTACAATAAAGCACCAAGTAGATTCCTAAGATTCTCGACTCCAAGTCCTATCTCCCAGACAAAATTATTGGACCCACCCTGGGCCATATGGGGAGCTTGCTACTCCAAAGGAAAAGAGACGAACTTGGCTGGATTTACTACATGCTGACCAAAGGGTCCTTCAGCTTTGAGTGAATGTTGGTGATAAACAGGCAGTGTCAGCTGGGGCCTTGGGCCAGACCCAGTGTGGTGCTGGCTTCAGGTCTGACCCAGTGCAGTCCAAATAGTGGTAGCTACAGAGGTATTTGTGTTACCAGCTCTGGCAGCTGAGAAGAGAGAGACAGGGAGCCAGAGAGAGAGAAAGAGAGAGAGACTTCATTTGATTGGGGGAAAGTAAGGGGAGAGAATAAGAGTTTCTACCTAATAATCCAGGGAATTGTCCTGGGTTATTATCCAAGACCAGCAAAGCAGTGCCTCTATGAATCTGCAGGAGTCTCAGCATTACTGGGCTTGGGTTGCCCCTTAATGCAGATTTGGCTGCAGCAACCAAAGATTTAAACAATTCAATTTTCTATGAATACCTCGGCTGTGGGCAAATCTCATCTTGAACTGCATCTCCCATGATTTCCACTTGTCAGGAGGCACCTAATGGGAGGTATTTGAATCATGGGGGTGAGTCTTTCCCATGCTTTTCTCATCATAGTAAATAAGTCTCATGAGATCTGATGGCTTTGACGGAATATGTTGTCTTCCTGGGTCTACAAGGGGCTGTAGTTTCTAGGGCAGGAAATTCCCAGCAACATGCCCTACCTACCTTCCCCCATGTTTCCATCCGGGAGATTTAACGGTCTTTGTTTTAATTTCCCATGCTCGGGAAAGGATCAAAGATCAGTGAAAGTTTAAAGGAACTTTTTACATTGGCCAGGTGGCTTGGAGGAGGTAGGAATTCCTCCCAGGTTAAAAGTCCCTGTTCCCCACATCCGAGTGGATTTCCCCCTCAGGGGTCCCCTTCCACTCAGTGTGGAAGCTGCTTTCCCTCTCTGGAATTCCATATTTGGGTCCCCTTCCACGATCTTCACAGAAGCTTTCTCTCTCTCATCTTTTTCTCTCTCCTTTTTCTCTTTCTCTGCCTAAATAAATCACTTCCTGCAAAAATTCTATGGGGTCCAATATTTACTTGCAAACGCACCACTCCTGGCATGGTCCCCTCTCCCATTCCTGGGAGAGCAAGAGACCAAGAGCCTGGAGCCAAACCCTGAAACCCACAAATAGTTTTATAAAGAGGAGTTCCCCTACACAAGCTCTCTTGATTGCCAGCATGTAAGATGTAAGTTTGCTCCTCATTTGTCTTCCACCATGATTGTTAGGCCTCCCCACCCCTGAGGAACTGTGAGTTCATTAAATCTTTTCCTTTATAAATTACCTAGTCTTTGGTATGTCTTTATTAGCATCATGAGAAAAGACTAATACAGTAAATTGGCACCAGGTAGTGGGTTGCTGCTATAAAGATACCTGAAAATGTGAAATTGACTTTGGAACTAACATGCAGAGGTTGGAACCATTTAGAGGTTTCAGAAGATAAGAAAATGTGGGAAAGTTTGGAACTTCCTAGAGACTTGTTGAATGGCTTTATCACCAAAATTTTCATAGTGATATGAACAATAAAGTCCAGGCTCAGGTGGTCTCAAATGGAGATGAGGAACCTATCGGGAACTAGAGTAAAGGTTACTCTTGCTATGCATAGGTACTGGTGGCATTTTGCCCTAGCCCTAGAGACCTGTGGAACTTTGAACTCAAGAGAGGTGATTTACAGTATCTGGCAGAAGAAATTCCTAAGCAGTAAAGTATTCAAGAGGAAGCAGAGCATAAAAGTTTGGAAAATTTGCAGCCTGGCAATGCAATATAAAAGGAAACAACATTTTTTGGGGTGGAACTTCAACCCTGCTGCAGAAAACTTCATAAGCAAAAAGGAGCTGAATCTTAATCATCAAGACAATGAAGGAAATGTCTCTAGGGCATGTCAGAGGTCTTCATGGCAGCCCCTCCCATCGTAGGCCCAGAGGCTTAGGAGGGAAAAAGAGTTTTGTGGCCAAGCCCAGGGGCCCCTTCCATGTGCAGCCTAGGGACAAGATGCCCTGCATCCTAGCTGCTCCAGCTGTGACTAAAATTGGTAAAGGTTGGGCCCTGGCATCAGGGTGTGCAAGCCCCAAGCCTTGGCATTTTCCACATGGTGTTGAGCCTGTGGATACACAGAAGTCACCTCTGCCTAGATTTCAAAGAATGTATGGAAATGCCTGATGTCCAGGCAAAAGTTTGCTGCAAGGGTGGAGCTTTCATGGAGAACATCTGCTGCGGCAGTGCAGAAGAGCAATGTGTGATGGGAAACCCCACATGGAGTCCCTATTGGGGCACTGCCTAGAGGAGCTGTGAGAAAAGGCCCACCATCCTTAAGACACCAGAATGGTAGATCCATCCAGAATTGTAGGTCCACTGACAGCTTGCAGTATGTCCCTGGACAAGTCACAGACATTCAATGCCAGCCCGTGAAAGCAGCCAGAAGGGTGGCTAGCCTGTGAAAGCAGCAACTGCAAAGCCACAGGGTGGAGTTTCCCAGGGCTGTGAAAACCCACCTCTTACATCAGTGTGACATGGATGTGAGACATGGAATAAAAGGAGATCATTTTGAAGCTTTAATATTTGACTGCCCCACTGGATTTTGAACTTCCATGAGGCCTGTTGCCCCTTTGTTTTTGCCAATTTATCCCATTGGAATACAAGCATTTACCTAATGCCTATGCCCTCATTGTATCTAGAAAATAACTAACTTCTAACTTACTTTTGATTTTACACACTCATAGGCAGAAGGGACTTTGCCTTGTCTCAGATGATACTTCGGATTGTGGACTTCTGAGTTAATACTGAAATGAGCTAAGACTTTGGGGGATTGTTGGAAAGGCATGGTTGGTTTTGAAATGTGAAGACATGAGATTTTGGAGGGCCAAGAGACAGAATAATGTGGTTTTGCTGTGTCCCCACCCAAATCTCCTCATGAAAAGTAGCTCCCGTAATTCCCACATGTCACAGGAGGGACCTGCTGGGAGTTAATTAAATCATGAAAGCAGGTCTTTTTGATGCTGTTCTCATGATAGTGAACAAGTCTTACAAGGTCTTGTGTTTTTATAAAGGGGAATTCCCCTAAGCAAGTTTTCTTGCCTGCTGCCATGTAAGATGAGACTTGGTTCTCGTTCACCTTCTGCCATGATTGTGAGGCTTCCCCAGCCATGTGGAACTGTGAGTTCATTAAACTTGCTTTCTTTATAAATTACCCAGTCTTGGGTACATATTTATTGACAGCATGAGAACAGAAAATATATTTGGAAGGCCTTCCCAAGAAAAATAAATAAAAACAAGCCCAAACTGCAAAGATTATAATGAATACCTAACTCTTCAATGCCCAGACATCAAAGAACATCCATAAGCATCACGGCCATCCAGGAAAACATGACCTGACCAAACAAAATAAATAAGGTACCAGTGACTTATCCTGGAGTGATAGAGATATGTGACATTTTAGACAGAGAATTTAAAATAGCTTTTTTGACACAGCTCAACAAAATTTAAGATAATGCAGAGAAGGAATTCAAAATACTACAAGATGAATTTAACAAACAGCTTGAAATAATTTTTTATAGAGCAGAAGTTTTGGACCTGAAAAATTTAACTGATATAATAAAGAATGCCTCAAAGTCTCTCAACAGCAGAACTAATCAAGCAGAAGAAGGAATTTGTGAACCTGAAGACAGGATATTTGAAAATACACAGTCAGAAGAGACAAAAGAAAAAAGATTGAAAAGAATAAAGCATGCATACAAGATCTAGAATACAATCTCAAAAAGGCAAATTTAAGAGTTACTGGCCATAAAGAGAAGGGGGGGGAGAGAGAGGGAGAGAGAGAGAGAGAGAGAGAGAGAGAGAGAGAGAGAGAGAGAGAGAGAGAGAGAGAGAGAGAGAGAATGAGTAAGATCTGAATCAAAAGCTATTCAAAGGGATAATAACAGAGAACGTTTTTTTTTTTGAGACGGAGTTTCGCTCTTGTTACCCAGGCTGGAGTGCAATGGCGCGATCTCGGCTCGCAGCAACCTCCGCCTCCTGGGTTCAGGCAATTCTCCTGCCTCAGCCTCCTGAGTAGCTGGGATTACAGGCATGCGCCACCACGCCCAGCTAATTTTTTGTATTTTTAGTAGAGACGGGGTTTTACCATGTTGACCAGGATGGTCTCGATCTCTTGACCTCGTGATCCACCCGCCTTGGCCTCCCAAAGTGCTGGGATTACAGGCGTGAGCCACCGCACCCGGCCCGCAACAGAGAACTTTTAAAACCTAGGCAAATATATCAATATTCAAATATAAGAGAATTATAGAACACTAAACAGATACATCTCAAAAAGGCCTACCTTAAGGCATTTAGTACTCAAACTGCCAATAATCAAAGATACAGAACGGATTCTAAAAGCAGCGAGAGCAAAGAAACAAATAATGTACAAAGAAGCTTCAATACATCTGGCAGCAGACATCTCAGTGCCAATATTACACAGAAGAAACTGGCATAATATATTTAGAGCACTGAAAATAAAAGAAAACTTTTATTCTAGAATAAACATGAAGGAGAAATAAAGACTTCCATGGATAAACAAAAACTGAGGAATGTTATCAACAACAGCAGAATTCTACAAGAAATGTTAAGGAGACTTTCTCAATCTGAAAAAAAAAGGAGTTAATGGGCAACAAAAAATCATCTGAAGGTAAAATCACACTGGTAATAGTTAAATATACAGACAACCAGAATATTACAACACTGTAATTATGGTATATAAACTACTAATATCTTTAGTAGAAAGATTAAAAGATGATCCTATGAAAAATAATAACTGCAATAACTTTTCAAGATATATAGTATAATAAAATATAAATAGAAACTACAAAAGGTTTAAAAAATTAGGGAGGATAAAGTATAGAATTTTTATTAAGTTTTTTTCTTGTTTGTAAGTTTGTTTACTTTTGCAATCCATGTTAAACTGTCATCATATTAAAATAATGAGTTACAATATGTTATTTGCAAGCTTCATGGTAACCTCAGATCAAAAAACATACAGCAGGTACACACAAAATAAAAAGCAAGAAATTAAATTATACCACCAGAGAAAATCACCTTGACAAAAAGGAAGACAAAATGGAGAAAAATAAGGAAGACCACAAAACAACCAGAACACAAACAACAAAATGGCAGGAATAATTCCTAACTTATCAATAATAACATTAAATGTAAATGGACTAAACTGTCTAATCAAAGGATATATAATAGATAAATGGATAAAAACAAGCTCAAGCAATCTATTGCCTTAAAGAAATACACTTCACCTATAAAGATACACATAGACTGAAATTCATAAGATAAAAAAAAGTTATTCCATGCAAATGAAAGCCCAAACAAATCAGTAGTCACTATACTTACATTGGACAAAACAAATTTCAAGAAAAATAACATCTGTTTAAAAAGTGGAGATACTGTTATTACATAATGAAAAAGAAATCAATTCAGCAAGAGGATAATAAAATAATGGTAAATACATATGCAATAAACACTGGAACACCCGGATATATAAAGCAAATATTATTAGAACTAAAGAGAGAAAGATCCCAATATAATAATAGCCAAAGAATTCAACATCCTACTTTTACCATGTCATATATTATCAGACAGAAAATCAACAAAAATATTGGACTTAATTTATAAAATAGACCAAATAGATCTAAATTCTACAAAACATTTCATCCAACAGATGCAAAATACATTATTCTTCTCAGAACATGGAACAGTTTTCAAGGATAGACATGTTAGTCTATAAAATAAGCTTTTAAAAATTAAAAGAAAAATTGAAATCATATCAAATATCTTCTCTGAATACAAGGAAATAAAACTAGAAATCAATAGGAACAGGAACTTTGGAATCTATATGAGCACATGGAAATTAAATAATATGCTCCTGAATGACCAGTGGATCAATGAGGAAATTGAAAAACTTTTTGAAACAAATGAAGTAGAAAACAACATAGCAAAACCTATCACATACAGCAAAAGCAGTACTTAGAGGAAAGTTTATAGCAATAAGCATCAATATGAAAAAGTAGAAAAACTTCAATTCACCTAGTGCTGCATCTTAAAGAGTCATAAAACCAAGAGGAATCAAACCCAAAAATTAGTAGAAGAAAAGAAGTAATAAAGATCAGAGCAGAAATAAATGCAATTTAAACTAAAAGAAACATCCAAAAATTATAAAATGAAAAGGATTTTTGAAAAAATAAACAAAATTGACAAATTTTTAGCCAAACTAAGAAGAAAAGAAAGAAGTCTCAAATAAATAAAATGAGAGCTGAAAAAGGAGACATTTGATATCATAGAAATTCAAGAGATTATTAGAGACTAGTATGATCAAGTGTATGCCAAAAAAATGAAAAACCTAGAAATGGATAAGTTCCTAGACACATGCATCCTACCAAGTTTAAACCATGAAGAAATCTAAAACTTGACTGGACCAATAACAAATAATGAGATTTAAGTCAGAATAAATAGTCTCCCAAGGAGACAAAAAAAAAAAAAAAAAAAAAAAGCCTAAGATCCAATGGCTTCACTGTTGTATTTTTCCAAACATTTAACATTTAAAGAACTAATACCAAATAAGCTCAGAGAGGAGAAAGAAATACTTTCAAACTCAAACCCATTTTATGAGACCACTATTACCCTGTTTCTAAAACCAGGAAAAGACACATTAAAAAAACATACAAATATTCCTGATGAACATTGATTAACATAATTCTACAAAATATTAGAAAACTGAATTCAGCAACACATTAAAAAAATTATGCATCAAGACCAAGTAGACTTTATCTCAGGGATGCAAGGATGATTCGGTATAAGCAAATCAATTACAATATAATACATCATATCAACAGAATGAAGGAAAAAAACATATGATCATTTCAATTTATGCCAAAAAGGCATTTTATAAAATTTAACATCCCCTTATTTTAAAAAATACTTAAAATACTAGGTAGAGAAGAAACATATATCAATATAATAAAAGTCATATATGACAGACCCACAGGTAGTACCACACTGAATGGGGGAAAACTGAAAGCCTTTCTTCTAAATCTGGAAGACAAGGATGCCAATTTTCACCACTGCTATTCAACAGATTACAGGAAGTCCTAGCTAGAGCAACCAGACAACAGAAAAACATAAAGGACACCCAAATTGGAAAGGAAGAAGTAAAATTACCTCTGTTTGCATATGACATGATCTCATATTTGGAGAAACATAAAGACTCAGAAAACACTTCGGACAATAAATGAATTCGGCCTAGTTGCAGGATTCAAAATTAATATACAAAAATCAGTAGTATTTCTATATGCCAACTGCAAACAATCTGAAAAAGAAATCAAGAAAGTAATTTCTATCAGTAACAATTAAAATACATGGGAATAAATTTAACCGTATTGTAAAAGATCTTTACAATAAAAACTGTGAAACTCTGATGCAAGAAATTGAAGAGGACACACAAAAAAAGGAAAGATATTCCATGTCCATGGTTTGGAAGAATTAATACTGTTAAAATGTTCATACTACCCAAAGCAATATACAGATTCAATGCAATTTCTACCAAAATATCAATGACATCTTCACAGAAATAGAAAAAAAATTCTCAAACTTACATGTTAAAAAAAAAAAAAAGACTCAGAATAGGCAAACCTATCCTGAGTAAAAAAAACAAAACTGGAGTAATTTTATTACCTGACTTCAAATTATACTACAGAGCTATAGTAACCAAAACAGCATGGTACTGGCATAAAAACATGGTTCTCTACTCTATTCCACTGGTTCACATAGATAAATGGAATAGAATAGAGAATACAGAAATAAAGTCATACATCTACAGTGAACTCATCTTCAAAAAAGGTGTCAAGAACATATATTGGGGAAAGCACAGTCTCTTCAACAAATGGTGCTGAAAAAACTAAATATTCAAAAGCTGAAGAATAAAATCAGACCCTTATCTCTTGCCACATACAAAAATCAAATAAAAATAGACAAAATACTTAAAACTAAAACTGCAAACTTTGAAACTACTACAAGAAAACATTGGAGAAACTCTCCAGGACATTGAACTGGGCAAAGATTTCTTGAGCAATACCCTGCAAGCCAAGGCAAACAAAGAAAAATGGGATCATATCAAGTTAAAAAAAAAAAACCACTTCTGTATGGCAAAGGAAACAATCAACAAAGTGAAGAGACAACCCCTGGAATGGGAGAAAATATTTACAAAATATCCTTCTGACATGGGATTAATAACCAGAATAATGTGGAAGAAGCCTAAACAACGCTACAGGATTCCTGGGCAAGATGGCCAAATAGGAACAGCTCTGGTCTGCAGCTCCCAGTGAAGACAACAGAGAAGGCGGGTGATTACTGCATTCCCAACTGAGGTACCCGGTTCATCTCATTGGAACTGGTCAGACAGTGGGTGCAGCCCACATACAGCAAGCAGAAGCAGAGTGGTGTGTTGCCTCACCAGGGAAGCACAAGGGGTTAAGGAATTCCCTCCCATAGCCAAGAAAGTTGTGAAGGACCATGCTATGCAGGACGGTGCTATCCAGCCCAGATGCTATGCTTTTTCCATGGTCTTTGCAACCAGGAGATTCCTTCAGGTGCCTGTATCACCAGGGCCCTGGATTTCAAGCACAAAATAGGCAGCTGTTTGGGCAGACACCAAGCTAGCTGCAGGAATTTTTTATCATACCATAGTGGTGCCTGGCACACCAGTAAGACAGAACCATTCACTTCCCTGAAAAGGGGGCTGAAGCCAGGGAGCCAAGTGCTCTTGCTCAGTGGATCCCACCCCAAAAGAGCTCAGGAAGCTAAGATCCACTGGCTTGAAATTCTTGCTACCAGCACAGCAGTGTGAAGTTGACCTGGGACACTCAAGCTTGGTGGAGGGAGGGGCATCCGCCATTACTGAGGTTTAGTTAGACAGTTTTTCCATCACAGTGTGAACAAAGCCACCAAGAAGTTTGGATTGAGTGTAGTCCACCACAGTAGTGCAAAGCCACTGTAGCCAGACTGCCTCTCTAGATTTCTTCTTTCTGGGCAGGGCATCTCTGACAGAAAGGCAGCAGCCCCAGGCAGGGGCTTATAGATAAAACTCCCTTCTTCCTGGCACAGAGCACCTGGGGGAAGGGGCAGATGTTCAGGAGACTTAAACGTTCCTGACTACCAGCTCTGTAGATAGCAGCAGGTCTCCAGCACAGCACTGGAGTTCTGCTAAGGGAGCTAAGGGGCAGACTGCCTCCTCACAGGGAGACACCACCCATCAGGCATCAACAGACACCTCCTCATACAAAAGAGCTCTGGCTGGCATTGGGTGGGTGCCACTCTGGGATGAAGTTTCCAGAGGTATGAGCAGGCAGAAATCTTTGTTGTTCTGCAGCCTCCACTGGTGATACCCAGGCAAATGGGGTCTGGAGTGGACCTCTGGCAAACTCCAGTAGACCTGCAGCAGAGGGGCCTGACTGTCAGAAGGAAAACTCACAAACAGAAAGGAATAGCACCAACACCAACAAAATAGAGGTCCACAAAAAAAAAAATAAATAAATAAAATAAATAAACCATCCAAAGATCACCAACATTAAAAACCAAAGATAGATAAATCCACAAAGATGAGGAAAACCAGTGCAAAAAGGCTGAAATTCCCAAAAACCAGAATGCCTCTTTTTCTCCAAAGGACCACAACTCCTCACAAGCAAGGGAACAAAATTGGACAAAGAATGAGTTTGATGAGTGGGCTGAAGTAGGCTTCAGAAGGTGGGTAATAACAAACTCCTCTGAGCCAAAGGAGCATGTTTTAATCCAGTGCAAGGAAGCTAAGAACCTTGGTTAAAGGTTAGAGGAATTGCTAACTAGAATAGCCAGTTTAGAAAAGAACAAAAATGACCTGATGGAGCTGCAAAACACAGAACAAGAACTTTGTAAGGCATATACAAGTGTCAATAGCCACATTCGTCAAGCAGAAAAAAAGGGTATCAGAGATTGAAGATCAAATTAATGAAATAAAGCATGAAGACAAGATTAGTAAAAAGAGAATGAAAAGTATCAGCCAAAGCCTCCAAGAAATATAAGCTTATGTGAAAAGACCAAACCTGTGTTTGATTGGTGTACCTGAAAGTGATGGGGAGAATGGAACCAAGTTGGAAAACACAGTTCAGGATATTAACTAGGAGAACTTCCCAAACCTGGCAAGACAGGCCAACATTCAAATTCAGGAAATACAAAGAACATCACAAAGATACTCCTTGAAAATTGTGCAGACACATAATCGTCACATTCACCAAGGTTGAAATGAAGAAAAAAAATATTAAGAATAGAAAGAGAGAAAAGTCAGATTACCCACAAAGGGAAGCCCATCAGACTCACAGAAGATCTCTACAGAAACCCTACATGCTGGAAGAGAGTTGGGGCCAATATTTAACATTCCTAAAGAAAAGAATTTTCAACCCAGAATTTCATATCCAGCCAAACTAAGCTTCATAAGTGAAGGAAAAATAAAATCCTTCCCAGGCAAGGAAATGCTGAGGGATTTTTGTCACCACCCAGCCTGCCTTATAAGAGCTCCTGAAGGAAGCACTAAATATGAAAAGAAAAATCCAGACCAGCCACTATAAAAACAAACCAAAATGTAAAGACTATCAAAACTATGAAGAAACTGTATGACCTAATGGGCAAAATAACCAGCTAGCATCGTAACAGTATCAAATTCACACATAACAATATTAACATTAAATGTAAACAAGCTAAATGCCTCAATTAAAAGGTACAGACTAGCAAACTGGATAGAGTCAAGACCCATCAGTGTGCTGTATTCAGGAGAACCATCTCACTTGCAAAGACACACATAGGCTCAAAATGAAGGGATAGAGAAAGATTTACCAAGCAAATAGAAAGCAAAAAAAAAAAAAAAAAAAAAAAAAATCAAGGTTTGCAATCCTAGTCTCTGATAAAACAGACTTTAAACCAACAATAATTTAAAAAAAAAAACACAGAAGGGCATTACATTATAGTAAAGGGATCAATGCCATAAGAAGAGCTAACTATCCTAAATATATATGCACCCAGTACAGGAGCACCCAGATTCATAAAGCAAGTTCTTAGAGACCTACAAAGATACTTAGACTCCCACACAATAATAGCGGGAAAATTCAACACTCCACTGTCAATATTAGGCAGATCAACAAGACAGACAATTAACAAGAATATTCAGGACTTGAACTCAGCTCTGGACCTAGTAGACCCAATAGACATCTACAGAACTCTCCACCCCAAATCAACAGAATACACATTCTTCTCAGCACCACGTCACACTTACTCTAAAATCTGACCTCATAAACAGAAACAATGTCAAAAAACCACCTGATTATCTCAATAGATGTAGAAAAGACCTTTGATAAAATTCAACACTGCTTCATGCTAAAACACTCAATAAACTAGGTATTGATGGAACATATCTCAAAATAATAAGAGCTATTTATGACAAACCCATAGCCAATATCACAGTGAATGGGCAAAAGCCAGAAGCATTCCTTTTGAAAACTGGAACAAGACAAGGATGACCTATCTCACCACTTCTATTCGACATAGTATTGGAAGTTATGGCCAGGCCAATCAGGCAAAAGAAATAAATAAATCATATTTAAATAGAAAGAGAGGAAATCAAATATTTATCTTGGCAGATGACATAAATGTATATTGAGAAAACAGCATAATCTCAGTCCCAAAACTCCTTACACTGATAAGGAACTTTAGCAAAGTCTCAGGATACAAAATCAATGTGTAAAAATCACAAACATTCCTATACACCAATAATAGATAAACAGAGAGGCAAATCATGAGCAAACTCCCATTCACAATTGCTACAAAGAGAATAAAACACCTAGGAATACAACTTACAAGGAATGTGAAGGACCTCCTCAAAGAGAACTAAAAATCAATGCTCAAAGAAATGAGAGGACACAAACAAATGAAAAAACATTCCAAGTTCATGGATAGGAAAAATCAATATCCTGAAAATGGCCATACTGCCCAAAGTAATATATAGATTCACTCCTGTTCCCATCAAGCTAGCATTGACTTTCTTCACAGAATTAGAGAAAAACTACTTTTAACTTTATATGGAACCACAAAAGAGCTCATATAGTCAAGACCATCCAAAGCAAAAAGATCAAAGCTGCAGGCATCATGCTACCTGACTTCAAACTATATTACAAGGCTACAGTAACCAAAACAGCATGGTACTCGTACCAAAACAGATATGTAGACTAATGGAACAGAACAGAAGCCTTAGAAACAGCACCACACATCTACAACCATCTGATCTTTGACAAACCTAACAAAAAACAAGCAATGGGAAAAGGATTTCCTATATAATGAATGGTGTTAGAAAAACTGGCTATGCAGAAAACTAAAAGGTGGACCCTTTCCTTACACCTTATACAAAAATTAACTCAAGATAGATTAAAAACTTAAACATAAGACCTAAAACCATAAGAACCCTAGTAGAAAACCTAGGCAATACCATTCAGGACATAGGCATGGACAAAGACCTTGTAACTAAAATACCAAAAGCAATGGCAACAAAAGCCAAAATTGACAAATGGGATCTAATTAAACTAAAGAGCTTCTACACAGCAAAAGAAACTATCATCAGAGTGAACAGACAACCTACAGAATGGGAGAAAATTTCTGCAATCTATCCATCTGACAAAGGGCTAATATCTAGAATCTATAAGGAACTTAAACAAATTTACAAGAAAAAAATTGAACAACCCCATCAAAAAGTGGACAAAGGATGTGAACTGATACAAGAAGACCTTTATGTGGCCAACAAACATTAAAGGAAAAGCTACTTATCACTGGTCACTAGAAAAGTACAAATCAAAACCACAATGAGATACCATATCACACCAGTTAGAATGGCAATCATGAGAATGTCATTAGAATGTCAGGAAACAACATCCTGGAGAGGATGCGGAGAAATAAGAATGCTTTACACTGTTGCTGGGAGTGTAAATTAGTTCATCTATTGTGGAAAACAGTGTGGTAATTCCTTATGGATCTAGAACTAGAAATATCTTTTGACCCAGCAATCCCATTACTGGGTATATACCCACAAAATTATAAGTCATTCTACTATAAAGACACAGGCACACGTATGTTTATTGCAGCACTGGTCACAATAGCAAAGACTTGGAACCAACCTAAATTCCCATCAGTGATAGAGTAGTTAAAAAAAAATTGGCACATATACACCATGGAATCCTATGCAGTCATAAAAAAGGATGAGTTCATGTCCTTTTCAGGGACATAGATGAAGCTGGAAACCATCATTCTCAGCAAATTCACACAGGAACAGAAAACCAAACACCACGTGTTCTCACTTATATGTGGGAGTTGAACAATGAGAACATATGGGCACAGGGAGGGGAACATCACATACCGGGGACTGTCAAGGGGTGGGAGGTACGGGGAGGAATAACAGGAGAAATGCCTAATGTAGATGACGAGTTGATGGGTGCAGCAAATCACCATGGCACGTGTATACCTATGTAACAAACCTGCACGTTCTGCACATGTATCCCAAAATTTTAAACTTAAAACAATCTAATGATCCAATTTTTTAAAATGGGCAGAAGATCTGAACAGATGTTTCTCAAAAGAAGACATACAAAGGACAAACAATAATATTAAAAGGTACTCAACACCATTGATCATCAGAGAAATGCAAATCAGGATTATAATGAGACATCATCTCACCCCAGTTAAAATGGCTTTTATCCAAAAGATGGGCAATAACAAATGCTGCTAAGGATGAGGAGAAAGGGAAGGCATGTAGATTGTTGGTGGGAATCTAAATCAGTATAGCCACTAGGGAGAAGGGTATGGAGGTTTCTCAGAAAACTAAAGATAGGACTACAACATGATCCAATGATCCCACCACTGGGTATTCATCCAAAGGAAAGGAATTTGGTATGTCAAAGCAATACCTGCACTCCCACATTTATTGCAGCATATTCACGATAGCCAGGATTGGTAAGCAACCTAAGTGTCCATCAACAGATGAATGGATATTGAAAATGTGGTACATACACACAACGGAGAACTATTCATCCAAAAGAAGAAAACAGGAAACAACATGGATGCAACTAGAGTTATTATACCAGTTAGGTGAGACAAGCCAGGTCCAGAAATACAAATCTTCCATTTTCTCACTCATTTATGAGAGCTAAAAATTAAAACAATTAAACTCATAGAGATAGTAAAATGATGGTTATCAGAGGCTAGGAAGGGCAGTGGGCCTGGGGAGGGAGTAGGGATGGTTTATGGGTACAACATAGAGTTAAATAGAATGAATAACATCTAGTATTTGACAGCACAACAGGGTGACTCCAGTCAACAACTATTTACTGTGCATTTTAAAATAACTAAAAGAGTACGATTGGAATGTTTATAACACACAAAAAGGGATAAATCCGTTAGGTAATTGAAATCCTTTCTCTCTCTCTCTCTCTCTCTCTCTCTCTCTCTCTCACACACACACACACACACACACACACACACAGAGAATAATTCTTTTTTCATAAAATTGGAAAGAACAAAAAAGGAATTCTGAAAAATAAATAAAAAATTAAGTTATAGTCACAGTTCATAAAAAGTACTTAGTTAAGATAGAAAAAAAAAGTAAGACCTGAAATTTTATTCCTGTGCTTTAGTATAAAATTGCAGAAGGTCAGAGGAGTAAGAAAATGTAAGAATTATACGCTGGCACCCTAATTTGTGTTTGTAAGACCTGAATATAAACATATGCTAATGAATGGCAATCAGATTCAGTATTATCCAGGGTTTCAGGCATTCATTAGAGGCCTTTGAATATATCTCTTGAAGATAAGGGAGGACTGCTGTACCTACAATAATAATGGCTAATGTTTTATAAGTATTATTTATGAGTCAGGCACATTGTGAAGTAGTTTTTGATGTGTATATAATTATTAATTTTATGTGTCAATTTAGCTGAGTCACATTATTCACATATTTCTCCTTATAAGAAATCTCTGTTGTCTTGGATCTGGGGAGAAATAATAAGTCATACTCATTTCAACAATGACAACAACAAAAATTTAGAGGACATGCACAGGGTATGTGTCAAGTTATTTTGGTTTATATCCCACAGAGTAGGACTTATTATCTACTTCCTACAGCATGCTGACATGGCGCTGATCTAATAACCACCAAATTTCCTAATTAGCTGCTTAAAATTCTTCCTGTATACATATGTTTACCTTTCAGGGACATAATTTGATTTGGATATCTACCACACTTCTGTGGCATATAATGATTCATGTACTTGTTATGAAGAAATGGATTTCTTTTCCATGTCCACTTATTTCCACAAAGCAAACCTGGTCTCAGTCCAGAGTTGTAAAGAAGTTAATACACCTCCCAAAGTACCCAACTCATGATTAACACAGTCAGGTCACAAAGGCACCACTTAGCAGTTCTGGAAGAAAGCCTAAATTACTGCCAGGCACTGGTTCAGATGCCCCAGGAATTTGGCTCAACATATTTTTCCGTAGCTCTGGGAAGCATGCTAAATCATACTTATCATGATTGCTGCCAACAGTGATGCTGAATGGATGCCACAGTTTTTCTAAAACCTTTTGAGAGATACTTCCTGTGGTAACACATTCCTGTTCTTTAGAATAAAATCCTAGAAGGTCAGAGGAGTAAGAAAAGGTAAGAACCATAAACTGGCACCTTAATTTTACAGATACAGAACTGCAATCTCAAAGAGGTGGGTAGGATAACTTGTTCAAGTGTACCAAGAAGCTAGCTGCATGCTCTATTTTCTTACAAATTTTGTTCTGTCTCCACGATCCCATGCTCCTCCTTATAAGGTATGCATGTCAGCAAAATCAGGCCACAATAATTCCATCAAAACTGTAGATTTTTATCTTCAGTCTATTCGTGTATTCCTTTCCCGGTAGCTTACCCCAACAAGTTGTTTTTCTTAAATTTACCAATGCTGGGAGCAACCTTCTCTGAGACATTTTGAGTTTATCGTGATTTTTGTCAACCACAGTGAAAAAACTTTCTTTTCTTTAATGTACAAAGCAGCAAGTCATCATCGTGCAGGCCCAGTAGTGAAGCCCTGAACCTGGCACATTCACAAGACTGCAAGTCACTTCTACCTTTCAATTCTCTAGCTATAAGCCCTGCTGCTCACGCTTTCCAAACATAAGGGGTTTCTGCATTGTTTCTGCCAACTACAGCAAAACCCAAAGTAGGTGAGAAGGGTGAAACCCAGAAGGCTGGAGCAAATGCAGACAGGCCAGGGATGCAGAGGAAGCCCAGAGAGACATAGTCCTTGGTGGGATCAAAATGGACACCTTTCCTGAGTTTCAGTATAGTATACCCCATATGTAGAGGGCAACAGGAAAGCCATCTAGCATTTATTAAGTGTTTCTTCTCTACCACAAACAGTTCTTAGTGCCTTAGGTATGTTATATCCTCTATGGTTCTGTGAATAGATATGACTCGAGATTTACAGATGAAGAAACCGTAACTCAACACCCAGGTAGTAAATGACAGAAACAGGAGTCTGACCCCAGAGTCCTTGTTGAACATTGTGTGCCTGAAAGGCAAAGACATTTCAGGGCGTGTAAAAATGTGTAGGACATCAGAAAATGCCACCCCAAAATATGCCTCTTTGATGTAAGGATTATTTTGAGCTGATGATTTTTGAAAAAATAGCAAAAACAGGAGGAGCTTTGAAAACAGAGTAGAAGTTACCTTTTTGCAAAGAAAATTTACATCTATAAAGGAAATCTCTATTTGTAAGGGTGTCTTCCTCTCACCAGCAAAAGAAAAAATGACTAAATCATAAGAAATTTTTATTAATGAGGAAGGCAAAGACTGAAATCTACATAACAAAACTTACTCTTGTTTGCTGGACTTTTCCATGTCAGCTTCCCATAACTCTCCTCTCCCATCGCCTCCCTCTTTTGTCTTTAGCGGAAGCCTCAATTCTAAGCCACCACTCAGAGATTTACTTACTTTTCCCTGAGTATCTTCTGTGCACACATGAGGTATACCAGTTAATAAACTTTGGTTTTCTCTTGTTAATTTGATTTTGCTACAGGGCATCCCAGCTAAGAACAAAGAATGACAGGAAAAATATATATTTCTTCTCTTAGAAATGCTAATTAGAGAAAGCAATTAATTTCTAAACAGTTAAGAAAACCCAACTAGCTTCTCATAACAGTTGCAACCTAGACTTTCTGATGATTATTGATTAAAGGGCAAACCCAGGACTTTCAGTTCTAAACCAAAACCAGAATGGTCAATCAACCCAGTCAAATGAGTTAATTTAATTAACTTTAAAAAATAAGCAACATTTGGCCAGGCACGGTGGCTCAGGCCTGTAATCCCAGAACTTTGGGAGGCCAACGCAGGTAGAGCACATGAGACCATGAGTTCGAGAACAGCCTGACCAACATGGCAAAACCCCATTTCTACCAAAAATACAAAAAATTAGCCAAGTGTGGTGATGGGCACCTGTTATTCCAGCTACTTGGGAGGCTGAGGCAGGATAATTGCTTGAACAGGGAGGCAGAGGTTACCGTGAGCCAAGACCATGCCATTGTACTCCATCCTGGGCAACAGAGTGAGACTCAATATATAAAATATGTAAAATATAAATTTAAAAAATTCATATGAAAATTATAAACATATGTATTTAATATATAAAAATTTTATATAAAAATATAAAATAAACATTTAAAAATATATATATAAAAATATAAAAAAATTTTAAAAAGCAAAATGTATTTATTTTACTAAAACGAATGGACATTTACCTTGAGTAATTAATTAATCAGTTCTATCAGAACAATTTGGTGACACAGTGTGAATGCAAGCACCCTGTTGGGAAAAACAGCGGACTTCCGCAGCTACCACGCTTTAAAAACAAAGGTGAGACCCCAAGGTTGCTGAAATATCAAAGCAAAAGCTGTTAAATCAGTAAGATAGCAAATGGGCAGCTGACGTAATGAATGAGCACATGAGCAGCTGACGTAATGAATGAGCACATGAGCAGCTGACGTAATGAATGAGCACATGAGCAGCTGACATAATGAATGAGCACATGAGCAGCTGACGTAATGAATGAGCAAATGGGCAGCTGACGTAATGAATGAGCACATGAGCAGCTGACGTAATGAATGAGCACATGAGCAGCTGACGTAATGAATGAGCACATGAGCAGCTGACATAATGAATGAGCAAATGGGCAGATGATGTAATGAATGAGCAAATGGGCAGCTGACGTAATGAATGAGCACATGAGCAGCTGACGTAATGAATGAGCAAATGAGCAGCTGACTTAATGAATGAGCACATGAGCAGCTGACGTAATGAATGCAAGAAAAAAAAAACTAGAGAACCAAATCTGGAATGGACAAGTGTCTTGAAAACATTTCTGTAAACTCACAGAAATTTTGCAGTTTGAACTTGAAGGACCCAGGGATTGAATTAATAGACGCTGAATTTGGAAGGTCACCAGTGTATAAACGAGATCTCCAGTCATGGCGGCAACTGAAATGACACCAAGCAGGATCGCCATTAGTTATGTAAATGTGGACGTCTGCACTGACAGCCTGATGGATGTAGGTTCAGAAGGGTAAACAAGAACCAATTCAAACAGTGCCAGCTCAGGAACAATAGCAGGTCTCAGTGCAGGTAGCAAGGAGCATGGGACAAAGATGAATTATCTTGTTACACACTGAACTAAAAAAAGTCTTTATTTTGCATGTAAGGTAACTTGTTAGAAAATTAAGTTCCAGTAAAAAGTAGTCAAAACATGGTGTTATCATAGTTATTTTGAGAACAAGTGAACATCACCTAGAATCTTTTGACGTGGAATAAGAAATAGCAATTTTGACATCAAACCTAGTCCTCCAGATTAAAATGTCTCATTGCCCCTGATACAGACTTTCTTAATTTTTTAGTAAAATATTAGTGAAAACATAAAATAAACAACAACAGCACAAGAGGACTAAGATTCTCAAGGAAGTAATACAGTGAAAAAATTTAGGTTTGGTTTGATTGCTGAAGAGTTAGTGCGAGCAGTCAGTCTAGGAGCAGAAAGAAGAACGATTTAAATAACTTTTAGTATGCCCAGTAACTCTGCTTAGATCTTACCTACCTTGAAAACAAAAATAGAAAAATAAACAACAGCATGGAACCTATTCCAAATGTACATTGTCACTTGAGAAACAGAACATAAACTGTGACACATACGAAAAAAAAAAATGAACACAATCCTTGACTCCTGTCTACATCCATGTTCTTCGCAATGTGACTTTGCATTCCTGCCATAAATAAACAGAGTCTTCTTCCCCTCCCCTTTGACCTAGGCTGACCTCCTAATTTGCTTATTCGAGAGATGTGGTGGAGGCAGAGTCAATGTTGTGCCAGTTCCAAGCCTAAAGCTTGAGTCCTTGTAAGCTTCTTTCTCCTGGAAACCTGCTTATCTGCCATGTAAACAAGCCCAGTCTAACTTGAGGTTAATGAGAGACCCTGTGGAGCAGATATCAGCTGTACTGGGTGAGGCTGCCGTAGACCAGCCACCCCAGCTGATCCCACACCAATAGCAAATGTCGAGAATGAGCTCCGTCAAGGAAGACAATTGCCACAGTAAGCCCACCTGCAATTTCTCACCTACAATATAGCAAGCTTAATAAATGGTCCTGTTTTAATCCCTTAAGTTTTCGGGTGGTTTGTTTCATGGCGTAATTGATATATCACCAAAAGCACTTATCATTAGGAGTACAGAATCCCAAAATAAGAATTTACTAGTGCAAGCAAAACGTAATATTAGCATATGTTTGGCAAAGCGTCCTAAATTGACTTGTTTATTTATTTGGAACGAATGATGTTTTTATTTTCTTTGTATTAAAACCACTCTTTCTTTATTTATCTTAGCATAGATTTTTGTTTCTATGATGAGGTGAGGTGACGAGGTCAGATTTTTTAAAATTGTAGGAAAAAGAATGTCAGTAGCTGAATTAAAGAATGCATTAGATGCTAAATAAAGCAAAACTGATCTTTAGAAAATAGATTCAGTGAAATGGAAGGTAAAATTGATACATTCTATCAGGATGCAGAGGAAAACAAAGAAACAAATACTAAAATAACAAGAATTCATATAAACATTCCAAAGCTATAAAAACTAAAACTGTGATATTGGAACAGGGAAAGATAAATTGACTAATAGCACACTTTTGGTGAATGGTCAACCCCCCATTTCCAACGTCCCCACAACATGATTAAACAATTTTGACAGAACTGCTTTTTTCTAATAAGAGGATAAAAACTATTTTTTTTGTATATTTAAGGACATACATGTAATAAAATTATAACAAAAGGCAATAAAACATAAGTACAAGATTTGGGGATTCATTAGTGGTATAAAGTAAATAGTAAAGTTTCATTTCTTAAATGGGATGATAAGTACAAAGGTGTTAATGGAATTATTCTGACATATATATCTTATTGTTCTATTTATTCAGGCAATGTTTAATGAGCCATCTTTTATAAATGATGTCTTAGAATTAAAAACATAATGAAAAGTCAAGAGTATAAAAAGAGTTTTAATTTAGAGTTCTGCATTTAACATCCAACTCAAAAAGAGATACATAAGCCCATATATATAATTAGAAATATTGATAAATGTGTTAGCTCTTATCACTGGAATCTAACATTAAATGCCTATTGAATTTTTTAGTAAGTTTATAATAGATCCTAATCTTTAGAATCATGTTTTAGAAGCCTGTGGTACTTTTAATAATACTACATTATGTTTATCATTGCAACCAAACTGGGATCCAGCAGACATGAATTGGGTAAGAATGACGAAAATTTATTTCATGTGACAAAATCTAGGTTTAAGAGAAAGCGATTCAGTCACTGAAATAAATACAACTAACAGAACTACTATACTTTACTGAGCACTTTTTTATGCGTTTGGCATTGTGCCCTGTGTGAATTGCTCAAGTAATCAACACCTTTTACAAGATGACAGTCGAGCAAAGCTTTTGCCTTCTGTAGAGGGATATCAGCACCTCTGATAAGTTTAGACAGAAAAATAAAGTTATCCATTTACTTGTCAACCAGTTGCACAGTACAGTGCTCTGGAAGGAATAGAAAATCTTTTGAGGATATATTATCAAGAATCTCTGGAAACAGTTGACCTCTATGAAGACAGCTGTCATTAAAGTAATCAGAAAAGAGGCATTTAATGAGCAAGGTACCAGCCAGACCTCCATGACCTGGTTTTATCTACTTCTGCAGGATAGTAGAGGATTCCACAAATAACATTCATCTCATCGGTCTAAATTCTGAATCAAATTATATTTAATACAAAGGAATCACTATTTGTGGAGAAAAACATCTTATTATTGATAAATATTAGGCTGGAGCATATGTTTTTATTTAAAGAGAAGAAGAATTTCTTACAGCAAATCCCAGAATTAGTCAGACTTACTGGCAATCCTGAATCAGTAAAGAACTATCCCTATTGGCCAAGCACGGGGGCTCACGCCTGTAATCCCAGCACTTTGGGAGGCTGAGGCGGATGGATCATGAGATCAAGATATCGAGACCATCCTGGCCAGTATGGTGGAACCCCATCTCTACTAAAACTACAAAAAAATTAGCTGGGCATGGTGGTGTGCGCCTGTAGTCCCCGCTACTCAGGAGGCTGAGGCAGGAGAATTGCTTGAACCCGGGAGACGGAGGTTGCGGTGAGCCGAGGTCGTACCACTGCACTCCAGCCTGGCGCCTCTGTCTCAAAACAAAACAAAAACAAAGAACTATCCCTATCATAAAGCGGGATATGAAAGCTCTGGACCAGTACTGCACGATCTTCACCACAAAATGGAATACATGATTGCTCCAACAAAAGAGAGGGAAGTATTTGCTTATTATCTCTTTTCAAATAAACCAATTACATAACCCATTCCAACTTCTCAGGAATACAATAAATAAAAGAAATACAACTTTTCACATTTTGCTCACTTACCTAATTGGACTCAATCATTTATATGATACATCTCCATAGAGGAGATCAAGTAGCCTGTTAAGACAAACCTTGCTATAGTTTAGTTGTTTTCCCTCACAAACTTTATGATGAAATTTAATCCCAATGGAGCAAATCCCTCCTGAATAGATTAATACCCACCCTGTGGGGAGGCAGAGAGGGGGTTCTTGCTCTGTTAGTTCCCATGAGAGCTGATAGTCAAAAAGAGCCTGTCATGTGGCCCACTTCTTGCTTCCTCTGTTGCCATATGATCTCTGCACATGCCAGCTCCCCTTCACCTTCCACTGTGAGAGGAAGCATCCTGAAGCTCTCACCAGATGCCTGATCTTTCAGCCAACAAAATTGTGAGCCAAATAAACCTTTCTTATTCATAAGTCACTCAGCCTCAGGTATTCCTATGAAGCAACACGAATGGTCTGGGAAACGGGGTGTTGCTGTAAAGATACCTGAAAATGTTGAAGTGGCTTTGAAACTGGATAGTAGGCAGATATTGTAAGTATTTGTATGGTTGAGAAGAAGGGACAAAAAAGGAGAAAAATTGGTAACTTCTTACAGATTGGTTAATTGTAACAAAAATGCTGATAGAAATGCAGACAATTAAGGCCATTCTAAAGAGGTCTCAGATAGAAATGATGAATTTATTGGAAACCAGAGAAAAGCTTAGCCTTATTGTACAGTAGCAAAGAATTTAGCTGCATTGTCCCATGCCCTAGGGGTTTGTGGAAAACCAAAGATAAGAGCGATGACCCAGGGTATCTGGTGGTAGAAATTACTAAGCAGCAGAGCCTTAAAGAAGTAATGCAGCTACATTTTTTTACAGCCTACAAACAGATATGACAGCAAAGGGATAATCTAAAGGTGGAATTTATAATTAAGAGAGAATCACAGTGTGAAAATTTGAGAAATTCGCAGCCTGCTCATGTAGCAGAGAAGAAAAGAGCATTTGCAAGAGACATATCCAAGGGTGCTCTAGAGCAACCACTTGATAAAGAAATTAGCTCGACTAAAAGGGAGCCAAGTGCTAACAGTCAAGACAATGGAGAAAAGGCCCTGAAGATATTTCAGAAATCTTTGAGGTAAAAATTCCCATCACAGGCCCAGATGCCTAAGAAGACAGAAGGGCCTGCACTGCTATTGCCCCACACTGTCTCAGGATGCTGATCCCCACATCCCAGCTGCTTCAGTTTCAACTGCAGCTAATGGGGCCCAAATACTGCTTGGGCCACTGCTCCAGAGAGCACACGCAATAAAGCCTTAGTGGAATCCATATAATGCTAAGTCTTTAAGTCAGAATACTAGAGAGGCGGAGGCCTGGTGTCTTCCACTTGGATTTCAGAGGATGTATCAGAAAGCTTGTTAACGTAGACCTGCCTTGGGGTGGAGCCACAGCCGTGGACAGTGAAGCTGTGGGAACAGGAATGTTGCAGTTACCCTAGAATTATAGATCCACCAGCAGCATGCAACTTCAGCCCAGAAAAGCCACAGGCACTAGACACAAACCTGTGAAAGCAGCCACTTCTGCTGTGCTTCTCAAAGTCACAGGGCCAGGGCTGCCTGAGGCCTAGGGAGCTTACCCCTAGCACCAGTGTGCCCAGGATCTAGGACACTGAGACAAAGGAGATTATTCTGGAGCTTATAGACTTAATATCTTCCCTGATGGATTTTGGACTTGCATAGGCCTGTTATTTCTGTCTTTTAACCTATTTCTTCTTTTCCTCCCTTTTGCAGTAGGAATGTTTACCAACTACCTTTGTCACCATTATATCTTGGAAGTAAATAACTTATTTGATTTTACAGGTTGATAGGTAGAAGGAGCTTGCCTTGAGGCTCAGATGAGACTTTGCGCTTTCAAGTTGATATTGGAATAAGTTAATAATACTTTGGGGGACAACTGGGAAGGGATGATTGTATTCTGCAATATGAGAAAAACATGAGTTTCGAGGGACCAGGGATCAATGCTATATTTGGTATAATTCCCCCACACTTCATATTGAAATTAGATCCCAATGCTGGAGGTGGAGCTCTACTGTGAGATGTTTAGGCCATGGGGGCAGATCCCTCACAAACAGATTAAAGCCCTCCCTGAAGTGGGGTAAGTGAGTTCTGGTCTGTTAGATCCTGTGAGAGCTGGTTATTTATTCATTTTTTTGAAAAAGAGCTTGGTACCTTTCCCCTCTTCCTCTATTTCCCACTTATGGTGTGATCCCTGCACCTGCTGGCTCCTCTTTGCCTTCCAATCAGAGGTGGAAGCAACCTGAGATTTTTACCAGGTGCCCAACCTTCCAGTCAGCAACTATAAGCCATATGAGCCTTTGTCCTGGTAAACTACCCAGTCTCAGGAATTCCTTTATGGCAACATAAAGCAATTAAGACAGACTTGTCTGCCTCTTCATGAAGCCACTTCTCACAATAGCAACCACTGACCCTATAGATATCCTCATGGACAATGTAGATTTTTGTCCAGAGGGTTTCATTTCTGCTAAGTTAAATAGCCAACATCTGTTAAATGTTTCAAAGGCTTATGTGTTTGCTGAGCCTTGAGTGGCCCTAAATATTTGCTGAGCCCCAAGGTGTCCCATACCTTCACTAAAACATGAGTTACTTCTCAACATTGCCGAAGTGTGCTTCCATATGCCTAATTCTCAATGGGTACATGCAGTACTGCCTCTAAAGAAAGAGCTATTTGCCTGTGGACAAAGCTTCCATTAAGTTGTAGTGAGGTTAAAATAACTCAGGGCAAAAATCGAAGTTGCTTTCCCAGTTTGCAAGAAATAACAGCCAACCACATGACTGTGAAAACAAGTCTTGTGGGCTAACATAAACTTCCAAGGCTCCAAATCAACAAACAACAAACGAAGTCTAAGACCTACATCTAGGGGAGATGTTCCCACTTACAGTCATTTGAGTGTATATTTTGCTCCCCCATAATTCTCCTCCAAAATTATTTCTCAAGCTTTGTGCCCCAATATATATTCTAGCAATTATAAATTACCCCCTCAAAACAGCATCTCACTTCCCTATCATCCAACCTCATCTTTGACTTAGGGGCAAAACTTGTCTCTGTAAATGTAAGCCATGGAGAAAACCAAATGGGAACAACTACACCTTGCAGGTAAGCTGGCTCCCAATGGAGAGAAGAGAGAAAGGGTAGAATACACATTTTTAGTTTCACCTTCCAAACCCAGGTACATCAAACCCACTCACCGCAGGAGAGATATAAGTGGGTGGCAGGAGGACAAGTGTTACACTAATGGATGGTCCTCTACCTGGAAGGAGGCACAGGAATAAAAGCTGTTTTCTTTCATTTTAACTTTTCTCCTCTTAATATTTTGTACTCTAGTGATGCTAGATGGATTATAATTCAAATTTTACACCCAGTGGTGTATCATGCTATTGTGCCTTTGTCTACGTCATTTCCTCTTCCTAGTACTTCTTTTGGTCACCTTCCTGTCCACCATCTCAGTACTCACAGACACATTCTCTTCCCTCTCCCATGAGTAACTTCTATTCATCATTCAAGCTCAAGTTTAATGTCCTCTTTCCAAGAAGTCTCATGTTCCCTCTGAAGATCCCTGCACTGTCAAATCATTCTCATAGTTCTCAAGGCTGTTCTGCTTCCAGGCAATGACCACATATATTGGAAATATCTATGTGTATACCTGTTCCTTTATTAAAGGAAAATGGTAGTGAATAAAATAATGCAGAAGTAATAAGGTAAAATATGAATTCCTATAGCACAAATTACACACATGAAGTAATTTTTGATTGCAATAAAATGCTCTTAAAAATGTAAAAAATAAAATAAAGCAATAATAGTATTTGTGCAATGGAAATGTAATGTTTCTGGTATCCTTGATGCAGAAGCCATAACATCAGTGAGTATTTAATGTTCTGACATCATCTGATTCATTAGCTTATTAAAAAAAAATCTTATGAACGTGCTTGAATGAAATAAATTCTATACTCAGAAACAAAGACGTCTGGGTGAAGCTGAGGAGTGAAGGCTTTAAATCATCCTTAAAAAATAAGAAAGCAGCTATTATTTTTTAAATGCTCTTGTTGGGCTAGTTATTCTTACTTTACTAATTAGTTTCTTAACAGACTTGTTTTTTCCTACAAATCACTCATACTGGTTAGCTGTTTATAATTGGGAAAGACAAAACCTTTCTCAATGCAGAGACAAGTTGTTTGTCAAACAACACTGAAATGTGCCCAGGTTGTACCTCGTTATCATAATATCCTAGTTGGTACCCAGTTTATATCCTAGAAGCAATTTCAGTCTGTTCATGCACAGATAGCGACTCCTCAGAGGGTCTTTGCTTTCTAAATACCATGATATCTTCCAATATTTTGTAATTTACAAATATGTTTACTCATATATTATTTGAGCATCACAGCAATTCTAGGTGGTCAATGTTATTATTTTCCCATTTTTCAGAGGAGGAAATTAAGACATGTAGCAGATTTGGCTTCAAATGCAGAGCAACTTATTCTAGTTCCAGTAATATATCTATTATGCTACAGCTCCACCTGGCTCAATCCTGGTAGGTTATACAATAAGCTCATTTCTGGTACACACCTAATGCAGTACCCATGAATGCATAATTCATTATTCATGATGGTGACTCATTCATATAAAATAGTTATATTCATCCACTCAACAAACATGTACAAATTCCTTATAGAGAATGAAATAAATCCATGACTGAGGAAGATTGAAAAAACTTACCAAAGACAATAATATACATAGTTTTGACTTAAAAAGTTATTTTCTTACTTGATTAATCTCAATAACCTAGTGGCTGTACCATTATTTACCTATTTGTTATATTTCATTTTTTTAAAGTTATTGGCCCAATTCAGTTTCTTTGAGTTTATTAATAAATTCATTTAATAGGTTAAACCATATGAAAAGGCCAGCCTTAAAAAAGTTCTTGACCTGTAAAAAGAGTAATTTTATATGGTTTAATTTAGTTTTTCTGGAAATTGGGACAGAACAGGAATATTCTGTCTCTCTAATCAGCAAACAGATAACATCAAATTTGACAAGATGCTATCCAGCCTAAGACAGACTAGCAATTTCCTAAAACTGTCAGCATTTTATAAATAAATCTCATATTTAACATTATTTAATGCACTTTGAAGGAAGATTTCTGAAACTTTTTGGAATGAATTTACCTATATTTACATCACAGGAATATAAATACCACAACAGACACAAGTGTGTCAATGTGTTACACAAGAAGCAATATTTTGCAAGTATTTCAAATTACATCAGTCAATGGCAGTGACTCATTAAGTCAATTTTTCCAAGTTTGTGCATTTTATAGTCTCTTTGATTTTGTTTTTGAGGTTTAAGGAAGACAATCCCTTTTTTTACCATTTGAGCTTCCGGAGGTGCCTTTTTGCTTTCCTTAATTCAAGGCTCTTCTTCCATCTTCAAAGCCAGCAGCATGAACACATGTTCTCTTCTGTGATCAAATCTGCCTCTCTCTCATAAGGATCCTTGCAATTACATTTAGTAGCCACCCAGATAATCCAGGATAATCTCCTCATTTGAAGATTCTTTTTTTTTTTTTTTTTGAGACTGAGTTTCACTCTTGTTACCCAGGCTGGAGTGCAATGGCGTGATCTCGGCTCACCGCAACCTCCGCCTCCTGGGTTCAGGCAATTCTCCTGCCTCAGCCTCCTGAGTAGCTGGGATTACAGGCACGCGCCACCATGCCCAGCTAATTTTTTGTATTTTTAGTAGAGACGGGGTTTCACCATGTTGACCAGGATGGTCTCAATCTCTTGACCTCGTGATCCACCCACCTCAGCCTCCCAAAGTGCTAGGATTACAGGCTTGAGCCACCGTGCCCGGCCTGAAGATTCTTAATCACATATGCAATGTCCATATCGCTACATATGACAACATTCACAAGTCACAGAGATTAGGTCTTGGATTTCTTTGGGGGCTATTACTGAGCCTACCACCCTTCTTAACACAACCGTGCTGTGCTGTGAAATGCATTTTTTCTGAGATGATATCTCTTTGAATTATGAATATAAAATATAAGAGATCTAAATTATCTTATTTGAACTTCATATTTTACGGATCGTGAAACTGAAGTCTCCTAAGGACTTCAATAAACTATCTTGAGTGGCATGTGTTACTAGGAGCAAAGCTGTGAGTAGAGCCCAAGCCTCCCAATAACTACTGCAATGTCTATTCCATCACCATCCAATAGTGGAGAAAATGGATACTTGGAAATAAAAGTTTGGAGGCAGTCATATGTGGAAAGTTCAATACACCAAGGTAATATTGCTATCTCCCAAGCACTGAGACAAGGGCAGACCCTAGGTTCTATAGGGCTTATATAGGCTTTTAGAACAGTCAATTGACTAATTAGCCTCCTTTGTTTTAGTGGTATTTGTTACTCTGTCTGGTTCAGAAATGATCCTAAAGTCACAAAAAGTGGGTATTAGTGGCTTTCTCATAAACTTTTATTAACTTTTTCGTATCTACCCTTAAGGAATGATTGGGTATAGCAGATAGGAAAGAGAGAGGCAGGAGGAGGGGAGGAATGGGGTAAAAGGGAGAGAAAGAGGGAAAGGGAGGGAAAGAGAGAGGGAGGAAAGAGGAGACAGAGAGAGATTTTCTTAGGAGGCAATAGGAAACCTGTCTAGATAGCTCTAGCTTTCTTAATAAACACAGGGGTCATATTTTTTGTTATTGTAGGACTTCATGTGAAAATTGTCTGTAGAATTTTCCCATGAGTGGCATATGACCATAACATGGAACACTGATAGCCTGATGTTGAATTTGTGCCTTCTGTGTGGATGAGGATACGTTCAGGTGAAAGTCATAGACCACCTCCCTGACAATGGCTTAACGCCTAAAACTCAGCTTGTTCATTTAACAAGAAATCTAAATGTAGGCATCTCAGGGATGATTCTACAACTTAGCAACATCATTAAGGCGCCAAACTTCCCATGCTTCCACAGCACCATCCTCAGTACGCCGATTCCTCAGTCTGATTTCCTCATGGATGACACCAAATTGCTGTCCCGGTTTCACCCCTAATGTCTTAGTGCAATAACCCAAAGCAGGAATTTCATTTGGAAAGCAACGCAGAGGCAAAACAACACATCTTTTTGTACCTCTCTCAAGAAAGAAAAGCCTTGCTAGGATTTATCAATAGACTTCTCCTTACATCCCAGTGGGCATAAGTAGGCGAAAAGCTTTCTAAAGATAATTCACTACCAAAGGGGAATTAATTTGTTATGATTGCCTTAGAACATTATATTTATTCTGTGTGGCACATTGCTACATAGGGAGCAAAGAAACATTCTGTGATGAGAAACAAGAAAGTATTGTCAGTCAGGCCAAAGCAAAGTAAATGCCACCATGATCACATATATACCACCTCACCTGCTTATCTGCCCCTTCTTCACTCAGGATTCCCTATCTGGACAGATGATAATTGTTTATTACTCCAGGTAAGTTATCTATAAACAAGTCGCTCCTTCAACTTATAACTCATTTGAAGGAGATGATAGATTAGATAGATAGATAGATAGATAGATAGATAGATAGATAGACAGACAGACAGACAGACAGACAGACAGACAGATAGATAGATAGATAGATAGATATAGATGATAGATAGATAGATGATAGATAGATACTTAGACAGATAGATAGATATAGATAGATAGATGATAGATAGATAGATAGATAGATGATAGATAGATAGATAGATAGATAGATAGATAGATAGATAGATAGATAGATAATAGAATTGTGTCTAGTCCTTAGTCCTACCTAGAGGGCTAAGGACTAGACACAATCTTCAGTGGCTGTTATTTTTACAAGCTGTTTTCTTACCCACAAAGTATATGTTAAAACAACCATGGACATGGAAGAAGTTTTCGTGAGGTTTAGAAATTACGTAGTATGGTGTAGTACAACCCCAGTTACTGAGGTTACCGTATGTTTTAGTTGGGCTAGAACAGTTCCATGTAACTGTTGCACTGTGTACTTTGAATAGTGTCTGTTTTAACTTGCATAAATGTTCTGGCATGGACTATAAATTATGCAGTCACATTACCTAGTGCTTTTTTCTCCACAGTATATGAGCACATACAGAGTTTAGAATGTTTTCATTTGTTTGTTTGTTTATCGGACAGGATGTCACTCTTGCTGAGGCTGGAGTGCAGTGGCATGATCATGGCTCGCTGCAGCCTCAACCTCCTGGGCTCGAGATCCTCCTGATTCAGTTTCCCGAGTAGCAGGAGCTACAGGCATGCACCACCACACCCCACTTATTTTTAATTTTTTTATAGAGATGGAGTCTCACTGTGTTGTCCAGACTAGCCTCCAACTCCTGGGCTCAAACAATTCTCCCTTCTCGGCCTTCCAAAACGCAAGGATTATGGGCATGAGCCACTGTACTCGGCCCAAATTTAGACTTTTGATCAAAAGTAACAGAAAATTCAATACAGAATAGTTGAGGAAGAAAAGAAGAATCCATTGGCTTCTGTAACTGAAACTTCCAAAGAAGACTGGATTCAAGCATTGTATTTTGGAGCCTTGTGTCTTTTTCTGTCTCTCAGTAAATTTACCTTCAGGGAATAAAAACAATCAGCTCTGACAGCCCTGTAGGTATACCCTAGCCACTTAGCAAGCCACCATAATAATAGATGCCATCATTTCAAAGGCTCTGGTAGAAGATTCCTGGCTGGGAGACTTGGTGGCCTGAATTGAGACATGTGCCCATCTCTAAACCTACTGTTAGGTTCAGGAGGATAAAGTATTTTCATACTCCAAGCCCAGGCTTCACAACCATCTCTGTGTCAGGGAAAAATTTTGTGAAGTTAAGGAACTTAGCTCTGCTGAAACTTATGGAATAGCTTCGTCAGAGGAAAATCACTTCGGTTATAAGAGAATTGGAAAAAGAAAGCTAAGTGAAACAGATGTTCACTATCCTCAGGGACAATTCTTTGAAAAAAATTTTCACATGATGCATGAGATCTTCCACCTTTACTATTGCAACATGGCATGTGTCTTCTAGCTCAGCAATAGGCCCTCTATTTTCCTAAAATCCATTATATTCATAACATTGGAACAGAAAAGAGGGAAACAGGCCTTAAATTATAGTCCTTTATTGTAATAAAGTTTACTTTGATTCACATTATCCATATGACTGCAGTTTCTAATTGTAAAACCAAAAGCGCATGGAAAGGAAAATGAATCAAAATTCAAACATACAAGCAGTGCAATTTGTGTTTAAATTTCTCCTTTGAATGAGCTTTTTTTCCCCCTACTTTTTATACCTGGGTTCTGGTTAAGGCATGGAAAGTCAGGTGGCTAATGACACATAGAGTTTTGACTACTGAAGTATCCAGAAGTGCTGATGTTTGCTTAGAGAGGCCCTGCCTTCACTTACTACTTTGCATTGCCTTTGCTTGGTAATTGTCCTGCAGACAGAGGGAAGGATCGACCCCACACCTAAAATTGATAACAACATCAAGATAACAGCATCATACATCACTTAGGGCATATAAGAGGTTTGTTAAACACATGATGGGACTTTTTCAATACAGCAGGGTAGGCACCCAAGCTGGTGTTGGTGGGAGTGGAGCTTGAGGAAAGGGAGAGGCAAGTGTCTCTGGTCTTTTCTGTGGTTAGGGAGTGGGACTGGGATGAGGAGGGTGAGGGTTCCTGCTTGTGGGCAGAGGATTGTAGGATTTGGTTCCACTTTTCTATGGACTTACTTAGATGTGACACAAAAGGGAAAGGTAGAAAAGGTGGTGCCTCAAGCTGTTAGCAATCAAAAATTTTTTTAAATGGAAGAATCTGACTGTTCATCTTGTTTTAGAATCTCAGCTCCATCGCTGACTAGCTGTGTGTTCTTATTAAGTGATGTCAAGTTTCTGGGTTCACTTACATTTTCAAAGAAGACCACCTTACTTTCTTCATAGCATTATTGTGATGACTAAATAAATAACAGTTGGGAGCTCAATACTTTGCATGAGTCAAAATAAAAATATAACAAATATTATTTCCCCTTTCTCCTGTGCCACTTTAACTCACTCTAGGTGCTAAAGTCTAGACCATTTTGATTTAAATGTCTATTCAAATATGTGTATGTGTATATATATATAAGTGACCTTCTATAATCCAAAATTTGTTTTTTTGAGAAAGAATTTTGCTCTTGTCACCCAGGCTGGAGTCTAGTGGTGTGACCTCGGCTCACTGCAACCTCTGCCTCCTGAGTTCAAATGATTCTCTAGCCTCAGCCTACTGAGTAACTGGGATTACAGGTGCCCACCACCACACCCAGCTAAGTTTTGTATTTTCAGTAGAGGCTGGTCTGGAACTCCTGACCTCAGGTGATCTGCACACCTCGGCCTCCAAAAGTGCTGGGATTACAGGTGTGATCCACTGCACCCAGCCCAAAATATTTTTTTTGTTTGTTTAAAAAAAGGATGGTTGCATTTGTACTGAATCTGTATAGACCTTTGTCTTGTCATATTCCCTCAATAATATAGTATGACAACTATTTACATAACATTTACATTTTATTAGGTATTATAAGTAATGTAGAGATGATTTATATATACAGAAGTATGCTTATAGGTTATTTCCAAATTACTGTGCCATTTTATATGAGAGACTTGAGTATCCATAAATTTTGGTATTCATGGAGTGTTCTGGAACCAATCCCCCAAGATACCAATGACATCTGTGTATTTATTCAAATAAATACAAAAACATGTAAACATATTCAAATATGTCTATTTGTCCAACTATGTTCGTTTATCAGAAAAGAACCACAGGTGAAAGTAAAAGTTAACTCAAGAGAATGAATGGCTAAAGGGCGCACAATGTTGGTGCAATAGCTATCCCAGTAACTTCAACTCGACCTCCATAGACATCAGCCTGCCATATATATATGTAAATTATTCCATATTATATCCAAAATACTGTTAAGGCAGATATCCTTTCTTCTGTGAAGAAGCTTCCAGATGGATATAGGAAGTATCCTCCATGACATATATCATTAACCTTTTCCTCAGCTTTACAAAATTTAGACAAGCATCTTCCTGCCTCTAGGACCCTAATGTCCCTTTCCTTAAAGCATTTACTTTGAGAAAACTTGACACTGTAAATTCTTCCTCTGCCCCTGTAAAGTATATGCAAATCTACTCCAGTCTCCTGCCAGTTTTACAACCCTGGAAATTCCTTTCTCAGGAACATGAGAACCCTCTCTTTGAAATGTCATTAATCTTCAAGGAAAATAGCAGTCCTATCTCCCAGTCTTCATGAGAAGGTGAGTGTCTGGCTCCAAGTTGTAAAACTACCTCCTGCCTTGAAAATATGAGCAAGTTTTTTCCTATGGGGAAGGCCAATTAGCAAACACAGAAGGCCTATGTTTCCTCACCACCTCTCCAGCTCTTGAAAGTTCTCCAGCATTTTGTTTCAGTAGAGTTGAGCTCATGTGCTGGTTTCTGGCCTCTCTTTCCTATTGCAATAGCTTTAAATAAGGTCTTTCTCACCTGTTAAACTTTGTCAAGATGCAATTGAGCTTTCACAAGCTCTCTTAACATCTGATTTTGTCATTGTTTTGTTTGCAGAAAGCAGTTTTATGCAGAGCTGGTAGGTTTTTCTTTCTGAATTCTCTCTCACTCCATGTGTGTGCATGGGCAGGCACAGGCATGCATGCATGCATTTGTGCCTGCATGCATGTGACTGGGGAGCTCATGTGAATTCTAATGCATTTCACCCAGGGAAGAAGAAATTTCATTTGAGCAATAAATATACTCTAAATAACACTTGAGGAGCCTACACTGCTCAAATGTTCCTCTGTGACTTCTAGATGAGATATTTACATACTACAGATTTTTTCCCTCTCATGGGTCAAAAGTTGCCATGTTGTTTACTTCAGTGTGAGAAGAACAGTATTGCCTTCTGAGTATGGATAACCCTCTGGGAGGGAGGGTAGCAGCACTTTTTAAAACACAGGAAAGCACCAGAAACATTCTGGGTGGCTTTTAATTTTCCAGGCTGGACAAGGTGGAGCATACCTGCAGTTCCAGCTACTTGGGAGGCTGAGGCAAGAGGATTGCTTGAGCCCAGGAGTTTGAATCTGCATTCAGCTATGATTGTACCAATGCATTCCATCCTGGGAGACAGAGAAAATTATATATAGATATAAATAATTTTGAGGAGGCTCCCACTCTATTTCCCAGGCTGGAAGACATATACATAATGCATCTGTTACAACTGAAATCTCACATCAGTGAAAAATTGCCCTACCCACAGAAGGAAGTACCCCATTCCTTGATAATGCTGACCTGTTGCTGTCATGGCAATGAGGTAATGCTAACATCTTAGTGCCTGAATAGGAGGATGTGGAGCCTGAGAAATGCATGGCAGAGAAAGAAAAAACATGTAGAGGTATGTAGATATATGAGAGAAGGACAACAGGTGGCTCCCGTAACAGGAAAGCTAGTCAAAACATTGTTAGAATCAATTTATTTGCACCAAAGCTACCTCTATTTACAAGTTTATATAATTTACATAAGTTACATATCCAGATTATCTGAAAACCTACAGTGCAATTTACATGTATAAACATTTGATCTACTCATCAACATACTCCTACTCTCAGAGCTTGAAAATATAGCACATCTGTAAAGAAATTCATAAGCAAAATCAAAATAGTTGCAGTCCTAAGCTTTTGGACCCTTTAAGATAATTTCTGGTCACCTAAATCAAGGTGTATCATATGCTATTAGTTGGAATAAAAATAAATAATAAGGAAGAAGAGAGATAGGCTCATACCTTCAACCCCAAAGAGCAGAGAATTGTCAGGAAAAAAATCAAAAACAAAAATGAAGGGTTTATTCAATAATAGCAAGGACTAGAACTCCAGGAGAGAAGCTGCATCAGAAAGATAAGAGCAGCAAGCAGAGAGGCCTCCTCAAAACAAGAAGGAAAATCTAAGTGAGTTCAGAACATTTCTTTCCAGTAATAAAAAGTATATAATGTTAACGTTACCCTGAATATTAAAATAATCTTTGTTTAAAATTGCTGAGTAAATAATGATAGAAAACATATTTATTTACTGAAGCTTTAAACATGTTTTCTCCTTAAAAGTTTCTTTTTAGGGGTTGGGGGTGAGCCCTCTCCTGCCCCACTTATCATTTTTTACCTCTTTTATAATATCTTATTATATTTTTATTTTAACATCTGTTAAGTTAAATTACATTTAAATTAATTAAATTACATTTAATCTTAAATGAATGTTTACCTTTTTAAATAATTTAAAAATCATTTTTATATCACTGTACTAGTTTGTCATTTTTCTATGACAAAAGATGTTGAGAACTAAAGCCATTTATTTCTATACATAGATTGGACACTGAAGAACAAGATTACCTTCCCTCACAGAGTTTACTGTCTACACAAATATTACTATTATTCCACTGTCTTCATTAGCACAAGTTTACTATTATGTGAGTCTCTTGCCCAGGCAAATAACTAGATTGCTCATTACAAAACCTTCCTGAAACATCTACCAACTCTTCACTAAAAAGCATGAAGTTATGCCCCAAGACTCTTCTGAACCCCTTGCCTCAAAATCCTCATCTTGCAGCTTTTGCCAATCCTAAACTGTAATATCATGATTCTTATGCAGTCCTATTTGTCATCTACTCAGCAAGGCTGGTATTAAAAAATATACTTTATCTTGCAACTGTCTAGTACATTTTCTAGTAAGTTCTAACTCTGTATTTTCCTCCTTGAAACATTATCAAAGCTTTGGATGTGATGTCTTCCCTTAACAAGGTAAGCAATAGATTATGATATTAGAGATGGAAGCAGCCAATGAGGCTCATGCTTAAATGGCTAGACTCCCCATGCTCCTGCTGAAGGCTTGAACTTCAAAGTCAAACTATATCTGGCCACCGGATTTCCTGACCAAAGAGGACAGGAATAATGTTCTCACATAGCTACTGTTACTGTCTTCCCAACTTATCTTCCTTCCTCCCTTCCTCCAGTAACAGCATCCTTCTTTCCGTGGGAGATCCACTCCATATGGTTTGTCTGAGACTCTCCCCTCTCACATTCCAAAAGTGTAGCACATGATACTGTTTCAGAACTTTCTCCTTAGTTCAGCTAAAACTCAGCTCTTGTCACACAAACAGGAAAGATTAGACTCGCAGTCACATAGAAGGGTGAAGCAAATGGAATTTATCAGGTGAAAAGGAAAAACAACTCTCAGAAAACCAAGAGAGTCCTGCTAGCAGGTTTCCCACCTCACAGATTGAATGACAGGTCGCCACAAAGGAACAGGAGAGGTCAGGCTCCTGACCACTGCCAGTGGCACAAACTTCCCCAGCCTCCCCCGCATTGTACCAGTGTCCAGGTGGGCATTATTCAGAAAGAATCAGTTGGGAAAAGGGCAGGCTTCATCCAGGACCAGCAGTGTGGTTTTTCAGCCTTCAGGCTGTTTTCAGGCTTGAAGGCAGGGTTTCCTTTGGGGGGACCCTGAGCTGCCTCTGTTCATATCAACCTGCACAATAAGGGCAGCCCATCCTCAAGGCACAGTGCTTAGCACATTGTTATCAGTGTAAGAGACCTGAGTTAGCCCAAGTTATTGTCAGCCTATCCCAATAGATCCATAGCAACTGAGTCCCTGCCTCCTTAGAAGAAAGAATTTGACTGAGGGGCATAAAACAGAAAAAGAGATCAAGGCAAGTCCCAGAGAAAAAATTGAAGTTTATTTTAAAATGCTTTAGAACAGGAAGACAGGAAAATTTGCTTGAGAGAGACCTAAGTGGGCACATGAAGGTTAAAGAGAGAAGGTTGAGTGCCCCATTTAACTGGGATCCTAGGACTTTTCTAGGCTTGTCTCTTTCCCATGATTCTTCCTTCCCTTTGGGTGAGCTCCCTGCTTCCTGCGTGCACAGTGCTTTCCTTACCCTGTGCCCTTTCCAGTGGAGTGTTCCTCCACACCCAGAAGATCATACTTTACCATTTTTGTCTCCTAACAAGTATACCAGGAAGTTGCTTCTCCCTGGGGTCTAAATTTGGTTAAGAGTTTGATAGTAACGGGTGTGGCCCATTAGGAAATGGCCTCTCCTTGGCACTGCTGAATTATCATTTTTAAAGAGGCAATGCGATAATCACTGAACCATCACCCAACATCCTTAGCGGGTGATGGGGGTTGCGGTGAGCCCTCTCCTGCCCCACTTATGCCTCACTACCTGTAACAACATGACCCAAGATGACATAATCAGAGGCTCTCCAATGACTTTGCCTATTTTGGCAAAGGGATATTTTCTTCTCTGGAGTCTGCAATTATTATTATTATTATTTGAGACTGAGTCTCCCTCTGTTGCCCAGGCTGTAGTGCAGTGGCATGATCTTGGCTCACTGCAACCTCCACCTCCCAGGTTCAAGCGATTTTTCTGACTCAGCCTCCTGAGTGGCTGGGACTACAGCCGTGTGCTACCACGCCCAGCTAATTTTTTGTATTTTTAGTAGAGACAGGGTTTCATCATGTTAGCCAGGATGTTCTCAATCTCCTGACCCCATGATGCGCCCGCCTCAGCCTCCCAAAGTACTGGGATTACAAGCATGAGCCACCACGCCCAGCCCTCGAATCTCAAATTCTATAGCTGATTTAAGTTTGGAGTTGTTAGTGGCCATCTGTCCCAACCCCGGTGAGAGCTTATTTGGGAAGGAAACCAGAACAAAGACAGAAAGACTGGAGGGAAAAAAACAGACAGGACTCCCCAGTGACTTGTATCTCCTGAATCTAGCCTTTGCCAAAATCTTACCCTTGCATGTTTCTGTGAAATAATTGCACCATTTAAAATTAAATGATTTTTAGTGGTAAATGATCAATTAGTTTCCTTTTTAGTTCAACTTAGCAATTGGATTTCTGACACTTATAATCAAGATTTCTTCTGTGACAAAGAGAAGAATCACCGTAGTGAACTAGTCTCACTGAGATGAAGTTAGTGACCCCAGGGCAGGGCTATAAATGCTTCCCTTTAGTTATTATAAAGCTAACATAAGTTTCTCAGGAAGTGTCTCCAGGTATTTCCACTAAGACTGGCTTCAATCGCATTTGAAACTTCTTGGACTTGGGCTCCAGTTGAGAGTCTAATGAATATGTTCCTATTATTACTGTTGTAACAGAGCGAGTTGTAAGGAAAGCGCCCAGCTCTGAGATTGAATCAGGGGTCCTTTATTGCCAGCAACCAAGAGATGGCTAATGCTCAAAATTCTCTTGGCCCCAAAGAAGGGGCTTGATTCCTTTTTATACCTTTCTTAGAGAAGGGGCGTGGCAAAGTGGAATTTTACAGAAGCAACAAGAAAGTTAGTAGGAGGAAACTGGTAACCAGGAGGCAAGAGGGTCCCAGGATTGTTGGTTACCAAGGGGGGTCACAGGGGGTACTTTCCAATCACCAAGGGGGATAGGTTATTCACAATAGCAGGTAGACTCCCCAAGCAGGATGTGGTTACAATGGTTACAAGGTACTGGGTACAGCATTACTCAGCTGTGCACCCAAAGGAGAAATGGCGGGAGGGAGAGGCTAAGATGGAATTTGTCAGGCTTACATCTAAGATGGAGTCTGTTAGGCTATCACATTAGAGCAGCAAAACTTCTCGCACCTTGTCATTGAGAGCTTCATTCAGAGTTCACTAATATTTATGCTGTGTGGTTGCCTCGTTTATGTATCTTGTAAATATTTTTTATGTTCATCTAGAAATCCTGATACTCAGACTCCAAACCATATCTAAGAAGAATAAACACACTCTGCCAAGGAAATACATTTTGCTTTTCTTCCTTCTACCCTTACTTAAATAAATATAACTAACATAATCAAAGATACCCACAGACCTTGACATAGAATAAAAACAAATAACTGAAAAACCATAAGGCAAATAGTCATTTAGACAGTTTTGCTTCAGGGAAAAAAGAACTAATCTTTGGCTGAACTTAGAAACCTGAAGAAGGGAAACTATTTATTCTGGATCCGACTTTATTTCAATCTCAGTTATGCATATTACTTAAATAGTTCTTCTACCAAGAATGTATCGAATTGTCATACACAAATTGCCTGGCATATAGAAGTCATTGTTAAATAATAGTTTGCCTTTACTTCTCCTAATTCCCCACGAAAAACAATATGCTGTGTTAACAGAAAAAGTAATTTCTGCAAAATGTTTTGAAGTGGCTTATTCTGAGCCAATATGAGTGACCATGGTCTGGGGAATAGTTGCAAGAGGTCTTGAGAAGTGTGGTTGGGTTACAGTTTGGCTTTATACATTATAGGGAGACGGAATTAGAGGCAAAGACATAGATCAGTACATGGAAGGCATACATTGGTTTGGCCCAAAAAGAGGACATAAAAGGCATAGGAGGGTTTCGGGGATTTTTTTGTTGATAGATTGTTTAAGGGAGTTAAGCTACTGTCTAAAGATGTAAAATTAGTAGAAAGGAATGCTGGAGTTAGATAAGCAGGTTACCCAGAGGGTTTCACAGATTCTTTTGTTGATAGATTGTTTAAGGGAGTTAAGCTACTGTCTAAAGACGTAAAGTTAGTAGAAAGGAATGCTGGAGTTAGGTAAGCAGGTTACCCAGATGTGGTGTTGACACCTATAATCCCAGCACTTTGTGAGGCTGAGGCAAGAGGATCCCTTGAACCCAGAAGTTCAAAAATAGCCTGGGCAACAAGCAAGACCTCATCTCTACAAATTAGAAAAAAATAATTAGTTGGACATGGTGGTATGTGCCTATAGTCCCAGCTAATTGGGAGGCTGAGGCAGGAGAATTGCTTGAGCATAGGTAGCCGAGGCTGTAGTGAGGTGTGATGTGGCTACAGCCCTCCACCTTAGGCAGCAGAGTAAGAGCCTGCCTCAAAAATAAATAAATAAGTAAACAGGTTGTGGAGACCACAGTTCTTTTTACGTAGAAGAAGCCTCATAGGTAGCAACCCTCAGAGAGAATAGGTGGTAAATGTCTCTTTGCACAGTTTCGTTTAATATTATTATTGTTATTTTATAGATATGGAGTCTCATTATGTTGCCCAGGCTAATCGTGAACTCCTGGGCTCAAGTGATCCTCCCAGGTCAGCTTTGCAAAGTGCTGAGATTACAGACACGAGCCACACCACACCTGGACTTTCTTCAGATCTTTATAGGTGTCAGACTCTCAGTTCATCTCTCCTAGATCCAGTAAAGGCCTAGAAAGGGAAAGACTGGCTGCATGAATGGAGATTCTCTAAAGATACGAATGTCCCCCACAAAAGACAGCTTGGCAAATCCATTTCAAAACATGTCAAAGAAATACATTTTGAAGTATTTTCATTTCCTCCAGGATCTGCTATCTGTCGTGCGATGGTGTACCAGAGTCAGGTTAGAAAGTAAGCTACATTACACTGCGTGAAATTTAAAAGCCTGTTTAATGAGATTGTGTGGTTTGTAGGTTGTGACAATGCTTACCTTGCATGGCCTTGGGTCTGTTTATAATTTGGTATCTTACAGCCACAAAGAATCTGTTTAGTCAGTCTTGGAATCTCTATTTTGTCCTTAATACTGGTCAGCTAGGCCTGAACTCCAAAAGGGAGGGATGGAAGTGAAGGATGTCTGGCCACTTTTCCTGTCATGGCCATGACTGAGAATTTAATTTTCAGGTTTCTCTGGGGCAACTCTGACCAAGAGGAAGTCCATTCAGTCTGTTGGGAAGACTTAGGATTTTATTTTTGGTTTACATCAGCAGAAGCTAGGTTAGGCCATGGTAACAAATCTCCTGAAATCTCAATAACTTATAACAAAATAAAATTCCCTATGGAGGTTTCACGTCTATCTGAGATCTGATGCTGATAGAGCAGCCTCTAACTGGCACATTCCTAGTATTGCAGCAGAACTTGACAACCCATACCCAGGTGCTAAAAACGGCCACTCCCATTTTGTTAACCAGTGAGGAGGGGAATTCGATCCTTCCCCAGGAAAAGCAGCAAATACTTTGGAAAAATAATATAGTCTACTCTGTGTGAGGAGATATTTGCCCACGCGCTGGTGTTAATCAACAAGAGTCAAGGAGAAAAATAGGGTACAATACTAAAAGTTCAGTGATCCTGTTATCTAACGGAGAGGATCTGGCCTGTAGGCAAGTAAGACATTCTGCAGATTTCAGTGGACTGTTCTTTTGTTTGAGCCCATCTTTCCTTGGCAAAGAACACTGTAGCAACCATTTATTGGTTAAAATGATACCATACAGAAGGCATACAGAAAACTGTGGTAAATTACAGACATCCCCAATCACAATCCATTTAGTGGTCTTCCAAGGAGTTTTCTGAAGCTGATAAATTGGAGATTTGCAGATGATTAAACAGGTTATTCTCTTTTCAGTTCATTTTCCACATATAAGTTCATCATCTTCCTTACTAATATTCTATAATTATTTTAATGTCTAAGAGAAAAGTAGAAGAGAGAAAATACTTTTTTGTTGGTAGATTTCTCTTTCTTTCTTTGTTTCTTTCTTTCTTGTTTTTTCAATAAGAAAAAATATCTAGGCCAGACAGAGTGGCTCACGCCTGTAATTTCAGAACTTTGGGAGACACAGGCAGGTGAATCACTTGAAGCCAGGAGTTTGAGACCAGCCTGGGCAACATATCAGACCCTGGCTAGTCAAACAAACAAATAAATAAAAATAAAAACAAAACAACTGTGTTCACTTAGTTTTATTATTTTTTTCTTTTTTCAATACTAGTAATAATTTCTTAGTATTCTCTTGCTTTTCTGATATGGAGCATGCTTATCAAATAAGAATCATCTTCCCTCAGAAAGCAAACTATAGCAATAGTGCAGAGCAATTTGAGTTTCATTTATAAAACCCAAAGGAAGGGGTCCAAAGTGGCTCCCGCCGGAGGTCATGGCGCTTGAGAAGGCAAGGTCATCAGTTCAAGGCTAACCTGAGCAACCTCATAAGCTCAAACTGATTGGCAAAAAAAAAAAACCAAAGGAAGAAAATAGAGCACTTGTTCCAGCATTTCAGTACTCTCAATGATCGCCGTGACAATGTTGTCAAATGAAACCACCAGACAGAATGAATCATTAGGACACCAAAAGTCATTGATTCGGGGACTATGAAAAGCAATAACATTGATATGGAGTGTTACTGGGTTGCTTTGTATATTTTGTAGCCAACCTGTCCATGCACAGATTTCTATATAGCCTTACTCCATAAAACTCACATCAGAATCCTACTTGGCATTTAGTCAATTCCTTTTCCCAAACATGCCAGCTTAATCTTAGGGAAGTTTGAATAAAATGCTATCGTAAGGGAAAAAATAAAATAACTTGCAATAAGATCCAAATATAAGAGGAAAAGATATGGGCCCAAGATCTCTAAAGTATGTTAGCGACAATTTGTTTTATCTAGTGCAGAAGGGCCTTTTACTTGTCCCTTTTGAAGTAACTATAATACAGTAATTTATTTGGGATGGGTCAAATAAACTAACAGGATAAACAAAAATTGGTATAATTACTCTTACATGGCTTTTCATGCCAACTAACATCCTAGCATGATGAATTACAAGCACTCTATCACAAGGAGGCTGGCTAGATTAGCTTCACGAGCTTATTTAAAATGTGTTACTTGAACAAAGTGAAAAGGAATAAGTGAATAAAAATTCTCCCCAGAAGCCATTATAAAAATTCATGTAAAATATTTTTAATTGGTTCAAAATTCTCTTTAAAGTGGGTGCAAAATTTACCTACTATACCTCCTATTTCCAAAATTAGCCTGTATGCTGGGACCACACCAAGGATACAGAGATCTAAAAAAAAAGGTAATATAGTGCAGTTTCCATTTATGAAGGGCATATATTCCTTTTGGTTTGAAAAACTTTATCATCAGTAGGGGCAAGGAATTTACTTTATGCTGTAGGGGCAAAAAGGTCGTATCTTTTCCTCACCCATTGCAAGGTACATGGCTGATGCTCTTGTAACAAAAGTTAGGTCAGCAAGAAAAAGCATAACAAATTCATTTAACCAAAGTTTTATGTGACACAGGAGGAGACCGCATATTTTTATGCTTAGGTTCCATATAGTGTAGAGATGTTAGAAGTATAATTAGATGAAAGGAGTATGATCTAATGGTAATAAACTGAGAGGGGAACACAGCAAAACCTGTTTGTTCAAATTCTTCTTGGTCTCTCTGTGTCTCATTCCTTCCTCAAGATATACAGTAGGATACCTGCCACATGAGTGTCTTCAGGAGAAAAGGGAGAGAGTCAGAGAGTGACATTTCTAGGTTTTATGGCTTGCCTGGAGGAGAGGAGAATTCTAGCTTTGATAACTTGTTTCAGAGGAGAAATGGAGGGAGGAAAAAAGAGGGTGGAAGAAGGTCAGAGAGCTGTTACTGCTTCTGAGGCTCTTCCAATGTCCTTCAGTTCAAGGTACTCAGCTTGCTAAAGCACCATGCTTTGAGGATCATTTTCTGAACCCCAACAATGCCTTCAATGTAAAAACAGAAATGGTGCTCTACTGAGGAGGTTGGCTGTCCTCAGCACACTCACACTTCCATTAACCGGAATCCAATCTAGTTGCTGGATTGAACCACTAGTTATGCTGGTCTGAGTTAAAAGAACTCAGTTTTTTTTACAGCTCTTCTAATTCAGTCACTCAGCATTTAAAATATCACTTAAAACTGTTAGAGTTTTACTTTCTCTCTGGCATAAAGAGAGGAATGGTTTCTTTCAACTCTGACAATCTGTAATTAATATAGTAAATAAAACTCAGCTATCTTTGCATACGTAGCAAAGATAATAAATTGTATGGCAGAATTACAATTGATTTACCCTTTCTATTGTTGCACTGACAAAGCCAAAACATAGAGACAATGCTGTAATGTGAAAAAGGTTTTCTTCTTCCTACTTGGGTCTGGTGGTTGGGGTCTGCAAATTAACTGATAATAAACAAAGTAACAAAAGAAAAAACAAGATTTATTTACATGTTCATGTACAATAAATAAAGGTTAATACTTATATATCAACTTAGAGGGGGGACTTTTAGGGATTCAATGGGAGAGTATGAAAAGTTTTATTGGGCTTTTTAATGCTAATGGACATGGGCATTCTGTCTCCAAGGCAGCTGAATATTCTGGAAACTCTGTTAGTCCGGTTTCACACTGCTTTAAAAAACTATATGAGACTGTGTAATTTACAAAGAAAAGAGGTTTAATTGACTCACAGTTCCACATGACTGGGAAGGCCTCAGGAAACTTATAATCATGGCAGAAGGTGAAGGGGAAGCAAGGCATGTCTTACATGGGGGCAGGAGAGAGAGAGCAAGGTGGGGAAGTGCCACAGTTCCTTTTCTTTTCTGTTTTTGTGAGATGGAGTCTCACTCTGTCACCCAGGCTGGAGTGTGGTGGCACAATTTCAGCTCACTCCAACCTCTGCCTCCTGGGTTCAAGTGATTCTCCTGCCTCAGCCTCCCAAGTAGCTAGGATTACAGGCACACACCGCAATGTCCAGCTCAATTTTGTATTTTTAGTAGAGACAGTGTTTCATCATGTTGGCCAGGATGGTCTCGATCTCCTGACCTTGTGATCCATCTGCCTCAGCCTCCCAAAGTGGGGATTACAGGTGTGAGCCACCACTCCCAGCTCACACATCCAAACCATCAGATCTTGTGAGAACTCATTATCATGAAAACAAGATGGGAGAAATCTGCCGACATTCAATCACCTTCCACCAGGTTCCTCCCCTCACATGTGGGGATTACAATTGTTGCTGAGATCTCGGTGGAGACACAGAGGCAAAACATATCACTTCTTTAGAAAGGGGTTACTGCCAGCTGTATTTTCAGGAGAATAGGCTTTATTCAGATAAGGCGAAGTTCAGGTAACCTTTTCTTTTTCCAGCATCTTTGTAGCTCAGATGTTTTCATTTTAAAATAATCTTTCTGCCAACCCTGGGGATCTAAGTCTATCTGCACAATTTTATTTCTGTAGATTTATAGAATTTGAAACTGTCTTTACATCGTCTTCCAGAAGGAGTGACCATAAACATGGTCTACTGCTGGAAGGAAGATTTTTATTTTTTACAGAACCTTTTGCTTGGACTTTCATTTGCATTTAAAAGAGCGATCTGCTAGGCTGTGTTTGTGATTTAAAGATAATTACACAGCATGTGGCCACATTAAGTTTGGAGAATTTCTTTCTTAAAGTCACTTTCAGAAAATAAGCAAAAGCCTGAGGTTTTTAAAAAAATAATTTATAAGATTCGTAGTCCTTATATAATTATTTGTCTTGAACAAATTTACATATACATGTGAGTGTGTTTGTGTATGTGTGTGAGTGTGTGACTATTCTTTAAGTTGCCCAAGGTTGGTCTTCTCAGTACAATTTCAATACTTTAGATTTCATCCTTGTATCTTCAAGGTTAGTGATTTTGCCAATTTCGATTTATTCTTAGGTCACTGTAAACTTGAAACTTAAAGGACATCAAAGCTTTTATTTTCCATTTCATTTTTCTTTCCTCTAGGCCATAGATGAAGATCTTACAACCTTTAATGAATAGCTCATTTGTCCTTATAGTGACCTAGTTTTACTATCTTTTTAATCAAATACTTGATATATGAAGCCATCTCCAATCTTGTAGAATGATGCAGGAATCATAGCTGACAGCTAAAATTTAGGTCTCCCAGCAAGATGCAACACAAAGCCAACTAAATTGATAAAAATTCTTCCTTTTGAGGAATTCAGAACTTAAACCTGAGAAATAAACATAAAATTCTAAGCCACACCAAACAAGTGAATGAATGATTTCTTGGACACAGGGACCCCAGAGAAACCTTGGAAGCTGAGTTCCCAGCCATGACAGGATGGGAGGTTAGACAAGCCTTTTATACCCCTTCCTTGTTAACCATCATTAGGCTTTCTTCCCTAAGGTCAAAGCAGAAACCAGCCTTTTAAAAAGACTCCGCCACTGATATCAACCAACCACCTGACACTGTTCCACTCTTTTGTGTTTTGGTAAAACAACCCAACAGGATTTTTCCTTATAAAGACTGCTTACTACGAAGTGGTTCTGGCTAGTCTACTGAGGAGGCACAGTGAGGGTTTTCAGGTCCTCTTCTTCACCTTAAACCTCCACCCTGAGAGCATGCTAACACTGCTATTTTTTTTAACACTGAACTAAAGGAAGGGCATGAAGCTCAATTGTGCATGTGCTTGTTTTCCTTTCATAAATATTCATGTCTTCTTCAGTAGCTTACTGAATATGTATATATGACTATCTCATTCAGCATAAATCCCTTCTTATTCTTCCCATCCTCAAAGTATTTGTTTCTGGACCCCTTCCACAGCCTATGCTTCCAGCCTATCATAATGGCCACCCTGCAGAATTCTGCTTAGCTGATTTTCTTTTTTTTTTTTTTTTTATCAGACACAGGTTCTTTCTCTGTCACCAACTAGAGTGCAATGATTCAGTAATGGCTCACTGTAGCCTCAATTTTTCAAGCTCAAAAAACTCTCCCATTTCAGCTTCCCAAGTAGCTGGGACTACAGGTGTGTATCACCATGCCTGGTTAATTTTTTTAAGTGTATTTGTTTCGAAGAGGCAGGGTCTCACTATGCTTAGGCTGATCTTGAACTCCTGGGCTTAAGTAACCCTCCTGCCTTGACCTCCTGAAGTGTTTGGATTACAGGCATGGGCCACATGTTTGGCCTGCTTAGCTAATATTTTATACAAAATAATTGCTATGTTTTGATCCTAAACATTCAAGGAAACATGGACTGCATTACTCCAAACAAGGAAACATTTGTTCATGTCGTCAGTGGTTCTTAACCAGGGGCATTTTCTTTTACTTGCAAGGACAACTGACAATATCCGAAGGCTTGTTTGTGTACTCCAACTGGGGAGATGCTACTGGGATCTGGGTAGAGGCCAGCAATGCTACTTATTAAACATTGTAGGAGACCAGAATATGCTACACCAGAATATGAAGAAAGGCAACTGAGAAACAGAAGGACAGCTTTCTCCTTCCTTGCTCTATTTGCCCAACCAGGACATACATTTACAAAAACAAAAGGTATTCTCCCCACAACTCTTTCTGCTAGGAAGAACAAGGTTAACCACTGAAGTAAACTTTGAACACTTATCATCTGAATATGATACCAGAGGAACCTACATTACAAGCAACACTAAGTCGCCCTTACCTGTCATTTATTTGCCTTCCCACAAGGTGCTGCCCTGAGATACCAAAAATACTTTTACTTTTTGATGTCACTTCTTCAAAAATTTACTGTACTTTGTTGAAGATGTTATAAAGGTGGTGTTCAAAGTGATCTATGTGAGAAAGACTCATTCCCTGGTATCTCATGTACATATAAAATGTACATGTTAATACGCTTCTGGGTTTTGTTGTTATTGTTATTGCTGTTAATTTGTCTTTAGATACAGGGGTCCATTCCAACTAAGAACCCATCAGAATTAAAAGTTTTTATTTTTCCCCCCTACAATATTCTATAATGTACAAAATGTTCCCCTTCTCCTCACCAACACACATATACAAATAATTATCAGGCTCAATACCGGAAAACACACACAGATTGAAAAACACTGTTATACCCTGAGGACAATGGCTTGGGCTACAGACCCCTACATAGTGGGTGCTCTATTTTTAACTTTACCAGAAAATGTATTCATCTAGATTACAAGTTAGGAGAGATTTGGGTAAACAGTGATTTATTGTTTATTTAAAAAACAAAAATACACAAAACAAAACAAAAAATAAAAATCTTTCTTTTAGGGATTAAAATGTGATATGTAATATGATTTTTGCTAACATGAGTTTACCCACATACGGAGACAAGTGGCCTACTAATCCTGAGCTGGCAATTAAGTCCTAGATTTTCTATCTGCTGAAACAGAAGACAACTAAAGCCAAAATATATGAATGATAAAAGTGTATTGTTGGTATTAAACAAGTTATATCCATATGAAATAAAATAACTATTCAAAAGAGAAACACAGCTAACTGTACCAAATTTTCACCCAATGGACACAAATGAAATATTGGTGATGCTTCTAAAGGTTGTATTTCTCTTCCATAATCATATTTATGAATAGGTAAAAATTCAGGATATTAGTCGAATCAGGTCTCTGCCCAGATGAAATGTTACAATTGATTTACTCTCCTTCACATGAAAAGTATGTTATTATCTTTCTACAGTAAAAAATCTAAAGATGTTATTCCTTCAATATAAAAATCTACTGTTTCCCTGCCTAAAAGACCCTTCACAAAATAATTCCAAATGAGTTCTCCAAACTTAATTTCTCTTTATTCTATTACCTGTGATCCAACCACAAAGGGTTTTTGCTCTTCAGTTCTTCACCAAGTGTTGCATGCATGCCCTTTCAAGATTTCCTGCCTTTATACATTTTAATTTGACTAACATCCTGTCCGACGCAACTGTGGATGCCATGTTTCTGCTCACACATCATCAATGACAGAACGTTTTCTAAACCTAACCCTCTTATTTACCTTCAAATGCACTAAAACACTTTTTTCAAATTTTTTAACCTGTACCACTTGATCATCATCAAAAACTGGTATTATAACTATTTATCCACATATTCTTGACTGATTTTATTCATTGTTGTATTCCTAACATGCAATTATGACACATAGTAGATGCCAACTTACTGTGTTTGCTGAATTCGTGCTTATATAGGAATTGATTTTGTGACAAGAATTTCAATTACTGTAGTTTGATTTTGATTAAGACATTTTATGAACTCACTACACATGAATAAGGTATTGATTTGATGGCAGGAATTTAAATGTTTTCAATGAACAAATGATCCACCAAATAATGATGAATGTGTGATCATTAATAAAAATATTGATATTTATTGAAAACCTAAGACATGTTCAATATTTGGTGCTATAATAATCTGAATGTTTACATCTTTCTAAAATTCAGGTGTTAAAATCACCCATTTGATGGTGTTACAAAGTGGGGTGGAAGATGATTAATTCATAAAGACAGAGCCCTCATGAATGGAGTTAGTGTCCTTATGAAAGAGGCCCCAGAAGCTCCCTCACCACTTTCATCAAGTGAAGTTACAGCAGGAAGATGGCCATTTATGAACAAGTAAACTGGTTCTTGCCAGATACTGAGTCTGCCAGCATCTTGCTCTTGGAGTTCTTTGCCTCCAGAATAATAATAAATAGATTTCTGTTAATTATAAGGTACCCAGTTTATAATATTTTTGTTATAGAAGGCCAAATGAACTGAGAGAAAAGCCTTTTCCAGAAGTGGAGCGCTTCTGTAACAGATACCTAGAATGTAGAAGTGGCTTTGGAACTGGGTTATGGGTAGAAGCTGGAAGAGTTTCAAAGTTCACACTAGAAAAAGCATACATTGCTGTGAACAGACCATAACGGACCATTTTGGTGATGGCTCAGAATAAGAAAAGAGCTACGGAGAAAGCCTCAGTCTTTTAAGAGAATACCTAAGTAGTCATAATCAGAATGTCAGTAGCAATATAGACATTAAATGCTATGCTGATGAGGTCTCAGATGGAAATGAGGAACACATTATTGGAAAATGGAGGAAAGGCAATCGCTGTTATAAACTAGCAAAGAACTCAGCTGAAATCTATATGTGTCCTAGTGTTTTATGGAAGGTAGAACTTGGAATCAATGAAATTGAATATTTGATTGAGGAAGTTTTTAAGCAAAGTGTTGAGAAGGCTGTGCCTTGGTCTCTCTTGAGTAGTTACTGCAAAACACAAGAAGAAAAATAACAATGACAGAATTGTTCATCAAAAGAAGCCAGAATTGGAAAATTAATAAAATTTTCATCTTGTTCATATTAAAAGAAATGGAAAAGCACATTTAAGAGAGAAGTGTGTGACCAAATGACAATCATTGATGAGTATGAATTTACTGTATCAAGAGAAGCTATTCATCAAGACAATGGAACAATGAGAACAAAGGAATTTTGGAGATTATCAGGGCTTCCAGCCTATCACAGAATGATTTTGAAGGAGGAGTTATGGGCCCCTACAGAACTTCAGTGCTCTCTGTGTGACACCATAGCAAGAATCTGCTTGTCACATTCCAATGCTGGGCTCCTCAGCTGTTACAGGTACAGCACAATCCACTGTGACTACCCCTGTAGAGAGTGTAGGTTGTAAACCTTGATAGTATCCACACAGTGCCATCTCTGCTGGTACACAAGAGTATGTGAGCCACAGAGCATGGCTACCTCCACGCAGATTTCAAAGGATGCCCTAGAGACCCACAGGGCCCCAGCAGAGAACCACCATGGGAGTGGAGCCACTACAGGGGGTCCCTACTAGGGCAATCTCCAGCAGATCTCTGAGGGTGGATTTGCCTTAAGAATCTCAGACCAGTAGACCCACAAGAGGACAATTCCAGCCCAGGAGAGCTATGGGCACATTACCAGGCCTCAAACTATAGTGTTGGTGGGGCCATGCAGAGAACCACTTTAGGCCTAGATGGCAGAACCTTGTGTCAAAGAATATTATTCTCTTCTTAAGATTTTGAACTTGTATGGGATTGTTACCCCTTTCTTCTTTTCTGTTTATCCCTTTTGGAATGAGAATATCTAGCTATGCCTGTCCTACTGAGACAAGATTGTTCCCTTGACCTTGATCCCTTTCGTGGGCAGGAACTGGAATGGCTTGTTTCACCCAGCCTGCCATTGGCCACTTCCTGCAAGAGTGTGCGAGCAAGCGAGTGTGGGAACTGGAGGGAAAAAATGCTGGAACTGGCTTGTCGCTCCTCTTTGGCTGGAGCAGGCTCTGTGCAGGCCCCATCGTGAGGTCCAAACCCCTGCCCTCTCAGCATCTGGTTCCTGTCCAGGTGAAGGAAGAATCAGGTCATATAAACAGATTGAAGGGTAGTGTTTGCAGAGGACTTTATTAGGTGACTTAAGTGGCTCTCAGAGGAATAGGGGATTGGAAAGAGGATGGTGCAAGAAGAAGGTGATCTTTCTCCGAAGCCACACATCTGAAGTTAGCCATGTCTGTCCATAGTCCCTGACACTCAGTTGCTTCTCTGCTCACTATTCAGCCACTTGTATCCCCAGTGCTAGGCCACTTGTGTTGCTCCAGTATTTTGGATGGGCACAGGAAAGGGGCACGGCAGGCCAAAAAGGCAACATCTTCGCAGAAAAATGGGGTCAGCTATTTTCACATAGGGCTGCAGTTCCAGGCTTCAGGGTGGGGTTTAGCCAGAAGCCCAGCTGTTTCATATCACTACCATTGTATTTTTGAAGCACATAGCATGTTTATTTCATAGGCTTACAGTTGTAGCACAATTTGCTTCATGATGAATTGTACCTTGAGTTTCACCTATATTTAATTTAGATGCTATTAAGATGAGATGCTGGACTTGACTTTAAAGTTAATGCTGAAATGAGCTGAGATTTTTTAGGATACTAGGATGGTATTAATATGTTTTGCATGATAGGACATAAATTTGGAAGGAGTCTGGATGTGTCCCCCATCAAAATCTATATGCTAAAACCTAATCACCAATGTGATGGTGCTAAGAGATGGGTTGTCTGGGAGGTGATTAATTCATGGGGGCAGAGCCCTCACGAATGGGATTAATGTCTTTCAAAGAAAGCCCAGGATAGTTGCCTTGCTCCCTTCTTCCAGGTGAGAATTTACCATCTATTACCCAGGAAATAGGCCTTCACCAGATATTGAATCTGCTGGTCCTGTGATGTGGAAATTCTGAGATTCCAAAACTATCAGAAATAAATTTCGGTTGCTTATAAACTACTAAGTTCTTGGCATTTTGTGGTGGTAGGACCAAAAGACTAAGAAACTTGGCAATTCTGAGAGTGTAAACTATGACCCTGATGTTAAGAAGTCTATAGTCAAGTTTAAATACAAGGCAGGCTCAGAATGGGAAAGAAAAATAAATAAAATAACCCAAAGTGTTTATTACTTTCTAGCACACATTAGTGCTCAAACAATTTTATCTTAATAATGATAACAAGGATAGTGGTGATAATTCTAAGCATCAATTGAGCTATAAAGACATTAAAGATTTTACAGACATTAAAGGGGAAAAATCAGGTGGACAGCAGATCATGGCAATACTTCATGAAAAGAGATATAGGAACTAGATAATTTGAAAATGGGGAAGAGATATTGGTCATAGATCGCTGGCATATGAACAAAGGTGTATAAGCAAGAAAATGGTCATTGTCTAGGAAAGATTAGAGAATAATAGGTAAGGTCTAGGTTGTATTAATAGGATGTTTTAAATGTCTGGTATCAAAGTTTGATTTTTATTCTGAATGTTATTGTGAATCACCGGAAGGTTATGAGTAGGAAGAATAACATTGAAAGGTGTACTTTGAATGAGCCTTGCAATTATGTCCTGGGGAAAGGTGTTGGTTTGAAGAGAGATAAGTGAATAACTAGCTAGAAGATTACTTAAGTATGACGTAAATAATAAAGTACTGTTTGAGCAAATATAACTTATCTTTGTAAATCATTCTAGCAGAAGAAAAATGTTAATATGTGGTCAACTTCCCAAGTAAATCTATAATTTTTTTGAGAAGGGAGATTTGAATACAAGAAATAGACCTAGGATGATAAATAAGATAAAACATAATGTGATGATGTCTTAACTAAAGGATACACATAATAACAGAAAGAGATAAAAGCAAGAAAATCTGAGAGTTACTGGGGAAGACTTCATTTAAAAAAAAGTGACATTTGAATTTGTTCTAAAATAATAACATTTAAGTGGCCAAAAAGGAATGTCAAAAAGACATTTTGATGGAAACACATTATAAGCAAAAGTGTAGAGATATGAATGAATGTAGCATGTGCTTGAGACAATAAGAATAAAATGAGTGGTTGATGAATCTATGCAGGGGTTAAGAGAAGGGCAGATATATTAATAATGTCTAATTAGGTATCCAAATGGAATAGGAGATCAAGTTGTGTTCATTATCTAATTATCTACTCCATGCAAGGCATTGGTTAATATTTCCAGATGTGGGTTTGTTTAGTGCTCATAATATTTCTACGAAGTCGGTATCATATCCTATCTACAGATGCAGAAACTGAGGCTTGTAAAGCTTGAGTTAGAAAACAGGAGTTAGATAAACATTTTTGAGCCTCCATTATGTGGCATAAAGTGCTAGAGTTATTGATAGTAAGTATTTGAATTCACATCCATTTCACCCCAAAGACCTTGCACTCTTACTATCCCATGTTGCCACTCTCCATTTGACAACCCAAACCCATCACAGAGTTTTGAATAAGTAAGTGGCAGATGCAACTATGATAGAAATTTCAAGTTCACACTAAGTATCACATCCTCATGTTGCCTGACAGTGTTTTCCAGCTCTATGTTAATGTAGTGTCCCTTTTATTGCATCCTTTAAAAAAGTCTCTTAGTCATAAAAAGTAGTTTCTATAACTAGAGTTATAAATGGGGCCATAAGTTGGCGCTTTGCAATTCAGATGAAATCATTAGAAGGCAGCACTGACATCCTGTCTTACACTCCTCATGTGGAGGGTGGCTCAGACTCTGCAGGCTGCAGACCTGAGCTGAGACACATCAGAAAGAGCAAGTTAGTGGGCTACTTTGCAGAGCCTTCAGAGAAAGAAAATCACATCACATCATCTCACAGCTATGTGTAGGAAGCCATAATGGGCTTAAATGACATTTAAATTAACTGGACACATGCTTACAGTGACAATTATAAAGACCTTCAAGCAAACAAGAAAATTAGTCTAGAAAAGAAGCTATGTCTAAAACTTCCTATTAAAAACAATGACTTCTTTCTCTTTCTGCATACATGCACACACACACACACACACACACACACACACACCCCAATATACTCAAACACCCCAACATACCCACATACCCCAACATACACACACATTTCAACATGCACACACCCACATACACATACACACACATACACCCACATACACACCAATATACATACCCCAACATACACATTCCAACATACATGCACACACCCTTATATACACACTCACCAATATACACACACACCCCAACATGCACACATCCCAACACACACACACACATGGCAACATACAGATACACAAACCAACATATGGACACACATACCAGCACACTCATGCACACAAACACCAATATACACACACATCCAACATACGTATGCTCGTACACACATATACTAACATGCTTGAACACACATATAAACACCAGTCACTTGCAGCTGATTTAGCTGCAAAAATGTTGTCTTACAGAAAGACTATTTTATTTTGTATTTTAATTTAAACAATTTTTTTTGTTTGAACAGAATCTTGCTCTTTCATGCAGGCTAGAGTGCAGTGGCACAATTATGGCTCACTGCAGCCTCAATCTTCTAGGTTCAAGTAACTTCTTGTCTTAGCCTTCTGAGTAGCTGGGATAGCAAGTATTTGGCAAGGTGCCTAATTTTTAAATTTTTTGTAGAGATGAGATCTCAGTATGTTGCCCAGGATGGTCTCAAATTTCTGGGCTCAGGCAATTCTCCTGCCTTGTCCTCTGAAATTGCTGTGATTAATGGGGGTGAGCCACCATGCCCAGCTGAGGAAGATGAGTTTAAGATACACATACTGCTTAATTTTAGCCAGTCCAAATACAACAGTCACAGAATCTTAGACAAAAAGCTACACAAGTTTAATAAGCAGCAAAATTTAATAGGATCTCCATGGAATATTTGCCTCCAGAGTTGAAGTTAAGCAACTAAATGTTGTGGAAAGAATATGAGAACTACAGGCAGTCACGGTGCCTCATACCTGCAATCCCAGCATTTTGGGAGGCTGAGGTAGGCAGATCATGAGGTCAAGAGTTTGAGACCAGCCTGAGAACTACAGTCTAAACAGAGTTCTAGTAACCACTTACCATTTACTAGTAATAGGACTTTAGAAAGTTCCCTATTATCTCACTCTAAGTTTCATTGCTTACAAGATGAGGTATTATCTACTACATTGCATGGTTTTTGTGAGTGATAATAGAGATCAAGTAAAGTAACTACCCTGTGTCTGCCATAAACAGAGGGTATTCAATGAATACTAAGCCTACTAACCTTGCCTGTGGTTGTCTTGTTTGGGATCCCTAAGAAGCAGACCACAGATTCAAGTGTAAGCAGTTTGGGAGGTGATGGTAGGGAAAGGGAGAAGGAATGCAGAGAATGAGGCTGATAAAGAATGAGTCATGGCTGGGCACGGTGGCTCACACCTGTAATCCCAGCACTTTGGGAGGCCAAGGAGAGCAGATCACAAGGTCAAGAGATCGAGACCATGGTGAAACCCCATCTCTACTAAAAATACAAAAATTAGCTGGGTGTGGTGGCACGCACCTGTGGTCCCAGCTACTCAGGAGGCTGAGGCAGGAGAATTGCTTGAATCCGGGAGGCAGAGGTTGCAGTGAGCCGAGATTGTGCCACTGCACTCCAGCCTGGCACCAGAGCAAGACTGTCTCAAAAAAATAAATAAATAAAAAGAATTAGTCATCCAGCCACAGGAATTTGAGAAACTAAAGCTCAATTTCACCGTAGAAATGTGGGTAACAAAGTAGAACATACCTTAAATTTTATCAAAAGAGAAGTGAAGAAGCTGGGCTCTAACTACTCCCCATCTTTCCTGGGCAAAGGGATGCCTAGTGTGGTACTAACACTCTGGCATTTCTGCCTTGTCATATATGCTTGCCTAGAGTGCTCCCCTTGGCCAAAATAATAATAATAACAATAGTTCTTAAGCACAGATAGTCACATGTGTTCATGGTAAATAACCTTCAGAGTCAAGGAAGGTGAGGGTCAAGAGGATGTGGAGGACATCAACAACATCTACTAAAAGGATATATAGGAAAAATATTTTTTAAATGTCTTTTTTTTCCAGTAATTGCCAAGATTCAGTCCTCATCCCTTTGACTCTTCTAAAAATTCCATAGGAACAGTAACCATGAGGGTTTCATTTCCTGATTTATCACAAGGTTTGTGTACATAGAAGGTATTTCATCGGAATTTTGATACATTTTATAATATATACTGCTTATTCTTTACTTCTTAAGCAACTGGCACTGTGGTAAGTGATGTAGATACATTATTGACATATTATTTAATTTGATCTTCATTATTTCTCTAGGTTCCTCATGTAATGGAGGACAGAAACAGATGAGAGAAATTAGAAAAATATACTATATATCTGACTCCTGAATCCATGAGCTTAATTATCATCATATCACCTTCCTCCTCACTCTCACACCTTTGTGGACCTCCTTCACTTCCGCCTTCTTCTTTCAATATCACAGCATGCCTTCAAATTATATCTCTCTAAAGGGAAGCCCTTTTCCTCCTCTGCAAATTTCTGCTTATGTTGAGGATATCAGACTCAGATCCTCTGAGCCATCCCTGATGCTCCTCAACCTCCCCAGTACAATATTCACAAGTTTATGGATTAGTGTGTGCTACCTGTCCTTTAATTAATTTCCTGCTATGTGCTAACAAGATGTATGACTTAGATCTTATGAAGAATCCTCTTAAGAATTTTTGCGAAAGTCCATGTTAATCTGGACATACATATCATGAGAGAAACAACAGTTAAGGATCACAAGTGAGGTATACAAGTAATGATGTATACAGAAGTAAGATGACAAGATTATAAAATTTTCCAAAGTGTTTCTGTGTTTCCCTTTCTTCTCTTGCAGAAAACCCAGTTTCAAAGTATGATTCCACCTCACAGAGAAGAAGCATCTGGCTTTATATATATATATATATATATATGTATATATACACACACACACACACACACACACACACACACACACACACACACATATTTCATGTCTGTTAATGACCCCCTTGTAATCACAGTGAGTAGTTGGAAGTTAGGTTATTCATTACTGCTTTAGGGCTGGCTAGAATTGCAAATGTTCTTAGGAAAGCTTAAGACAAAGTCTTTAATTTTTGCCAGTTTCTTCTCAGGCTTAGATGCTGGAGGAACATATTTTTTTAAGGCTTTGTGATAATTCAGCAATTGGGAATTTCAGATCTAAAAAAAGTCTTTTAAATCCTAAATAAACTAGAATATGCAAAATAAATACTTCTATCTCAAATGGGGACAATGTCATCAAGATGAAGCTAATGGCAATAATACCATGTTGTCCTGGTTGAGCACTTATAACCACAAACAACAGCTATGTATTGTCTACTAGGAAATGAGAATGGCTAGGCATGGTGGATGCAAAGAGAATTAGATGCTCAGAGTTATATCCTGGGGGTAGTGGAAGAAGGGGATGCAGAGTGATCTCATGTCCTAGATGGAGTTTGAAGCACAAATGGAAATTTTCTAGGTCAACTGTTGTCTCTCTTGGCCACTCAGAAGTCATAGAATTATCCAAGAGATCTGATTGGCTCTGCTAAACAAAGGAGGTCATGAATCTGCTGACTGTGACAGAGGTCTCTGTCTAGGAATTTATGCCATTTTCTCTAAAATGATAATTAAATGGCTCTTAATAGTAAGTATGATCTATTGATAGATAATAAGGAAAACCATCCAACGTCAAAATCTCTTAGTGAGTCTTAACATGCCTCAGTATTGAGAAATAAATGAAATACACCATAACCCGTACATTTGCTCAAACAAGACAATTGCCAGAAAACCTCTAGGTAAGCCCCATATTCCTTCAAATCACTTATATTCATTCCAAATGAAACCACGAGGTGCTTATTTCTGTAGCCAAATGAACTGCAAAGCTTCTATTACAAGGACATCTTCATTCATATTTATTGCCTTGGAACCTATTCTACACTTAGTTTTTCCTTTTATTCATATATACTTTTTTAAGAAATAAGGTCTTACTATGTGGTCAGCCCTAACTTGAACTGCTGGGTTCCAGTTGTTCTCCTACCTCAGCCTCTTGAGTAGCCGAGACTACAGGTGAATGCCACCTGGACTGGTGATTTCCTTTTTAAGCATTAAAAGTTATTACACACAGAATGACAGTTGCAGAGAAAAATACATCATATACTCTTTTGCCTACCAATAAAATTAGCAAAGCTAATCTTCTAATATATTGGCTCCATATTTTTTTAGATAAATGAAACAGCTCCAGTTGAAGTCCCCTTCACAACTCTGCCCCGTAAAATTACGTCCTTCCCTCTTTGAAGGCATCACTATTTTGAAGTTTGTGTTTGTTCCTCCTGTCTTTTCTAAACATTTTTATATTTATAATTAATATTTAATTATTTTATCCATTTTTAGCTATTCTTCTATCCTATTTAAATGGAACATAGGAAAGTATCATTACACAGCTTGCTTTTTTTCACTTGACTCTATATTTGGGGATGTATCCAAGTAGATATATTTGGATCTTGTTACCATTTTATCTGATATACAGTATTCTATCCTATGGATTTACCAGCATGAAAAACCTATTCCCATAATAATGTTGATATGGTTTAGATGTTTTATCTCAGCCAGTTCTCAGGTTGAAATGTGACCTCCAATACTGGCCTACTGGGAAGGTCTTGGGTCATGGGGACAGATCCCTCGTGAATGACTCACTACCTTCCCCACAGTGATAAGAGAATTCTCATTTGATTAGTTCGTGTAAAAGCTGGTTGTTTTAAAAGAGTCTGGTATCACCTCCTCTCTCTCTCTTGCTCCCTCTCTCACCATGTGACATGCCTGCTCCCTCTCTACCTTCTTCCATTATTGTAAGCTTTCTGAGGCATCACCAGAAGCTGCACAGATGTTGGTTCTATGCTTGTACAGCCTGCAGAACCGTGAGCCAAATAAATCTCTATTCTTTATAAATTATGCAACCTCACATATTCCTTTACAACAATGTAAAATGGATTAACCACAATTACATTACTGATAAAGTATAATTTTCTATTAAAGGTTTCATTTCCTTTTTTGTTCTTCGAATCCTTAGGCAAGAATCCTGTCTCTATATACCACTTAGCATAGATAATATATGTTTGCTTACAGTTATCTACTGCATAGGAACTAGGGGATGAAAATTTAAGACCCAGATCTATCCATAGCTACTTCTGTTAACATGGATTTGTCATATATTTATGTGTACCACAGTTTTCTCATCTGCAAAATTAACTGGAATTTTAGGAATAAACCCAAAACATTCAGAAAAGTCATTTCCCATTCATTTTCATGCACTGCTCTGCTGAGGTGGTGAACATAAGATTTCAGAACCAATAAAGCAGGAGTGTGAAAATGAATAGTGTTTTTTAGATATAATTTTATGATCCCATTTATGGTTAGGAAATAAAGACTTCTAGGTTTGCTGTTATTTATGCTTTAAATCATACAGACAGCTATATCGTGCATGGGTGGAATGGCATACAATTCAAAGGGTGAGAGGATATACCCCATCTTCACCCATACAGGCACCTCACAATATCACCACCTCACCTCCCATCAGCTCTCCAGAAATCTGAGTTTGTCTTTTTGTAAAGAAATGTTCAGGTATGTCTTGGTGGCAAAATGAAGTCATGAGATAGTGATAGGATTGTGAGGAAAGATTATACCATTTCAAAAAAGTCTTTCCTCTGAGAGTTCCCCTCCACGCCTGTATGAACTGCCTCCTTGCTTCTTCAGTCCCATGTCCACTGTCCATAATTTTATCTTCTTTTAGTACTGGTTTTCTCTTTCAGTATACCAAGTTTCTTTCCAAGACAAAGGTTTTGCTTTCGGCTGATTCAGTCAGTCCCACTGAGTCATGAAAATAAGAGGTGAAATGTTCTCTCAGTCCAGAACATTGTTCCTCTGCTCTTCTCGGTCAATTACTACTCATCTTTCAAATTTAGAAACTAAACTTAAAGCTAATCTTTCAAATCATAACAAAACTTAAAAACCAGGTTAGAAGTCTAAATTACCCAACTTTAAAACATTTTATGCTCAATTAGTAGCACTTAGTGCAATTTTAAATGAATAGTGTTATTGGAACAATTTGGTTGATGTCTTTCTTTTTCATGCAATTCTCAGCTGTGTCTAAATCTTTTTAAAAATGTTTTTAATTAAATAAAATACTTTTTAGGGTCTGTCCATGTTGTCAGGCTGGCCTTGAACTCCTGGGCTCAAGAGATTTTCCCATTTCAGCCCCCCTAGTAGCTGGGATTACAAGTGCACACCACCATGCCTTGCTCTGTATTTTTCTTTATTGCTCTGCCTAGTACAGTGCAGAGCACAGTGTAGAGAAAGCAGTAGATACTCAGTGAATTTTCACTGAAACTATGAAAGAAACTGCTCTCAAAATGCAGGTCCTATAGTGGAAAATTATGTGCAAATAAGTACAAAAAGAAAACAACTTAACATTCTTTGTTTCTAGATGCATCTTTTATGAAATGGTGGACTGAAACTTCACTGACCTCACTCTTCCCTGCTATTTCTCTTTGGATTGATCATTGAGTGATGCCCAAGTATTTTTCTTTTCAAATAAAAATGAGTTTGTTTTGTTATTTCTTCAATACATTTTTAAAATTAGAAGGAGAGGAAAATTAACTAATGTGTCAAATTCCATCCAGAGTGTTTTGTTCTATGCTATTTCTAGTCTCCAGCCTTTTGTCTTTTTCTTTCTTGGTACTATGCATTTGTTTTCACAAAAGTAACATGATTTCTCTTGGCAGTATTATCTGCCTTTTATTATCTCAATATAGACATCTGAATTTGTGTTCACTCAGCTTAGAAAATCAAATGCATGTGTGTATGTATATAGACACACACACAGAGTATGTATATGTATGAGAAAGAAAGTTTGCCACTCATAGGGCTTCTTTTTTAGATTTCCAAGCTTACAAGACAGTTGTTTTTAAAAGTTTTTGTTTTCCTCTCCACTATTCCAGAGGAAAGGTTCTGATTGATCTCTAATTTCTTTATACCAGCAGTAGAAAAACTTAGTTATAAGCTCTGTGAAATAGTATGAAACTTCACTATAAAAAGTGATTCAGATTTTTATGCAGCTGTGATTTTCTACTGCGTAAGTTAATAATTAGGTCGGTTGTTCTCAAATTTTTGCATATATCAGAATCACCTGGAGTGCCTATTTAAAAGCAGATTGCTGGGCCACACACTCAGAGTTTCTGATTCAGCATGTCTGGGGAGGAGCCAGAGACTGCATTTCTGATTAAGTTCTCAGGAGATGCTGATGTTAGTCATTCAGTTTAAGCAGCTGCATTACATAGTTCACAGATAGGAATGTTGTTGGAACAAGTGAGTTGTATACTTGAGGTTCATGTTTTCAAAGAAGATTCTTTTGCAGTGACAGAGAAGATGGACATTCTTGATGAACTGCTTAGTAGGATGAACAGAATTCTGGCAATGCTTCACTAAGGACTTGGGAAAATATATATCCCTACCCCATTGGGAGAGTGGCTTTTAGTTATCAAATATTGGTTTGGAATTTTTTTTTTTTTGTCATTTAATAGCCCTGTGAACCAGGACAAAATTTGTTTTCCTTTCCTTTCTGTGCCTCAGTTTCTCAGGTATAAAGTAGAAATAAAAAGATATATTATCAATAATTGTAAATATTTATAAAATAATATGGTAAAGACCTTCACATGCTATGTAGAATACAGTAGGTGAAAACAAATCTTAATTTCCTTCTCTCAGTGAAGATTCATATTGGATAATTCATAGAATATGTATTTCAGCTTTTTCTTTTGGATACATTCAAGTTAGATAATATTCCAAAAGTGATTCCCCAGATTGGCAATCAATCTGGGCAGGCAAGAAAGAAAAAAGGCTTGGAGACTATTTGTGAAGTCAGCCCTATTGAATCATGCAAATAAGAGGTGAAACATTTTCAAAGACAAGACGAGAGAAGAAGGCGATTCCATTATTGAATTTAGATGTCCACATTATCCCAGAAGCAAGGAGGGCAATTCAACCTAATAATGTCCCTTCAGATCATAGGAAAGGTTGTCTCTGTGGCTAGTAATGTAGGCAGGCTATGTATTTTTATTAATGTTCTCAGATGGTGTCTTCCCAGTCTCACAGGAAACAAATAGCTTTGGAGAAACAAGCAAGTACTGAAGAATAGTCTTCCTGCCTTCTAAGGAAGGTAAGTAGCCTGTAAAGACAATGCCTCTGTTCAGTTCTAGAGTCTCCTCATTAGGATTAGTTCTTCCATTAAACTAATTAAGATGAATTATGAAAATACATTTTTCCCCTGTATTCTAGAATTCTTGGTGCAGAAAAGCAGCTCCTAAAATAATATTTATATAATTCACTGAATTTATACTGGTCTCAAGAAGGAGATTTTCATGAAAATAAAAATTAAAAACAAACACACAAGCTTCATTCACTGCAAAGTCATAGGGGTAGAATCTGGACTGATTAGATTTTGAATTGCTTTAAATAATTAATAAAAAATCTAAATTTAAAATTTCTTTTATATTACCCTAGCTAGCCCTTTTCTTTTGGAGTGTTTTATTTATTTCTGAATTGGCATGTTGCATTAAAATGAATCATGGTCTTACAGTGATACTGCAGAAAGACCCACCTTTGGCTGAGGAAAGAAGCACCTCAATTAAATTAGGAAGTGAATTAAAATTAAAAGAGTTAATAGAAGATAATAAGAGATACTCGATAAAGATTCAAAGCTTATCTTAGGTAGAGAAACATGTCCTATAATTCTACAGACTGAGTTCAAACCAAGTTTCCTGTTTATTAACTATGCAACCAGAACATATGCTTAAATCTTTGGGCAACTTCCTCATCATCACAGTGGTTTATAGAACACAACTAACAAAATGACTGGCACATACTATGTGATCTATGTTTTCCTTTTTTCCTAGTATCTTCAAAACTCTGGTAGGATTAAGCTCATTTGTGAGATGGAATGATTAAAAAATGCTCCCAGGTTTACCCTATATAATTTCAGTGGTGTTCAGAAAAAATTTTGTCTATGCTAAATATAAGTAACTTTTCAAACCCCAGCTGAGATGAACACACAATTGCACTCTGTTTATCAGTAAGTAGCTTTTCCGCTTTTACCATTTTCCTATAAACAACTTCTTCAGGGAAAACCAAAATATGGAATCTAAAAGTAATCAGGGACAGAAAGAGAGAAATTATTTTTTTAAAAAAGGGAAAATGACAAACTCACTAATGGCATTATATTAGATAATAATTTGGAACTGCTTTATCAGTTTGAATTCATAACCCTAATCAGGAAAGGATCAGAGTAAACAAGAATTTAAAATCTTATCTCTGCCTTCTCCAGAGTGCAGAGAACTTGCCCATAAATTATTAATCAATATCCAAAAAAAAAGAATTAAAGTAAATTATATATTTCTTCCATGTAGGATTTAAACTAACTCATTACTGGATTTCTAATCATAGTCACATGACAAGAGTTTTTTTTTTTTAATTTTAGGGTGTCTCAATTCATCAGCCATTCTGATAGACCTTTTCTTCTTCTTTTTTTTAATATTTGATAGTAAAGATTTAGGTGAATAAGAAGAAAAAATGAAATGGTCTTATTTCTTATTGTCCATATCAGTCATTTCACTTATAGTCAAGGTGATTTCTGTAACAATAATATCTCATAATGCAATCCCAGAAGTCTATCCAATCACTTCAATGAATTTCAAGTATGAAAAATAAAATGCCCTTTATGATTAATTTAATGGTTGGAGATACAGTTGTCTGGATTTCTCTCTTAAACTGGCTGGTGTAGCAGCCTCAAACTCCCTCATATAATGAGAAAAAAATGAAATTAGGCTTGAGAGGCTTGAGTCATTATAATGGTTAAATTATATTTCTCTATTTTCAAACCATGTATCTGTATTTCGGTAATATAATAGCAAGGGAACTCAGAAAAGAGATAGCTAATAAATGAAGGAATATTATGAGATAATAACTACAATTCTCTTTAAAGGTCATCTTTAGATGAGAAAGTATAATGCTCTATTAATACTGCTTGTCATTTTAAGACTGGGCATCATTTTCTTAGAGAAATAAAATCTCAGATGTCACTTTTCTTCTCTCTCTGTCTCACAGACATACAAAACAGATTAACATCTGACAAAGTGTTAATCTTGAGAAATCCCTTGCCTTGTAATGGATTTTTAAAAAGAAAAAATTATTCTGAATGAGGAAAAATGTTATATTTCAAGTTACCAAAATATATCTCATTTCTCATTCATTGGTTTTCTCTGGTTGCTCAATCTCTGAAGAATCTTTTTCAGCTCTTTTCATTGTATTGAATTATTATTTATATTAAATAATAAGTGAGTAGCAATACACTGATATTCAGACAATCATATTATTTTCATATAGTAATAATATATTATTTTTACCTAATAATTTTATAAGTATTAAATGATATTTATCATTTCCCTTAGTGTTGAATATATAAATTACTTTTTATTATGTAAAATAATTCTCTATGAACACTGGTACAAAAAATTTATGGATGTTTATAAATATGTCTTCTTATAATTAGATTTTGCATATTTCAATCTGACCCTGAGTAGGTACCTGGTAAACACACACATACTCCTACTGAATTGTGAATGCAATACATAATATAAAGACAATATTCTAAGAACTATTTGTGTCATATTTGGTGCAAAGACCACAGATCCTCAAGGAAATATAACTGAGAACTCTTAGGCTTACTCAAACTTTAATGACTTGGTTTCTTTAATGTGCATGATCGTCTACATCCTGTTCACTAAACTACTTGTTTCCTGGTATCTTTACATAACTTCTTAGCATTCATCTCTCTGTGCCTCATTCACATCCTCCTTCTAAAACAAAAATCACACCTCACTTGAGAAACGTTTTCTTCCTTTTCTCCATTATAAAATTTTAAATACAATTGTCTATTTCTTTGCTGATTTGATGCTTTATTAGCCAGCAGATACTTAATTGAAATATTAATATGTGACTAGCACTGTAATGTATAGTATGAAAAAACACTATGTTAGTATAGTTCTGTGTGAACTGAATATATGGTGGTTTCTATAATCAAATAATTGACGTATGTTGGGCAATATAATGGCTCAGATTTCAGATTAAGAGAGAGGATAAACAACATAGGCTACAGTAATTGAAAAACATTCATAAAAGTGCTAAGAGTTGATAAAATTTTGAAAATAAATGAGTGAAATTTGAAGAAGAAAAGGCCAAAAGAAAAACTTAAGGAAAAGGCACTAAAAATGACCATATTTATAGATGAGATACTCTATTAGGGAGCAGTAAGAAAGAATTAGCTATATAGAATAGAGTCCAAGTCTAGAGCATCTCTCAAAAGAAAATCTGGGGGCAAGTAAGGGGTCATATGGTAAAATATATTTCAGTGACTCTCATAAGCCAAGGTAGTGTTTCTCCAAAGCTTCCATTTCTGGAACACACAAATAATGGCATTAGTACAGCACAGCATGGAGGGGAAAGAGATGAAGATATGCATGAATGGAGGCTATAGTCCTGGGAGGTCCAGCTGCTCAGGCCCACCTGCTTGCCCTAAAGACAGAGGACATAAATAGTCTCAGCACATCTGAATCGTCTAATCAGGGGAAGCCTGTGTGGAAGCTCTGGACTAGAACATATTAAACAATCTAGGGTTGGTCCAAATTTGTTTGTTCCTGCTTTCAAAAGATAAACTTCAATAAAATAGAGAATTTGGGATAATAAAATTGTGGACATAAAGGATGTCTCTGACAGATGATCAGAGACTATGGATTTTGTTTTGTCAGTTGTGCTTTTAGCAATCTTTAAAAAATGCTACCATTCTGGCTCTTAGCATAGAGACTTCTTTTTACATCATATATTGTCTACATAATTCGCCATGTAGTCTCATGGTTTTCCGTGGAAGTGATCAATGATATAGGCATGGATAAATTGATTGGTTAGTTAATGTGATCACTCATTGTGATCACTAATCCAAAAACGTGGAAGCAAAAAATATGGTCAAGATAAGATCTCTAACACTATCAATAGAGAACAAAATCTATTCATGCATTGTATTGAATCTAGCACATTCTTGAGCTGTCTGTGTCAATACTAAGGAGAATTCCATAATAAAATTAAACAAAAAATTTCAGAATCTCATCTTAATCCTTTATCTTAAGTATGTGGAAAAACAGAATCAATGAGGTGAAGTGATATTTTCAAAGTGACCAAGTGAATGTAATATCCAAGACAGAGCTAGAAACCAAGTTTCTTTATTCTAGTCCAGGGCCCTCGACAGAATATCACTCTGACCTATTGGAAATTTTGTGTAAATATTAGAATACAATTTAGTCAGGTCCCAAAACTTTCGGCAAATCATCACATTCCAAAGGTTTCGCTGAAGCCAGTATAATTTCACTCCTCTATCTTTGTCAGGTTCTATAAGAATAAAAGCAAAATATATCAGTTAACTATCACTGTGTAACAAACAAACCCAAAATTAATAGTTAGAAACAACTATTTATTTAGCTCATAATTTTGTGTGTCAGTAACTTGGATGGAGCTCAGACAAGTGGTTCCTCTCATCCTAGGTGTAGTTACTTACATATCTGTGATCAGGTATTGGGTCAGCTGGAGGCTGATTGATCTAAGATGGCTCAGCTAGACTGGCTCACCTCTGTACCACATGGTCTTTTATCCTTCAGCAGGCTAGACAGACTCTGATAACATAGAGACTGGGAAGAATTCACAGGGAGATAGTGAAAGTATGCAAGACCTCTTACTCTTACGGCTTAGGCACATAACTAGCACAATATCATTTTTATTGCAATTTGTTGACTAGAGTGAGTCACGAGACCAGCATCTATTCAAATACAGGATAATAGATTCTACATCTTGATGACAGGTGATGTAAGTCAGATGTTAAGGGCATCTTAATTTGCAAACAATTTCCACAAAGAGAAGAGATTTTCATAAATATTCTTGCTGCAATTACAACATTGAAATAAGGTAAATTGGAAGTTGAATTAAGTGCTTCCATTCTAAATTAACCTAAGCTTGTGACAATAGGATCAATATCCTTAAATGTATACCTTCGAGTATAAAAACAGACTGGGAAAAATCATTTTTGATGAAAAAAGATATTAGCAATATTGGCAATTGTGAATAAAAATTGAAACTAAGTACAAATGGAAGTAAAAATATCTGAGACATATTCTTCTTACATCTTTTTCCAGTCTGCTTTGCTGATTGCATTTTTGCCACTAGCCCTGCAAATATTTGGCTGCCATAGGAGTCTGTCCTTGGAATTTTTCTCCTTTATCTTTACACTCTTAAACTAGATGTCATCAATCCCATCACCTTGAATATCACAAATATGCTGAGGGCTGTCGAATTTAATTTGCCATTGAGAGCTTTCTTCTAAACTCCAGATATTTAAGCAACTGCCTAACATACATTTCCATTGCCCATTCAAATTTATCATGCCCTAATCTACTGAATTAATTTTGTGTACTAAAATATTTTCCAGGCGTTTTAAAATCAAGATGAATAGCACTACTAGTATTCATCCAATGTTCAGGTAAAAACTAGCTGTTTCCTAAATTCCTTATAATTATCCATCAATTTTCTTGTTTAGTTTCTAATTCCAAAATACATGTTGAATCTGATCACCATGTTCAGTCCAACTAACATTGCCTCTTATCTACAATTGTCTCCTACTGTTCTCCTGGTTTCTACAGCCTATTCTCTATAGAGCAGTCACAATAAGCTTTTAAGAAAGTACAGTAGACTATGTCATTTTCCTGCCTCAACATCACTAGTAGTACCCCCAGTATAATTAGATTAGAAATTAAATTCTTTACTTACTACAACAACCTACATGGTTGCACTTAACCTGTACTTTCACTTCACATTCACTTTATCTCTGCTCTCCCTTTTGTTGTTCCATCTAAGTCTTTATAAACGTGCTGTTCCTTCCATTACAAGTATTCCAAATGGAATAAAATTTTTTTATTCTGCACGGCTGCATCCTCTTCATTTGGGAGCCAACTCAAATGGATTAGTCCCAGGAGGTTAACCTGAGACCTTAGCCACCCTAAGCAGAACGCTCTTACACTACCATATGGCATTTTTATATTTGTATCTTAGCAGTAAAAAATATTTGAAATTCCTATCTCTCATTATTATTATTATTATTCTTTTGAGGCAGGATTTTGCTCCATCACCCAGGCTGGAATGCAGTGGTGCTATCACAGCTCATTGCAGCCTCAAACTACTGGACTCAAGCAATCCTCCCGCCTCAGCCTCCTGAGAAGCTGGGAACACAACTATGCACCATCATAACTAAGTTATTTATTTAATTTAATCAATCAATTAATTAATTAATTGTATTTTTAGTAGAGATGAGGTCTCACTATATTGCTCAGGCTGGCCTCAAACTCCTGAGCTCAAGCAATCCTCCACCTCAGCCTCTGATACGATTTGGCTGTGCCCCTACCCAAATATCATGTTGAATTCCCATGTTATAGGAGGGTCCCAGTGGGAGGTAATTGAATTGTGGGTACAGATCTTTCCTGTGCTGTTCTCATGATAGTGAATAAGTCTCAGGAGATCTGATGGTTTTAAAAATGGGACTCTCCCTGCACAAGCTCTCCCTTTGCCTGCCAACATCCACCTAAGATGTGACTTGATCCTCCTTGCCTTCTGCCGTGATTTTGAGGCCTCCCCAGCCATATAGAACTGTTTACTTAGTGTTGGGTATGTCTTTATCAGTGGCACCAAAACAGACTCATATAGCCTCCCAAATAGTTGGATTACAGGTGTGAGCCACCATGCCCAGCCTTTCCTCATAAGATTTTTTTTTAATTGTCTATCTTTCTCTCCTAGAATATAATTTCATGATGACAAAGGTCTATGTTGTTCACTACTGTTCTCATAAAAGATGCTTGCTAAATATTTGTTAACCTCTAATGACCTACGAGAATCTGCTTACTAAAATATATAGGGCAAATGCTTTTGACTGCTCCCTATGCCCCTCCACTGACTCAGTAGAAATTTAACACGTCTGAGGCTAACTTTTTAATTTTGTTTTGTTTTGCAGGAGCACACTTTAAAGATCGTTGACTTCCAAAGGCCTATTTTCTTGGGCCCTGAGTAACTTAAGGATAAACTTAAGAACTTTATGCCTAATCACTGAATGATTAATAATTCAAGCTCTATTTCTATGATCCTAATTCTCAATGCAACTACTGCCCTAAAGTATTTGTTACACTATGTTAGCAATTATTAAATCTCATAGTAAAAGAAGGAAACATAGATATCAAGAAACTATTGAATAAAGGTAACTCTCTTAAATTGTCCAAATTATTTAATCAGAAGTTTTGTTTTCTTATTTTTCAGACCAGGACAAAATTCAATCTTTCATGTCTCTTAGGTTACCAATGACACTTCTCTCCTCTCACTACTTTTAAAATGACTACGAATATTATAAAAACAGGGTAATTTATATAAATAAATATATAATATTTGGCAAAATAATTAGATGATTTATATGTCTAAGTTAAACTATCTTTCAATTTAATATGTTTTTTAGATATTATAATTGCCCTGTCTAAAAATAATTAACTGTTAATTATTCTAGGACTCTGGAAGCAAACCTAAATGCCGCCCCCCAGCCCTGGCAAAAAAAAAAAAAAAACAAGCAGAAGAAAAAAAAAAGGAAATAACCCAATGTGGTGTGTTTTTAAACCCAAAGCTGCCAAAAAATATACAGCTACCTAGTTTTGGATAGAATTTCATAGATTATAAATTTTTCAGATGGCAATTAACCTTAGTAAAATATTTCTATCTACCTTAAATGTCTTAGCCGCTTGTTCTGAATATAAAATAACCTACTGCAGAAATTAACTAACTGCTTCCTTGTTCAGTGTAGCATGAAAAATTTAATACCCCAAATATTTCTCCTCTATAAATTTGTGAATGGAATAGTTAAGACTCTGCTGTATTTTTGTTCATTTGAAAATTGATACGGTACAAAGAAGTACTGGATTTGTTTTTCAATAAGCAGCTAAAGAAAATGCTATGTTTATATTTGACAGTGCCCAAATCTGATTAAGTTTAAATGCTTGTCATATTTGTGAAGGCTGGACACAGGCAGAATGCTTTCTGCTTTGTGACTTTTTCTAACCTGTAAGATTTACCGAAAAACCTACAAAATAGCTTATATTTCCTCAAGCTTTACTTTGTGGTCATTTCATTATCTGGATGATATCGTCACAAGTTTTCTTTCCTTTCAGATATAAAATCATGCTGCACTTCTCTGACACAATGAAAAAAGAAATCTAGTAATATTGAACTTTGCTTCTGGGTTTCCAAGAATTAGCACATTGCAAAGAGTGAATCAAATCTACTTTGTCAATAAGATGCCAAGGTTCCTGTCCTGGTGAGCATATTAAAAAGGATGATTCTGAAGAAAATGTGTCAGCAAACATTTGGCATAACCTTAAAATACAAAAACAGTTCTGAAAAAGAAAACAGAAAGAGGCAACACATCAAAAAGGTAAAGATATTTTCTCTATAAAAGGAAGACAAGGAATTCAGTTTATGGCCATGGTATAGTTACAAGAAATGAATTTACCCTACTGCCCTACACAACTAGAAAACCAGACAAATGTATTAATCTACGGTTCTCAAACCTTGGACAATGGACATATGGGACTATGATACCAGAGGGAAGTAAAATCAAATGAGTTTCGTAGCTGTACTAGGTTATTGTATGGCCTGGGGGAAGATTCCAGGCTATAGAATAGGGAGAGAAAGCCAGAACTGAACCCAGAAGTCTCATTGTTTGAAAGAGACAAAAGTAAGTGTTCAGGATGGGGAAGGTGACTAGAATTTGTGGGACAGAGGACTGGAAAGAAGAGAATTGCCTAAAGAACTCCGTAGATAGATAGGAGGGTCCCCCAAAATCTTTACCTTAGTACTGATCGGTGTATAAGGGAAAGGACACTATCTGAGGCTAGGAAAAGAACTACTGGAAAGGAGAAGGCAGAATAATTTCCAGGGTTCACACAAGGCTAAGAATAATTTACCTTTCCCTGAACCAGGTAGAAATGCTTCCTATTATATGGGACATCAGGTAAAGTTCTCAGAAAGACTCCTTATTTTTAGAGTTCAATTAGATCTAGACTTAAAAAAAAACAACAACAGTTTGAACCCACCTTCAAAGAACTTAAAAGCAAGTCTCAAAAGGAGAAAGTTGAACCCAAATAACTTTGCTGCATACCAGGAAAAAGTCAAATACTAATGGGGAAAAATATATATATTTTACAAGGACCCATACAATAAAATGCATATGAAACTTGTAAGAATATTTAGGGGAAAAGGAATTGAACTGATACAGGTGTTAAATATGAATAATTAGAAAACAGAAACAATGAAGGGGTTTTGCAAGGGCAAGTTATAATACTTTGCCTTGAACTCAGGAGTATGATTAGTTCAACGCTGTCTACCTGACGTCAAAAAAAAGAAAAACAGAGAAAAAAATGGAACATAGAAGGTGAGATCACAAAGGTGAAACGTGTAAGAGCTATATGAACATCAAATGGACAAAGCAGTGTGCTTTGTTTCATTTTTTCTAACATATCTTTGCAAATAGGCCCAGAGATCCAGCAGTGAAAAATGAATGAGGCTCTGTGAATAAAATATCGTGTTATAAAAATAAAGCTGCTTTACTTCTGGGAAGGGTCACAATGCAAAGAGAAATATGATTGTCATTTGTCCAGAAAAACCCTATATAAAATTTCCCAATTTAGAATTGAAAAGAAATTCAGGGATCACTTAGTTCAAACATTTCATTTTTTTTTTAAATATGGAAATAGTGGGCCACCATTCTTAAGTGACTTGCTTAAAATATATACTAGGTGAGTAGAATAATTGTGCCTAGAACCCCATTTTATACCCTGTTTCATGAGGTTACCATCTGCTTTCCCCCACTGAACTCATCACCCACTTGAAGAACAAATCAGATGAGGAGGCCACACTATAAACTATCGTGACAAAATAGTCAAAGACCCAAATAAAATTATACCTCAATAAGAAGGCTTTAGAATGAGTTTGCCCATGTACTTGATTTGGGGTTGCTTTTATTAAAAACATGCTTTTGGTTTCAATACTTACTAGGGAGATTATATCAGTCTTTAAAAGATTAAAACCCATTTTTTGCCTAAATAAAAAATTTGAAATAAATTAAATTACATTAACTTAAATAAAATATTTCATGATCCTCATTTGAAGCCTGAAGTCATTTATGATCATAGGTAAAGAAGGTACAGAAGATTCCACCAGATCATTTCTTACCCCAGAGACATAACCTGGGAGTTGTGTCTTGTCATTTTTTTTTCTGGAAGTTGTGTCTTGTCATTTTTTTTTCTAGAAAGTTTATATTTATTACTGTTAAAACATTCTTATAATTAATTATGTACATTAAGTAAATTAATCTCTCAGATCAATCTTCAATTGTAGAATTTATATCACTTTTTGTTCTTTTCCTCCAAGGCACTGTTTCCAGTTAGTACTGTACATCCATGATTCAATATTCAGCAGTGCTTATTCTATTTATTATGTCCTATGGGGATTGAATTTTTATATAGTTTTTATTTTTTCAGCTTTGATTATAGAGCCAGGAGGTACATGTGCAGGATTGTAGCAAAGACATATTGTATGATACTGAAGTTTGGAGTATAAATGAATCTGTCTCCAGTATAGTAAGCATAACATCCAATAAGCAATTTTTCAGCCCTTGTACCACTCTGGCCCTTCTCCCTCTAATAGTCCCTTGAATCTATTTTTTTCATATTGATGTCCATGTATACTCAATATTTAGTTTCCACTCGTAAGTGTGGACATGTGGTAACTGGCTTTCTGTTTCTGTATTAGTTCATGCTTAGGGTAATGGTCTTCAGCTGCATCCATGTTGCTACAAAGAACATGATTTGTTTATTTATTATCATTAAGATGTAGAATTTATTATCCTCTATTTGAATATGAGCTGGTCTTATGACTTGCTCTAGTCAACAAATTGCAATGAAAATGATATTGTGCTAGTTATGTGCCTAAGCCGTAAGAGTAAGAGGTCTTGCATACTTTCACTATCTCCCTGTGAATTCTTCCCAGTCTCTATGTTATCAGAGTCTGTCTAGCCTGCTGAAGGATAAAAGACCATGTGGTACAGAGGTGAGCCAGTCTAGCTGAGCCATCTTAGATCAATCAGCCTCCAGCTGACCCAATACCTGATCACAGATATGTAAGTAACTACACCTAGGATGAGAGGAATCACTTGTCTGAGCTCTATCCAAGTTACTGACACACAAAATTATGAGCTAAATAAATAGTTGTTTCTAACTATTAATTTTAGGTTTGTTTGTTACACAGTGATAGCTAACTGATATATTTTTCTTTTATTTTTACAGAACCTGATAAAGATAGAGGAGTGAAATTATACTGGCTTCAGCGAAACCTTTGGAATGTGATGATTTGCTGAAAGTTTTGGGACCTGACTAAATTGTATTCTAATATTTACATAAAATTTCCAATAGGTCAGAGTGGTATTCTGTCAAGGGCCATGGACTAGAATAAAGAAACTTGGTTTCTAGCTCTGTCTTGGATATTACATTCACTTGGTCACTTTGAAAATATCACTTCACCTCATTGATTCTGTTTTTCCACATACTTAAGATTATTGATGTTAATAATATAATAGATAAATTAAAAATCTACCATAAGTTGAATGATTTATTTTATGCCTGGCACTTTTAAGTTTTTCCTAATATAACCCTCATGATGTTTCTGATAGTTAGGTATTATGAACTGCATTTTAAATCAAAAGAAACAAATTTCAAGTACAAATAAGATTTCTGATCTAGCACAGATAATAAATTATAGAACAATTCAATTTTACTATAGCTCAATCCAATAATCTCTAGAGAGCAATAGAAGTTAAAACATGCCCTGGTCAGTTGCAACTTGATAAAAATATGATGATTTTAAGTTTTAACAGGGTTCATTCATGATATATTAATATTGCCGCAACACCCATCCAGATCAGCATGTGTGCAAGATTTTTCAATTTTAGTGAATTATCATTAATAGTAATTACATTAAATTAAGCTAGGATGATTACAATGTGTACTTGCAGCATCTGCCATCTAGTAGTGTATGAGTCACGTGCAGTAAACATAGTTCTCATTTTTAACACATGGTTAAATCTGAAGAGACCACAGATAACTAACATATCTTGCATTCACCAGAACTTAACTAATCCATTCTGTCTTAGTCTGTTTTCATGCTGCCGATAAGATATACCTGAGTCTGGGAAGAAAAAGAGGTTTAATGAATTTACATTTCCACAGACTGGAAAGGCCTCCCAGTCAGGGCAGAAGGCAAGGAAGAGCATGTCACGTATTACAAGGATGGCAGAAGGCAAAGAGAAGAGAAGAGAGCTTGTGCAGGGAAACTCCCATTTTTAAAACCATCAGATCTTGTGAGACTCATTATCATGAGAAGAGCACTGGAAAGATCTTCCCCCATGATTCAACTGCTTCCCACCAAGTCCCTCCTATGACATGTAGGAATTCCAGATGAGATTTGGGTGGGGACATAGACAAACCATGCCTCTAACTTCTCTCAAATGTCATGTTCTCACATTTCAAAACCAACCATGCCTTCCCAACAGTTCCCCAAAGTCTTAACTGATGTTAACATTAACTCGAAAGTCCACAGTCAAAGGTCTCATCTGAGACATAGTGAGTCCCTTCTGCCTATGAGCCTATAAAATCAAAAGCAAGTTAGTTAATTCTGAGATAAAGAAGATACATGCATTGGGTAAATACAACCATTATAGGTTGGAAAATTGGCCAAAACAAACAGGCTACAGGCTGCATGCAAGTGCAAAATCTAGTAGGGCAGTTAAATCTCAAAACTCCAAAATAATCTCCTTTGACTGTATGTCTCACCTCCAGGTCATCCTGATACAAGAGGTGGGTCCCCACAGCCTTGGGCAGCTCTGCACCTGTGACTTTGCACAGTGTAGCTCCTGGCTGCTTTCACAGGCTGGCATTGAGTGTTTGTGGCTTTTCCAGGAACACAGTGCATGCTGTCAGTGCATCTTCCATTCTGGGGTCTAGAAAACAGTAGCCCTCTTCTCACAGCTCTACCAGGTGGTACCCCAGTGGGGACTCAGAGTGGGGGCTCTGACACTACATTTCCCTTCTACACTGCCTTAGCAGGTATTCTCCCTGAGGGCCCCACCCCTAAAATAGACTTCTGCCAGGTATTTCCATACATCCTCTGTAATCTAGGTGTAAGTTCCCAAACCTCAATTCTTAACTTCTATGTACCCGCAGGCTCAACACCATGTTGAAGCTTCCAAGGCTTAGGATTTTCACCTTCTGAAACAACATTCTGAGTTGTACCTTGACCCTTATAGTCATGGCTGAAGCAGCTGGGATGCAGGACACCAAGTCCCTAGGCTGCATACAGCACAGGGACCCTGGGCCCAGCCCACAAAACCACTTTTTCCTCCTAGATCTCCAGGCCTGTGATGGGAGGGACTGCCATGAAGACCTCTGACATGCCCTGGAGACATTTTTCCCATTGTCTTGGGGATTAACATTCAGCTCCTTGTTACTTACGCAATTTCTGCAGCCGACTTGAATTTATCTCAGAATGTGGGATTTTCTTTTCTATTGCATTGTCAGGCCGCAAATTTTCTGAACTTACATTCTTCTTCCCTTATAAAACTAAATGTGTTTAACCACACCCAAGTCAATTCTCAAATGCTTGCTGCTTCAAAATTTCTGCTGCCAGATAACCTAAATCATTTATCTCAAGTTAATAGTTCCTCTAGAGCAGGGGCAAAAGGCTACCAGTCTCTTTGCTAAAAACATAATAAGAGTCACCTTTGCTCCAGTTCCCAGCAAGTTCCTCATTTCCATCTGAGACCACCTCAGCCTGGACTTTATTGTCTATATCACTAGCAGCATTTTGGTCAAAGTCATTCAACAAGTCTCTACGAAGTTCCAAACTTTCCCACATTTTCCTGTCTTCTTCTGAGCCCTCCAAATTGTTCCAACCTCTGCGTGTGACTGAGTTCCAAAGTTGCTTCCACATTTTTGGGTATCTTTTCAGCAGTGCCCCACTCTATTGATACCAATTTACTGTATTAGTTCATTTTCATGCTGCTAATAAAGACATACCTGAGACTGGGCAATTTACAAAAGAAAGATGTTTAATAAACTTACAATTTCATGTGGCTGGGGAGGCATCTCAATCATGCAGAAGGCAAGGAGGGGCAAGTAACATCTTACATGGATGGCAGCAGGCAAAAAGAAGAGAGCTTGTTCAGAGAAACTACTATTTTTAAAAACATCAGATCCTGTGAGACTCAGTCACTCTAAGAAGAGCAGCACAGGAAAGACCCAGTGCTATGTGCCAACTACCTCCCCCCAGGTTCCTCCCATGACATGGAATTCAAGATGAGATTTGGGTGGGGATACAGCCAAACCATATCATCTATTTTAAGGGAAGCACACTGGGCATTTGCTGATAAAACAAAGTATGCTCAGATAGAAGTGGTGAGGGTAAGCTTACTCTTTCTGGTCTCAGATTGTAATAGAAGAGCATTTGATTTCTCTATTAGGAACTTGCTACTTTAGATAGTTGTTCTGTTGCTCTTGCTATAAACTGTTAGATGCAGCACGCTTGTAGGTCACATATCATTGTGTTCAATTGGAAATATGGAAAATTATTGGTTAGATGCACTTGAATCATAGGCAGAAAAGAGAGGCTGTAGAGAACTATCTGAACACTCTTGCTACAATTATTCTGCCATGTATTAAACGCTATACATCAAAGACTATCTCATTGTTTGACAATGTTTTTTAAGTTTGTAAAAAGCCCTTTCAGAATCAATGAGCTAAAAAATAAAGAAAATCCTTTATAAGTAAAAAACTTGAAGACCAAATTTTCTTATTTCAAAAAAGGTGATAATAAATGCTTAGCTTGAAAAAAATATTTATCAACATTTACTTTTAATTATGGGAAGAATGTGGTATCTTTAATCTCATCTAAACACAAAGACACAAATGGACAGAGAAAATGTCTGCATCTAACTTAAAAGTTAATACTATTTGTTAAAGAAAATATTCCCTAAGAAGACAACTTAAAATTTGTAGCTGCAAAGGTGCTACATATCACCCTGTAATGCATGGCTTTTCGTTTCACTCTAATAATTATTTGTTTAAATTGATTCTGCCAGTTTTCAATTCCAAGATTTCTTATGCACAAGGAGTCAACCAATTGCTGTTATGGACTTTGTGAACAGAAAATGATCCTTGTGAACAGTTGAAAGATACAGACTTTATTTCAAGGCCTTAGATGCTTCACAAAGAAATTCACTAATTCCAATAATGATTTGATTTTTAATCTAATTTATGAAAACAACACAAAGATTTTAAAAATTCATTCCAATGAAAGTAAAAAATCTGACATTGTTTTCAAAAATATCATTAAAAAGTGTAGCAGTAAATATAAAACTATTTTTGTAATATAAATTTATTTTGATGAGGCATGGTCACAATAAAAACATTTTTGCTAATTTAAGTGTGACAGATTATGTTTTATAAAGAACAATAATTGAAATATCTCTCCCCTTCCTCATGCTCTGCTTACCATGTGATCTTGGCACACACTCTGCTAAGTGGTTGGGGTCTATGCCCCCTGCTTTAAATGTGGGTAAATATTTGCTAATGTTCTAATAGCCTGTGATAGGTGTTGTTGTATAACATCCAAGTCTAGATTATCAAAATGCCATGCATTCCTGTCTCCTTCCCTTGGGACACCTGTTCATGTTATCTTCCATGCTGTGGGGGACCCCAAACAAGCCCATTCAAGGAGACTATTTAGTGACCTGACATGTAAATCCTCCAGGCAACAGTTCAGCCAAGGTCATAACCAATAATTAGCTTCATTCTTCAGGTAAATAAATGACAGCTTCTCCAGATGATTCTAGCCCCCAGCTGCTAAGTTACTTCTAACTTCTAATTCTTCCTAGCTGAGGACCTAGACATTGTGAGACAAAGGTGGGTCATCCTGCTATATTCTGTCTAAATTCCAGACACATACAATCTGAAACAAAACAAAGTTGTTATATGCCATGAAGTGTTGGGGTTTATTAAGTAATTATGGCTAGCCAGTACATTTTTTTAAATGTTGAAGCAGAAATGTGTTTGAAATCTATTATGATGTACACGTAACTCAATACAGCTTCTGAGACAGCTGTGATATTCTACAATTTGAAATAGAGGCTATAGTTGGAAATTACGAAATATATTATATATAAATGTTTAGAGTAAATGAAATATAAAATTTTATGAGGGAACTGAGATTTAATACAAAAACTGTTTAGTACAGTGGCATGGACTTTTTGTCTTGACTGCTCAGCTCAATTTATTGAAACTCACTCTGTAAAAATGTACTTTTGAAATCGACCTAAATATTCTATGTTGGAGAAACATTTTATTAAAAGGTTATCCACATTTAAGTTACCTTTTTTCCAAAATTAGCTGTAAATCTTTAATCTGATTATTTTAACAATACTTAACAATTATGTTGATATTTAACAAGTGGAACATATAATCAAGAGATTTGGAAGCTTTAAGAAATTTGTAAATATTAAAAATGAAGCTTTCTTGCAAAACAGAAATATATTGAAATTTTTCTTAAAATGAGGGGGAAAATCTGAAGAATGATAAAATGATCAAACAGAATAAATTTTGATTTTTTAATTCTGTAATTAAACTTTGGAATATCTTAAATTCTGAGGTACATAATTGTATAGAGATTCTATTTTTACTGAAAGCATTTCTATTTTGAATCAGCATGGTATCAATATTGAGAATTCTATAATTTATTTGAAAAATTTTGACTTTAAAAATAATTTCCAGAGCAAGATACTTAGAATGGAGTAAAGAAAGATAGTATCTATACAAATATTTTTGTAGACACATCTCTACATTTAAAAATGAAAGAGTAGTAAGAATATTCTTCCTATAGCTGAATTTGATCTTCGCAGTTATACCAGTATCTATAGGGAAAGTGTTTACTTCAAGTAAAAATACTGATGGACATCAATTAAAGAAGTCCATATTAAATATATTAATAACATAATATAACTTTCAGATAACTGCAGTCAATTTGATGTAAAAAAAAATAAATAAGATTCTGGTCCAGTGTGTTGGCTCAGGCCTGTAATCTCACCCATTTGGGAGGCTAAGGCATGTGAATTGCTTGAGCCTAGAAGTTTGAGACCAGCTTGGGCAACATGGAATAACCCCATCTCTACAAAAATTACAAAACATTAGCTGGGCGTAGTGGTAGGCACGTGTAGTCCCAGCTACCCAGGAGGCTGAGATGGGAGGGTCACCTGAGCCTGGGAGGTGGGAGTCGCAGTGAACCATGATCATGCCACTGCACTCCAACCTGGGTGACAGAGTGAGACCTTGCCTAAAAAAAAAAATGTTCTTAGGAAAATACTAATTATAAATTTTTAGAAAGGAACAAGACTAAAAAACTGATCTCAGTACATCAATACAGACCAAGAAAAATTATTCTGTTCGGGTTTTTAATGTTCATATCATTCATAAAACTTTTACTTTTTATGAAGAATTTGTTTTATAATTTTAAATAAGACTTTTTATGTTTACCAATATACTAAAACTAATTTTTTAGTCAACAAATGTTCATCTATGTAAAATTATGATTAATTTTAGTGAGTCTTTTTATTTTCAAAAGCATTCTACTTGACAGTAAGTTATGTAGCCACCTTAATGTAAAGAGCTATTTTCAATAATTATTCAAAACTAAGTAGTCTTGCTATCACTTCAGGCTAGTAGAGACGATTCTCATAAGGCGCTAAGCCTTAGGAATCAAATCCACTTTGGAGTCATTACACACAATTGGGAAGATAAATAACTCTATGGCAGCTCCCCAGACTTACAGATGCAGGTCTGATCAGAAGGTTGACAGAGAAATTTTTTAAGTAGCAGCACTACGAAGGACAGGGGAACGTGTTCAAGTGCTCAGTGGCAGATATTGGCTATAGTTAACTTGGTAGATAGTGGCTGCTCTTTCACGACTCTCCTCTTCTTATCCTAGTGATTTACCCATCTGCTTTTTACCCATGGGTTTCCAAACAGCACTGCAAGTGTTCTAGAAACTCAATTAAGCTAGTAGAATCAGATCGCAGTAGGTGGATACTCTATGAAATGGGTCAAACATTTTCAGAATGGTCAGCCCTACAGAATTGAGAAAGGACTTTCGTTTTTCTTCTACATATAGTACCAAATTAATGGAGCCTTGTAATTTAAATTGTGTGCATTAGAATCTTCTCATTTAAAACTTTACCAAGTCAAATCGCCTGTAGGGCAGAGAAACTGTAATGAGCCAGCATCTGCCAAAGTTAGGGTAATAATGGATTCAAGGTCATAGACTGGCAGAATGCTGAAAGAGAGATGACTGGCAAATATCAAACATGCAGAAGAAGAAAGTGTATTCAAGGATTTGTTGAAATTGTGCCACTGCTAGAATTTATTTAAGTAGGTTTGAGAGAGTAAAATTAGCAGGGTTATGAAGAAATGCTGCTTTGTGTATAAGTCGCATGGCAAAGTAAACCAGAATCATTTTGCAGCTAATCTAAGATGGAGAATAGAGAGCAAGAAATGGGGGCAGAAAGCGTGGAGAAACAGAAAAGAAGAAATATTTTTTTCTTTATTACACTCTTAATTAGAGTCACTAAGGAAATTTTCATATATCACTGAGTATTTATTGAGGAAGGCCTTTTGTCTTTAACTCACAGACCAAAGGAGAAAGAGCTAATAACAACACATAGCAATTTTCATGTCTTCACCTATTTGTGAGTGTCTACCGTGATTCAAACAGTGCTTGAAGTTCTGGGATTTAGTAGGGAATAAAACAAGCAAAACCTCCCCTTACAGAGCTCATGTTAGAATAGACACTAGACATATGCCCTCTATGGAGAGTGACAGATGCTATTTTGAAAGGATGATCACAAAAGATACTTGAGCAAGAGACTGTGATGAAGTGAAGTAGCTAGTCATGTGGATATCTGGGCAATAAGTGTTTCAGGGCAAAGAGCAACCACTGAAAAAGCCCCAAGTCAGCAACATGCTGAGGCCCATCAAGAAACAGAAGGAGTCCAGATTGTTCGGGAGTTGACACTGAAGGAAGCAATAGGGAAAGGAAATGAGGTAGAAATTTACCAGGCACCAGACCATCACAAAACACAGAAATCTAAGATCTCTTGGGCTAGGATTTTAGACTATAGAAGTCAATATATGAAAGTATTTGCTGAAGCCATCATTGTGGAAAGAAAAATTCTATTTTCAACTATTCACACTGTTTCAATGTATTGATACAGACTCTATGCCTTTCTTGATTGTCTGCCGTGATCCTTTAAACAGAGCTGCCTTCCAAGTGTGCCCAGAAGTTGGCCAGGACTTTCTCCCACCTAACGATTCAGCCCCTGCATCCTGAGCTTGTGGCAGGCCACCAGCTGCAGATTCTTTCTCTTTGAAGAAACTCTTTGGACCCTACTTTCTAGCTCTACAAACACAACTATATGACTCCTTTGGTTTCATCCCACCCACTTGCCTCTCATCTCATCTCCTAAGTTTCCACACCTGCTGTTGCACATCTCTAACACCTCCGGCAAAAACACGCAAACATACATACACAGTCATACACCCCAACCATCCCACCTGCACCAGATTGTGCCAAGAAGAGAATGGCTATGACTGGTTATGTGGAACACTCAGATGATTAATCTTGATAACAATATCATACACAGGAACCCATGGTCATAAATTACTAATTACTCACAGCAATATTTGAAAAGCTCAGTGAAATCAGACATCACCTGGACAAAGCTATTGTGTATTTGCATTTGAATTTTCATAATCAAAAGAGGTTCTTCTATAATACTCTTATTTCTATTGCAGCTGTATGAACCCATTCCCCAATGCAACAAAAGCCTATAAAGCAGGGAGGGAGGGAGGGAGAGAGAGAGAGAGAGAGAGAGAGAGAGAGAGAGAGAGAGAGAGAGAGAGACTTTGATAATAGTGAAAAAGAATCTTAAATCTTATCATTGCTCATTTTCCCCCACCGGCCTTAAACATTAGCAGTTTACATGGCTCTTTCGAAAACTTGATCACAGGAAAGTGGCTATTCACGTTCCCATCCTTGCTAACAGATATGATACTTTCATCTGATGTTTAAGGCCCTCCTGTGCCAAGGAGACGTAGATAGCAACTCTCTACAAGCATTACGGTTGCAGTAGTTAAAATTCAGGCAAACAGATATGAACTAGGACATTTTTTCCAAGTAGAAGAAAATAGGGATAAGCTGACATGTTTGCACAAGAAATCATGGACTGAATTTCCATGAACTCAGGTTTCAATTGTTTGCAGAGGTTATCAGAGTCCAGCATCTTCTTTAAAGTTACTAATACACATGAAAGCATCACTGCTTCCTATCTCAACCCCAGGGCATCTTCCCACTAATATTCCTTCATTCAAACAAAAGAGAATGAACTTAATCAGTTTTAATCTATGACAAGATGTTGCCCCTTCACTCATCATTATTTATTTTCATAATAACTCATTTATAGGAGACCTTATCAAGAGCCAAACAAACAAAAAGAATGGAAAAGGAGAAAATAATGCCAAAAAATTATTATCCATGATTGTTATTAACCTTTATTTTCCCTCTGAAAATTCCTACGGGTTAGACAAACTTCAAGCATCAAGAACAATCATGTAGCTCTTCACCTCTATGCAAGAGGATTTTGTTCCTATTTCAAAGGAAAAGATCTTTTGCTCTTCTACTGACATAGCTTTATTATAACAAATTGTGAGTGGTCTTAATAATAAGCGAACTTCTAATAGATTTGTGATCAGAATAACACCCACTAGCTAAGTATTTAATATTTTATAATTATGGAAGACTTAGTGTGTGCATGTTATGAGATTTTGCATGTATTAATTTATTTAATCCCAACAATTGACCCTAAAACAAGTAGCATTACCAACATTTCACAGAGGAGAAAACAAAGGCACAGAGAAGTCAAGTAACTCACCAGGTTCACACAGCAAGTGTGTGAGAGAGTAGGAATCAAGCAGAGAAAGTCTGACTCCAGAGCCAGCCCTTTTGGCCATAGCAATGTACTGCTTCAAAGGTAGTGACTTGGCCAAAAATTTTAATTATGTGACTTGCATTCAAGAAAAATGTATATATAAAAATTAAATGTTAAAATTAGAAAAGTTCAGTAGTCCTTCAAATGCAGAAATACAGTCTTGAGCTCTAAACACTTTTATCTAACAAATATTATCATTCAATTCCTGAGGCTGCACTTTAGAGTTAACACATCCTGGAATGGGCACCTGGCTGAAGCAGATGTCATAAATGATATAAACTCATCAAAAGCAGATGTCACAAATGATAGAAACTGAGGTCCATTTAGAGCCTTTAATTAATTGGTTAATGACTACCCTTAACATTTTATTCAGGCAAAAACTTCTTCCTCCAAACAAATGACACAGATATCCAGGATCTCAGAGTCTTCAGCCAAATACTTGAACAAATTCAAAATGTTTTTTCAGAAAAAAAAAAGATTGTGTCCACAGACACCACGGCAGCCCTTCCTCCAAATGAGAAATGAATGGCCCTCTGTTAAGATAAGCATGAGTCAGGTTTCTGAATTTTCAAATGAGAAATGTTAGTCTTTCTGCCTGTGCACCACACATGTAAGGCATATGGATGTCACCTTAACTGACGACACAGAATATCTGCCCTACAGCACTCCTGAGAGGATCCAGCCAGGAATTTGCTAGAGCCCAGCATTCGTAAAGTGTTCATTTGACATATCTCTTTTTAGAGAGAGTCAGCCTAAAGGACATAATAGCTGCTCACTCCTCTAAGTTCGGCTAATTCCATCATTACATTAGATCATCTTGTGAGACAGTAAACTTCACTGGCTTTATTATCTTGACTTTTTCATCCTCCCTCCCCCAAAAATTTTTAAAGATTTTGTTGGGTTAAAGTATAGTTTTATGAACCTAGTTTTCATGGAAGTTTCATAGAAAATATGCACTAAATCACATTTCTCTAACTCCTACTCATTTGTTGGCAAAGAATTCATGTTGTACAGAAATCCCTGTATATAGATCTATAAGAAATGCTGGTATCAGAAAAAATTTTAACATTTGTATTTATCTAGTGCTACATAAATTATCATAAAATCAGTGAATTTCAATGGCATACTTTTTTTTAATCTTTCAGTGTCTGTGGTCGTGCATCCAACTACAGCTTAGCTTCATGGTCTCCTCTGCTTCATTGTTTCTCATGAAGGTGCAATTCAGGGGCTGGCCAGGATAGGTGCCTCACCTGAAAGCTCAACTGGATTTGAAGGAAATCCTTCGAAGTTTGTGTTCATGGTTGCTTGGCAGAATTCTCTTCCTTAAAGGTTGTTGGACTGAGGGCCTCAGTTCTTTGTTGGATATTGACTAGAGTCTGCTCTAAGTTTCTTGCCATGTGAACCTCTCCAACATGGCAATTTACTTTATCAAATCCAGCAAGAGAGAGAAAGCCTGCAAGCCACAGAAATGGAAGTCACAATTTTATGCAGCAAAATTACAGAAATCACACATCTCATCATCGTCTTTGTCGGAGTCTATTGCTTAAAAGCAAGTTATTAGTCCAGGCTATGCTCAAGGGGAGGACATCTTTGAGTCTGCTGTCTGCCTCTTGCTAGATAAATTTTAATTCATCTCATCATTATATTTTCCTTTTAATTCTGGCAAATTTTAGGGAAAGTTACAAGTTTTCTAATATATTTTTCTCTTCACACTAAATATTTCCTAAATAGTTTCTATTTACTTAACTGGCCTTTAATACTTCATTATTGCTAGGAACTACAAATTTATTTTGGAGCAAGGTATGCATGTTAAGAAATTAATAATAGATGGTTATCTGCATACTCAGATCATGTTGTTAATATGCAAACTCAAGAATACATTCAAGAAAATATAAACTAGGAAGACATTTGAAGAATGTATTTCCTTTTTGCTATCTCCTTTAAACCACTAATGACCAGAAAAATCTCTCAAGGCTGAATGTGAAAAAAATTATGGATCTTGAGTGCTGCATATCTTGTGAAGAAAAATTATGGTAATGACATTTAGGAGAAAAGGACAAATTCTTCAATGATATGTAATCATACCTACAGTGCAAATCTTTCCCTAATGCCATGAAGAGTGTTGAGATCATAGGTGAATTTGACTTAATGATTCTGCCATTTCACTCTGCCTTTATTTACCTTCTAATTGTTGTAAAACCATTCGGCATTTATATATTTATGCCTTGTATTTCTTGCTGAATTTTATGCAATCTTGAAATAACTCCATTTAGCAATCAAGGCACTTAATTTAAAGCTTGCCTCACTTCCAATGCTGGATAACAATCATAAATAATTTTAATGATAATGTCAGGAATGTTAGAAATATTTGAAGGACCATTTGTTTTGCCTGAGCAATAGACAGAATTGGAAAGAAAGAATGATTTACATTTTGATAATTAGGCATTTCTAATCCTTTTCATTCTTCAGTCAAGCTATAACCTACTGAATTGAAAATATAAGATGTCAGTGCTTTTCAATACAGCAATAAATATTTTCTGGCATTTCTCTGGATTGAAGAAAACTTTGGTTTCCATGGATGCTAAATATAGCTTCAAGTTGTTCAGCACCACAGCAACAAGACAAAGGAGAAATTCATTTAAAGCTGCTGAACTTTTAACATGGAATCTAAAGGAAAAACAATGAATGCAGGCTTGGCGCATGATTGCTCTTCCCAGGAGCCTGACAGATCCTGACCAATCACTCCAGTGCCAAGGAATGTCCTTTCAAGACAATGCCACCAAGCAGGTTCATGTAAGAAGGAAAAGAAGGTTAAAAATGAACTAATGCTTTTATGTCTTTTATTTAAACTGGCTATAGCCTCACCTAGCAGTAACTGGCTCTAAGCTTATCTCCTAGTTAATTAATGAAATACTCAATAAGTTAACCAACAGTCATTTTAGTAGAAATTAGAAGACTTACTGGGCTGGCCCGGAGAGGGTATAGGATTAGGAAAAAACAATTACATTGTTTTAACAGCTCCCATAAAATAGACTTATCCTGATGGAACAGTGTGGCATGCATAGAATTAATGAGCTCCTTAAGAGTAACAACCAAATATCTTTTTTCCTGTTTGTATCTCCAACATTCGGCATGTCTGGCCCACAGTATGTGAACTTTATAGTTTTTTAGAAGTCAATTAAACATATTTCCTTCTATAAAATAGGTAATAATTTATTGTTGTAAGTCTACTGCTTTTGATATTCAAGGGATTGGTAATTAACAATCTATAAAATGTCCAGAGAAACATAATAAAAGCAGAAGTAAATTGTGAGCTGGAAAGTAGAATGAGAAGTCAATAAACACTTCACATGAACTCATTGTATGCTGGAAATGCACTGTAGAATCCTATGTAGAACATTATAGAACAATTTTGCATCCTGAGTTAACCATTAAAGGTTACAATTGCATCAGATTAACTTTATACTCAATGGTGAAAATCTTTCTCTGGAGATACACCATAATATAGATTATATTAATTTGAATGTATCTATAATTGTGTTGTGGGTGGGGAGGAGGTCTCACTTTATGCACCATGTTTAATCCAACATTTTCCAGGCTAGTATTTCCTCCTTCTGAATTATTTGATTTCTATTATTTGCCCTTTTGAAAATCTTTATACTTCTAAATTCTTCCAATTTTTTTTTAATGAGGGAAAACACAGTTACCTTGCAAACTAAGAGAAATGTGTGGGTTTCTATGTATCTATCTATTTACTTATCTAATTTCTTAAGGTAAATTTTAAAACAGGGACATATGTTATCCATAGGAAAAATACACAGATCAGATTCATCTCTTTCCACACACAGTGAGTTTGCTTTCACACCTAAAGAATAGTGCTAGGCAGACAACTACATGTGTCTCATACTCTGTTTCAGGATTTAGGTAGCTTGGAATTTCAAATGATTGAGTTATTTTGAATTTTATTAATTGATATGATAGATTGTAATGAGTAGTTCAATCTGAACATCCACAGGTACAAAAGAACTCATTAATTAATTAAAAAAATAAACTACCAGTGAGCTGAAATAACATTATAAGTGAATTGTTACTAATGCATGGAAAATCAGACTTTGAACACTCAAAGCAACAGATGGGAATTCACTTTTATTAGGTTGGTGCAAAATTAATGGCAAAAACCACACTCACTTTTGCACCAATCTAACATAAGCAGAAATATTGTAAAAATGTCTGGGTCTCAACTACTGAATTTGGAGCATTTGGTTAATCAGCATCCCAATTTAATTTTTGATTGAACATATTGCCTCTTTTTTCCATACAAATGGAATATTTAAAGCAGCTAGCTAAGAATACAGTTGTTCAGTTCAACTCCCCTTTTCCAGAGCTCCTTAAAGTTCAGCTAACCATTGTAGAAACCTAAGTTACTCCAATAGGACCTCAAAATATTTTCTAACAAAATAAATATTCCATTTCTTTCATTTTAATTCAAATATTATTGAGGGCTGCATCTGTCTAAAGTACTACTGTCAGTATCAAGAGAATGTCTATTACCATTGAGTTTAAAATTGAGTAAAGGGACACAGAAGGATACAATAAGAACCTGGATAGTGCCTTAGGAATTCAGAGAAAATTTCAACATAGAGAACAACTTAGAAAAAGCTTCAGAAAGAATAACAATTGAGCTTGACCTTGAGGAAGTATAATACATATTCTGACCATAAGCAGAACAGTGAACATGGCAAAACCCTGTCTCTACTAAAAATACAAAAATTAGCCAGGCATGGTGGTGCGTGCCTGTAATCCCAGCTACTCAGGAGGCTGAGGCAGGAGATTCACTTGAACCCAGGAGGTGGAGGTTACAGTGAGCTGAGATCATGCCTGGGTAACAGAGTGAGATGAAAGAAAGAGAGAGAGAGAGAGAGAGAGAGAGAGAGAGAGAGAGAGAGAGAGAGAGAGGAAGAGAAAGAAGAGAAGAGAAAGAAGAGAAGGAAGGAAAGAAAAGAAAAGAAAGAAAAAAGAAAAGAAAAAGAAAGAAGGAAAGAAAGAAAGAGAAAAAGAAGAAAGAAAGAAAGAAAGAAAGAAAGAAAGAAAAGAAGAGAAAAGAAAAGAAAAGAAAAGATGTGTTACCATGAAACATGAAAGGCAATGTTCCAACTTGCTGACAACTGGCAGTTTTCTTTTAAGTGGACTTCAACTACTTTCCCAAACCCACACTGGGCAATAAAATTGTTGTCTTTTATTGACGATTCTTATTGGGTGATGGAGAGGACTCAGAACCCACTTGTACATTTTTCCTATATACTTACTATTTATTATTTGTTCCCCTAAACAGAATGTAAACTCCAAGGAAGGGATTTAGGATGCTTTTGCTTACACTATGGAAACCAAGTATCTAAAAGGATGTCTGATAAAGAGTTCCTAACATTACTCAACTTTTATTTTGTTTGTTTCTTGCTGTGGTAAAAACATTTAACTTGAGATCTACCCTATTAAACAAAGTGTTAAGGGTCCAATGCAGTGCCGTTAGCTGCAGGCATGATGTACAGCAGGTCTCTAGGCTTACTTATCTGTCATAACTGAGATGGTATCCGTGCTGAAGAGTGACTCTCCTTTTCTCCCTCCCCCATGGTCCCTGGCAACTATTACCTACTCTCTGCTTTTATGAGCTTGGCTATTTTAGATACCATATATAAATGGAATCATGCAGTATTTGTCCTTCTGTGATGGGCTTAATTCACTTCACACAATGTCCTTAAGGTTCATTCATGTTGCTACATATGACAGGATTTCCTTCTTTTTAAAGCTGAATAATATTCCATTCTATGTATATACTACTTGACTTTAACAGGTAGAAAGCAGTGGAATGCCTCCTGAAGGAAGATCATAAAAGATGATGTCGCTTCCCATTGTCTCTTTCGGAAAAAGCAATTTGAGATTCCCTAAACCCAGCTACCCTGAAATCACCATGCTTACAAGACAGAACAGAGAGATATGTAGAGTATGCAGAGTCAGAGAGCTGCCCAGATTATTTCAACCCCAGCATTCAAGCTGTCCCAGATGATGCCAAGTGGAACAGATAATTCGCCTTGCCAAATCCTGCCTTAATCTTAGATTCCTGAATCATATCAATATTGTGGGTTTCTAATTTGTTTTTTAAGTGTGATTACATTATTTTTAGTAAATTTACAGACTTGTGAAACCATCACCACAGCTCAATTTTAGAACATTTCCAACACACCAGAAAGATCTCTCATCCCTATTTGCAGCCACATCCCATTCCCCACCACAACCACTGCCCCCAGCCTCAGGCAATTGCTGACTTTCTATCTGTAGATTTGGATTTTGTGGACATTTCGAGTAAATAAAATCATACACTATGCTGTCTTTTGTATTTAGCTTCTATCACTACTCTTAATGCTTATGAGGTTCATGCATATTGTAGCACATATTAGTACTTCATTGCTATTTATTGCTGAGAAGCATTGCATTTTATGGATACACCACATTCCTTTTGTCTGTTCACTAATTGATGAACATTTGAATTGTTTTCCTGCTGGGCACTATGAATAGTGCTGCTTTGAGTGTTAATATACATGTTTTTTTTTTTTTGGAAAGGTTTTTTCATTTATAATATATCTAGGAGTGAAATGTCTAGGTTGTATGGTAATTGATATTCAACATTTTAAGAAACTCTAAACTGTTTTCCAAAGTGACGGTATCATGTTATATGCCTATTAGCAATATATAAGTTTTCGCTAAGTTCTTGTCATTATTTGTCTTTTTGAACCTGTCTTTTTGAATGTCATTTTAAGCCACAGTGTTGCTTCAAGAGTTTTTTACACAGCAATATATTTCAATGTTATCATTTCTAAAATACGATTCCCAAAGCATGGATCTTTACCTATATTGTTCACCAATCTAACCCAACACCTAGAAACTTCCATATTAAAGGTGCCACCAATATCTAAGGATTGAGTTTTGAAAATCAACCGGTCAAGTAGGAACTGCAATTACTGTTTATAATATTAAAGCTGAAGTACAGGTAACAAGGAGTGTCTAAGTTAACTGATTTTTTTTCTCTTCTCCTAAAATTTACAGTACTAATGAATTTTAGAAGGTTGTATTATGACCACTTAAGTTATTCAAGCAAATTATCTATATATATTATATGTAATATATACATTATATATCATGCATATATATACACAATTATATGTATTATATACATTATATGCATAATATGTATATATATAATTGTATATGTAATATGTGTTACATATACAAAATATATATGTAATATAATTAACCAATTTAGATAAATTGAGAATAACAGAACAGGTTAGATTATAAATGTATGTATGTGCACATATATATATACACACATATGTGTGTGTATATGTGTATAGATATGTCTGTGTGTATATGTATGCAAGTGTGCACACACACACACACACACAGACATATGGAAAAACAATCTATTGCCCCTGAGGGTCCTTAACATAAGGCAAGCATAATGTACAGTCTCAGAAAAGAAGACATTGAAATGTCAACTGACAAACAAAAAGTCACCATAGCTAACAACTGTCTGCTTCTGATGTGTTTGTTAGTCCCCTGCAGAGGAAACACATATGGAAAAAATGCTCTAGAGAAGCCTTGAAAAACCTCAGCCAAGCAGGTCCCTGCTGATAACTCAGTGGGTGTGCTCAACCAGAGGTCTAGAGAGACAAAATGCATTTAAAGGCATTTTAACCTGTGTGCCTGTGATACCCAGGAGTCTAGCCCAAGAGCACTTTTTCTTCTGGCAGAAGGAAAAAAGAAAACTCTGGAAGCCCAGAGGTGAATAAAAATTATTTATATGAAAACTTTTCCCAAGGAAATATAAAAACTGCTCAAATTACAAGCTCATATTTAAAAAAAACTTACGTGTATTCAATCTTTATCTTTTATAAAAGAAAAATTAGTGTGCTTTAACAGTTAGAGGTAGAGAGAGGCAATCAAAAGCCACAGTTGAATAATCAAAATACTAGACAAAATTTGAATATCCCTACCTCAGGATTACTGGAAAAGTCACTGTGATAAATTTAGAACAACAGAACAAGAAATCATACAATTTATTTTGGGTCCATTTCCTTCCTTTAAGCAAGACTTAATCTAAACCATTCTATGAAGAAAATGGTCTTAAAATTTTCAAGAGAAAACTATCAATATTTATTGACAATGTAATCTATAATTTTACAACTTTTAGTCCAGATCTGCAAAGCATCAAGTGTAAAACAATAACTCAGATAATTATATTTTTAGTAAAACATAATTCAGAAGTGCTATCTGCAGAATTCTGATTTAGCTGAATTACTATTATATTTCCCATTACAAATTAAAATATTTTTTGATGTGTTCCTTAAAACACTAACTCACTAAACAAGACCTCAGGGACCTGGAAAAATGTTTGTGAGCTTCCCAACCTTTCCTTTGGCAGAAAGTCACTAAACACATTGGATAGAGGATGAATTTTTATAAAGGAAGAGAGCATATCTGGAAGAATCTAGCCAAAATGTGAAAACATGAATCTATTGTTGGAAACTTGGAATGGAACTAACATACAATAACAGTAACAAAAATAACCAAAAGCTATCATTTGTTCAGCACTAACAGTATGGCAGTCCCTGTTCTAAGTTCTCACTTGATTACAACATTACAAATTTTAAAAGCACCCTCATATTATAGGGACTCAGAAAGTAAATTCATATCAAGCTCTATCTGATATCAAAACATATTCTTATCCACTTGACACCATGAAATATGGCCACTAAGTTGAAGTGGTAATTAATATCTAGAACTGAATTCATTTTCATCTACATGCTGACTAGCAAGAGGGCTCAGACTAATAAATAGTCATCAGCCGAGAAAAATATGCTGACCCCTATGGTTTGCAAATGGAGTTCAATCTTCTGGCTTAAAAAGCATACACAATTAGGGAGTTAGAATTTGAAGCTCCAAAAGACAAATGTGCATAAAATTAGGCAGAATAAAAACATAGGCAAAAAGAAAAAACATCACTGAGACTAAATAATGAAGTAATAAGCAGAGTTTATTTTGTCTTTATATTCTACAGTGATGGTACACCTAGTTTTAATCCTCACCAGGCACTGTCAAAGTAGATAGACATCCCCTTAGGTCAGATTCCCCAGAACTGCAACATGAGATGCAGATTTGTATCCAAATAATTTATTACAAAATTGCTCTGAGAAATCAGTGAGGGAGCAGAGGAAACAAGACATGGCTATGGAGCCAGCCACTCATGAACATGGTCTCAGGAAAATTTCCTCAGAGCTGCTTCCGCCTGACTCACAGGGAGTTTCAGGTGTGTCCCTACTGGAACAAGGAAACCGACCTCCCACATTCTCACAACCATGATGAGTACAGTGATCCAAGAGATATGGGTGAAGTCCCAGCAGTAGTTGTTACAGCATTTGACCCTTATTTTATAGAGGAGAAAGGAAACAGAAACTCAGCATGGTAGTAACTTTGCCCAAGGACTAGGAACCCAACCCAGGTGTATTTGACATTGAAACTCAAGCTCTTTCCAATACTCCATACCTCCCAAAATTACTTCTCCACCTAAGTTGTTTGTTGGTTTAGTATTCTATTGCCCATGTTTTCTCTGCCAGTTCCTGTAAATGGCATCGAAAGGCAGTCAATCACATGCCGATGAGATTTCACAAATCCCTCCTGATCATTTTTCAGTTTTGCCTGTAAGGACCTTTGCTGCAATCTGAAGTTCCTGACATCCGGTGCCTCGGGAGCATAGTGTTACATTAAGCAAAGGAGCCCTTAAGCTATAGTCAACTCCTCAGAGTGCTGTATATCAGAATATTCCTTTACAGATAGTCTCAGGTTTAAAAAGCCTTGAAAGATTATGTGGAAAACAGTAGCATGGGGAGAGAAGTACAGTCTTAGGGATGGGATGTGTAAACTACAGAGCTTAAGACAGGGAAACACACACAGTTTGGGAAAATGATGGCAGAACATCCAGAAAAACAGATTTTTTCCCCATCTTTAAAATGTGAGTTTTGGTCCTATCTAACCAAGCTAAAAGTTGAGACTTGATCAAGGTCGATTTGTTCTTTTACCACCAGTACTCGTTGTGGGTGGGAAGGCTGCTCTGCTTCTAGATTTCCTGGGGCTCTGTCTCCACTTACATCCTTCATCCATCTCTAGGCAATCTGGGAACATCTATGCTCATTTATTTATATCTTCATAAATGTAAAACCTAGGGACCTATTTATCTAGTCATTGAAAGTCTATAAAACAGTAATGTGAAATGTAAAATATTCAGTGATTCTAAAGAGAACAAAATTCTACATTTGACCTTATTTCCATGGATCCATTCATCAATGACACTAAATATTATCAGCTTGATAATTGTACATAAATAAGGATTGAATCTCTGATGAGGGATTAAAATTACTTCAAAAGCAAGCACATTCAAGTCAATGTTTTAGAAAACCTTGACTGAATCATAATTTTGCTTGTCATCTTTTTCATAAAAGAAGATTTACATATCCTATGATAGCACTAACCTTTTCAAAGAATGGCAAGTATACTTCATATATTTAAAGTAATTATGAATTATGGCTCCTAAATTATGATATCTAAAAAAGATCAGAGAAATGTGGGAAGAAAGAATAACTCATATGAAAGTAAAAAGTGACTTCATTCTATTTTCAACTTTTTGTGTATGTAACTCAGAAATATTAAAATATCTGATACTTTTGGTTAAGTGATTCTAATTTTCTTTATTTGTCATTATATGTAGGAATATAAACAAATTAGTTTATTCAAAGCTATTTATTGAATATCTACTCTATGGTAAGTATAAGGTGTTTTATTGCACTAATGTTGTTTAGGAGTTCAGGAGGGAAGGCATGCGCTATGCCACGATGACTCTCACTCACACAGGCATTTATCAAGTATCATCTCTAGTACTAGGGCAGAGAAGTGAATCAGAATCGTTGCCTCCCCTCTGGAACACAGTCTTATTTGTGTGTTTGTGTGTGTATGTGTGTGTGTGAGAGAGAGACGAAGAGACAGTGAGAGGAACACAGACAACTGTAACACAGCATAGGAAGAGGTGGACATAAGATACAGATGGTCGTGGCACAGAGGAATAATGAATGCTACTCAGCGATCCGACAGCTGGGACTAAAAGGACGGAATGTCACAGCTGTGAGGGGTAGAGGTAGAACACAGTTTCTTACATGTTGGAGACAGCAGGAAAAGCATGTGCAACGATACAGAAGTACAAAAATGTAACTGTAAGTGTTTCAGTCCTGGCTGGAGAATGGTGTTGGACAGAAGTCCGGGAGGGCACAATTAGTCATGCTGTACAGTCTGGACTCCATCTGACAGAGAATTGGGAAATATTACAGAGATTTAAACAGGGAACATGTTGTAACATTTGATCTGCAATTTTAAAAGATCATTCTGCAAGTATTATGGAGAATGGATTAGGAGAGAAGAGATTTTGAGTCAGAGAGACCAGTGAAGAGCCGACAAATAATGAAAACCTAAACCAGCAATAACAGTAATGAAGACAGCACATACTTCCAGAATAATCCTCTTGCTCAAACTTTTACGCTAAGCATTTGAATGAAATTTCTAACTGAATTGCTTTCAACAACCACAACCCTGCTTCCCCCTAACATTTACATCGTTAACCAGTGCGTTTTATGGAAGAGGAAATGATACCAAAAGAAGTTAAGGAATTTGACCAAAGTCACAGAGCTGGTAAGTAATAGAGCCAAGAATCAAATTCATGGACACATTTGAAAAATTTTGATTTGGTATAACTGAAATAATTGGGTGGCTGATTAGGGCTACGAAGTGAGAGGATGGAGGAGCCACAGCAACTATACCACAACTGGTCACTTTTCTTTTCCCTATGATACCACGATTATCGGGAAGTGTGGGGAAGAAGGGCAATTATTTATATATATATATATATAAATACAACCTAAAGCCTGACAATAATTATGACTTCCCTCAGGTAGCCTACATTGTCAGGAAAGAATAACTGCTACACCCAGGCTGTCGATTTCCAAGAGATACACAAGTTGTGGGAAACCTGCATTTATCTTGGCGATTGTAACTCCTTCCCTGTGGATGTATTCTTGTTCTAAAAGAAGTAGTAAGAGACCCCATAAGAATTCTTCCAAACATGCACTAGATTCATAAGCCCCAGAAAAGATTTCTATCATTATTTTAAAAAAATGGCAGATGAAAATTATTCCAGCAAATATCAAAGTGAGGATGCCAAACACCCCATTGGAAGGCATATATTTCATGTCCTTCACACAATTTATATTCCCAAACTCTGTACAAAATTAGAAGCTAGATAAAGAAGGAACATGTGCTATAAATTAGAGAAAAAGCAATGGTGCCATAACAGTGAATAAATTAAAACGCTCTAGCAGTAATGTATACATTCCATATGTTTTATGAACATATATACTATGTTACTGTGTGGGCTTTTATGTCTACATATTTTTTAGAAACAATAATTTCTATCTTATTTAAGAATGAACAATAAATTGATAAATGTTATCAACGTAAATTTAATTCACAGCCTGAAGGAAAACATGAACAATTAGAGCACATTTCGTTTGTAAACCCTTGTCATCTGTGTAAGAACTATTATAATTTCACACTTATACCTACCTATAATTTAGAAATGTCCCTCTAATGGTCTAATAAGAAATTATTTCTTTCATATACAATGAATTTTTGAAATAATACTCTTCATAAACCATCACTGAACATTGTGCCTTCAAGTAAGCTACTTATTTGCAGAGTCACAAAATAATGGAGTTGATAAAGACCAAAAAAAACATCTAATAAAGAATTTCCAAATCAAGTTACATGAAAAGGTTCAGAAAGATGAGTTTTCCAGGAATAAGGAATACTCTTGTCAGGTGTATGAGAAATTCCGTTATAGAAAGCTCAGTGTATTTATTTACCAAAATTATTTTAAACCATATTTTAATAAGGTAATTAGCAAGGAAAATTTCCAAGAGGGCTATCATATGCCCAGAGATTTTTCTAAATTTATTTGAACATGGAAGCTTTTAATTCTAGGAATAATGATCAATGTCAGTGTTCTCTAAAACATGGTTCAGAGAGCTAACCTTATTTCACTTCTTCATTTTACACCTAACAACAGAGGTGTAGAAGGATGTGAAGCTTCTCAGAGTCATACAATTCGATAATGAAAGAGTCAGGACTAGAACCCTGTTTTCTAAATACCTCATCAACTCTGATTTTTTTTTCTGTGTAGTAGGGGTGGGGGGCATTATTTTTCCTAGGGCATATTTTATAGCCACAAAAATGACAACAGCTGAATTATTTAATACTACAATGAGAAAATCCTACCAATGGTCACCATTTACAAGTGACCACTACATGCCAGATTAAAATCAAGGTCTCTAGCAACTTGTCTTTCCTTCTTATAACACTGCAGTGTAGTGAGATACATATTATTCTCCCTATTTTACAGTTGAGGAAGGTGAGAGGCATTTGTAACTGGTCACACAACTTGAAGAGACAGAGAAGGTCTGGCTGACTCAAATCCCCTGCCCTTTGCACCTGACCACCCTGTCCTTCATCTGAAAATGTTATGCTCTTCAAAGCATTCACCCTGAATCTACCTCCCCACTGAATGCCAAAAAAGTAGAAAGTGGATGTTCTTTCTGAAACAGCCACTTTTTCTTACTACAACAGCCATTTGGAATTCATCAAATTTTGACTTCTCCATATTATAAAAAAGCACCACTTCGGGTCCTTTTTTTCTTTATTAGATTTCTGGTTTTAAACCCAACAGCCCAAGCTATTTTTTTCTGTTTAAAGGGTTAAAAATGAGCATTGAGGTATATTCTAATTATTAAATTCAATAACAACCAGCCAAGGTATTCTAGGTATGAATTCCTCAAAGCTAGTAAAAGTGACTTTAACTAAAATAACGAAAGTGACTGAAGCACTGTCTAATCAACACAACAAAAAGTAACCGTCTGATCTTTGACAAATCTGACAAAAACAAGCAATGGGGAAAGGATTCCCTGTTTAATAAATAGTATTGGGAAAACTGGCTAGCCATGTGCAGAAAGCAGAAACTAGACCCCTTCCTGACACCTTACTCTAAAATTAACTCCAGATGGATAGAATACTTAAAGATAAGAACTAACACCATAAAAACCCTAGAAGAAAACCTAGGCAAAACCATTCAGGACATAGACATAGGCAAGGACTTCATGACCAAAACACCAAAAAGCATTGGCAACAAAACCAGAATAGACAAATGGGATCTAATTAAACTCCAGAGCTTCTGCAGAGCAAAAAAAAAAAAAAAAATCATTAGAGTGAACCAGCAACCAACAAAATGGGAAAAAATTTTTCCAATCTACCTATCTGACAAAGGGCTAATATCCAGAATCTACAAAGAACTAAAACAGATTTACGAGAAAAAACAACCCCATTCAAAAGTGGGCAATGGATATGAACAGACACTTTTCAAAAGAAGACATATATGAGCCCAACAAACATATGAAAAAATGCTCATCATTACTGGTCATTAGAGATATGAAAATCAAAACCACATTGAGATACTATCTCATGCAAGTTAAAAGGGCGATCACTAAAAAATCTGGAGACAACAGATGCTGGAGAGGATGAAGATAAATAGGAACACTTTTACACTGTTGGTGGGGGCGTAACTTAGTTTAACCATCGTGGAAGACAGTGTGGCAATTCCTCAAGGTTCTAGAAATAGAAATTGACCCACCAATCCCATTACTGAGTATATATCCAAAGGATTATAAATCATTCTATTATAAAGACACATGCACACATATGTTCATTGTGGTACTGTTTATTATTGTACCTGGAACCAACCCAAATGCCCATCAATGATAGACTGCACAAGGAAAATGTGGCACATATACACCATGGAATACTATGCAGTGATAAAAAATGATGAGTCCGTGTCCTTTGCAGGGACATGGATGAATCTGGAAACCATCATTCTCAGCAAACTGACACAAGAACAGAAAATCAAACACTGCATATTCTCACTCATAGGTGGGTGTTGACAATGAGAACACATGAACACAGGGAGTGGGGCATCACACACTGGAGTCTGTTGGGGGGGAATAGGGGAGGGACAGTGGGGGGTAGGGAGGTTGGGGAAGGATAACATGGGGAGAAATGCCAGATATGGCTGATGGCGGGGGATGCAGGTAGCAAACCACATTGCCATGTTGTACCTATGCAACAATGCATGATCTGCACATGTACCAAACACACACACACACACACACATATATATATTTTTAAGTAAATTAGGGTTTTCATAGTGAGACAGAATATAATCTGGTTCTAGTCTACAAGAAAAATCCACTGACCCGAGATTTTAAGTAGATTCAAACTAATTCACCATGATCCCTTCAAATAATAGGTAAACCTATTATGAACCACAACATTACAATAATACTGTATGAAACAAATCAAAATCAAACTCTTGCATATCTGCCTATTTTAATAGAGTAGCAAATGTAGATCACATACCACAATCAGCAAGATAATATTAACAAGAATGGCTTTCAATAAAACAGCTAATCAAGTCACCAAAATATATAAAATCTTAATCTGTAGTCTGCTTTGAAATCAGACAAAAATAAGTAAAGTGAAAGGAATCGTTTTTGTCTTTTTTTTTCCACCGATGAGTATTAGAAGAATACTAAAGCCCTGAAACATATATTAGACAGCAAGTAGAAATAATTTGCTGACTTTTGCTGTTTTGTTTCCAAGTCGTAGAGCTTTATTAACAATAAGTCTGATCCCAGCAGCAAGGGCATTGATGTGACTGACACCTATAGTAATAAAATATTACCCTTTGAGACTTGTCAACTCTTCTTGCTACAGGCAGCTTGAGGAGATCCCTTGACAATGATTCATGGCTTGAAACTCATAACCATCTGCTCTCTTGAAATATGCCTCAGCCAAGGTGAAGAGGGGAGTTTTTGCAGCTGTATTCTTTTTCCTTCTGAAGTCTATAGAAAAGCATCCAACAAACCACAAAAATCTGGCACTAATTTGAATATGGCAGACATTATCCTCCATATGTTCTTGTTTCAATGGACTCTTTTTACAGTAACTATCTCATTTGATGCCATTTCTTTCCTCTCTTCACAATGTGAAGTGTCAATTTTTCTCACTCTATAAATTTCCTAATATCCTTTTCATTCTATGCAGTTTACAATTATTTGTCCATCTCTATTTTAATGAAAAGTTATTTTTTTTTACTACTGATGAAACTTAAGAGTTTACCTAAAATTTTATCAATTTAAATTATTTGTTTTATGTTTAGGGAAAGTAAGGTAAATTGATCATCGTAAAGTCACACAGGTAGTCAATAGAATAATTAAAATTTGATCACTTGTTTCCCAATGCTTCACCCAGCATTTACTGCCCTATTTAAGAGGAACTTCAGTGTCTCTGCTGTTCCCACAGAGATAGCTTAATGAGGAATAGTTTCTGGCTCATTTATCACTTAACAAACCGCAAGGAAAATGTCAGATGAACCAAATATTCTGAATTTTTATTGAACCAATTGAGAAGAAATATACACAATTCCAGAAGGATAATTTTCTACTTTGAAAAAAGAAAACTTTTGAAGATAAAAGTAAAACTCGGTTTTATATATCTTCACATCATATTCCCAAATGTGATTATGAGTAAGTTCTAAGAAAAGCTAGCATATGCAAATTAAATAATTATATTATAGAGGCAAGTCTATTGTTATCGACAAACACCAAGTAAATTATCACAGGGTTCTATTGCTGGGACTAAGCAGTGGGCATGAAGATACATAAAAGATTAAACAACTCAGTAAAACATTGTCATAAGCCACATGTGATGTCTAGCTTAGGTCTACTTCCTATATCATAATCCTAGGGCAGATTTGAAGGAGCTGAAGGAGCTGAAGGAGCTATGGCTACTAACAGTATGTCTTCCTCGTACCTCAAGAAGGCTGGTAGAAACCTACCTTGGGTCAAAACTAGCACATTGTCTGTTCTTCAGAATTACATTGACCAAAGCAAGCCACTTATCCAAGACCGACACCAGTAGAGTGCATTGAGTCTTGCCAAGAAAAAAGAAAGAAGAAAAAATCATGAGCAAATAATTCGCCATATCACTGTCACAGAGACAACAGCAGTTTTAGTGAAATGCTAAAGGCAAAAATATTTAAGTGTGTTTTAGAAAGAATGAGAAGTGAAGGAAGTGGAAAGATTGAGAAAACATTGTTTGAATAATTTTGTTAAAACGTTTCAACAAATGACTTTGTTCTCAAAGATAGCAAAGAATGTGGGTAGGAACAAAGGAGGAATTTATTTTGTTAGGAGGAAGGTCTTTTTGTTTTATAAAACACAAAAAGTATTAGCTGCTTTTGAACTGATGAAAATAGTAAAATGAATGATTCAGGAGAGAAGTTGCAGAAGGATTGGGATGAATTTCTCGTGCTATGGCCTTGACTAAGTAGGAAAGCAAAAGGGCTTGTGTGAAAGAGGACAGCTGGTCCATAGAGAACAGGATAGAAAGTGTAGCTACGGTAATGGGAAGCAAGCAGTATGTGCCAAAACAGGCAGTTGTTTCAAAGTTGTGATGAAAGCTTACGAAAGATCTTTCCTGGTTACTTCAATTTTCTCAGTAAAACAGAAGCAAATATCATTGGCTGAGAAAAAGCAGGAATATAAAATATTGAAGTTTCCAGAAGGCAGAAGAAGAAGATACAAAATTGTCATCCTAGAGAATGGGTGAATGAAGGAGGAGAGAAATAGAATGGAATTGTCAACGTCTCTTGATAGTGAAAGATGATAAAAAAAACTATGCAACCGGAAGCTATTGGTTAAATAAAAGTTATGAGAGACTTTTAGGTTTAACTGTAAAACACTTAGAAGTTATCACACCCCAATCTGAGCAAATTGAAAATCTATGACTTTTCTTGGACCCATCAAAGAATTAAAGTCACAGGGCAAACTGCCAACCCTAAATCTGGAGAGAAAAGTGAAAATAGGGATCACAGCCAAGATTAACTTACTTGGAGCAGAAGTCACTGTAGCTATAAGCTGATAGGAATATTTAAAAGTTAATTTTGACCAATTGTTAGAGGTTGAGTATAGACTACCTTGAGAACAAGAATTCCTAGGGGCTAATTTTATGTGGTCCTTACATATTCATGGATTTTACCTCCAGGGACATTACAGGTTCTCACACTAAAGACTGAAAAACAAAAACAAAGAAAACCTTGTTTTGATGACATAAGAAGAACATAATTAATAATTCTGAAATATTCCCAAAGCATTCTTCATAAGAAAAGTCTATAAGGGAAAAGATGGCCTATAAAATTCATTTATTATCTGAGGAAAGGGACATTATCCAGCTGCAGCCCCCTCTAGCTTTTCCATCTTACCTAAAGGGAGATATAAAAAGTTAAGAAGCATTGTACAGGTGACAGTTTAACAACACAATCCCAATTAAAAATGGAGATTTAGTTATAAGTATTCAGAATGCTTCTCTTTGCCCACATCCTATCACCACACTAACGTATTTCTAGTATAATAACAGTGGATTACAGTTAAAATAACTGTAACACACAAATTCCACTTAAGAAGAAGTTTTTAATAAAACCAAAGAGCTGTTGGTGATATGTACAAGAACAGTAGAGGAAGCTGAAGCTTTTGATATGTGCGGCTATAGAAAATAGTGATACAACCCAGCTCCCAGACATATTAACATAAAACCTCACATTAAATGCTTATTTGCATCTAGTTCTATTACCTAATAAATCATGTCCTTCTTTCAATAAAAAAAAAATAGAAGGCATGCTAAAAGATAAGGAAAAACACAATTGGAGAAAACAAAGCAAACATCAGAAATAGTCTCAGATGTGATATTGATTCTGGAATAAACAGATAGACAACTTTAAAACACAATGATTTATATGTTAAAGGAAAACATATAAGACAAATAGGAAATATATGCAAAGAGATGAAAACTCAAAGAAAGAATCAAAAGGAAATACTTGAAATAAAAAACACTGTAACACAAAGGAAGAATGCCTTTTATGGATTCATCAGTTGGTTGGACATGGCCAAAGAAAGACTTAGTGACCCCGAAGATATAGCTATAGAAACTTCCCAAACCAACATGCAAAGAGAAAAAATGAATGAAACAGAACAGAACATTCACAAACCATAGGACAATTTGTAATGGATTAATATATGCTAATTTGAACAGTAGAGATATAAAAAGAGAGACAGAAGAAATATTTGAAGTAGTAATCATTGAGAATGGATGACAGACACCAAGAAAGATCCAGGAAGCTCAGCAAATGCCAAAGAAGATTAATACTGAGAAAAAAATTATACCTAATCTAATCATATCCAAATTCCAGAAAACCTAAAAGTAAAAGAAAAATTTTGAAATAAGTCAGAGAGAGAAAAAAGAAATAAGTACTTCACCTATAGAGGAACAGGGAAAAGAACTACATTGGACTTTTCCAAATAAGCAACTCCACGAGACAGAAAGCAGATTGGTAGTTTCTTTGGGCTGAGAAGAAGGGAGAATGGAGGAGTAAATGCTTGATGGGTAAGAAATTTCCTTCTGGGATGATGAAAACATTTGGAACTAGATTGAGGTGGTGGTTGCATAACATTTTGCATGTGTTCAGTGCCACTAAATTGTTCACTTGAAAATGATTAAGTATATATTATATGAATTTCACCTCAATTTAAAAATATACCTTTGAGAAAAAGTAAATGAATTTAAAAAGCTATACCATACTAACACTAATCAAAATAAAGTTTTAGTAGCTATACTAGTTTTCAACAAAGCAGACATTTAAAACAAATAAAATGTTCTAGGAGAAAGAGGACATTTTATAATGACACAGGAGTCAATTCTACAAAAAGACATAGTAATCCCCAAAGTGCATATACCTAATAGCAAAGCATCCACATATGTGGGCTCAACTAATACAGTCACAAACTGTAACAATTCACTATTACATTTAGAAACAGCACCCTTCTTTGGGAGGCCGAGGTGGGTGGATCACGAGGTTAAGAGATCGAGACCATCCTGGTCAACATGATGAAACCCCATCTCTACTAAAAATACAAAAAATTAGCTGGGCATGGTGGCGCGTGCCTGTAATCCCAGCTACTCAGGAGGCAGAGGCAGGAGAATTGCCTGAACCCAGAAGGTGGAGGTTGTGGTGAGCCGAGATCGCTCCATTGCACTCCAGCCTGGGTAACAGCAGTGTAAGTCCATCTCAAAAAAAAAAAAAAAAAGAAACAACACCCTTTTTTTCAGAAATTGATAGATTCAGCAGGCATACAATCAGTAAGAACGTACTTGAACTAAACAGCCACATCAATCAACTTGATCTAATTGGCATCTATAGAATCCTTTACCCAACAGCAGACTTCTCATTCTACTCAAGCTCACATGGAACATTCACCAAGATGTACCGCATTCTGAGCCAAAAAACGTACCTTAGCATTTTAAAAGAATAAAAATTCTACAAAACTATAAAATGATTTGAAAATATATTGGAAAGGAGCCCTTCATTGACATGAACTTGTTTACTATACATGTTAAAAAAATAGGTACATCACTATGTAACTTTTGGACAGCATGGAAAAGCACAGAATATTGAAAAGATTTATAGTAGATATCTCTAGTATTATGGCAATTTATCTTTTAAAATATATGTATGTAGATTTTCAGTTTCTTATAATTTATGTGCATTAAACATATGATGTTCTAAATGTTTTAATAAAAATATAAAATCCCTTAACTTAGTAAGTTTACTTCCGAAAACATATCACAAAGTAATCAGAAGGCTGAGGATTTATATACAAATTTATGCTATAGCATCATTTATAAAGAAAAAATATGAATTAAGTGCAATAATAAGAAATCGATAAATTAAATTTTGATATGTTATTTGAAATACAATACAATTATCAAGTAATATCTTTGGGAAATGATGAAATGGGAAATCAACCATCATATAATAAAAAATAAAAAAGTTAAATGCAAAATGTACCTTTTTATAGGAGGATCCCAATTTGTTATAATGACCTTTAATAAAGGCTATCTCATGTAATGTGAGAAGGAATTATTTGTTTTTTATTTTTTGTTTTTTTGTTTTTTTTAATTTTGAGAAGGAGTTTCACTCTTGTTGCCCAAGCAGGAGTGCAATGGCATAATCCCGGCTCAACGCAACCTCTGCCTCCTGGGTTCAAGTGATTCTCCTTCCTCAGCCTACTGAGTAGCTGAGATTACAGGCATGTGCCACCATGCCTGACTAATTTTGTGTTTTTAGTAGAGATGGGGTTTCTCCATGTTGGTCAGGCTGGTCTCAAATTCCTGACCTTAGGTGATCTGCCCCAGGCCTCCCAAAATGCTGGGATTACAGGCGTGAGCCACTGCACCTGGCCGATTTTTCTTCTTTATGGTGTTTTTTATTTTCTGAATTTTCTATAACTAGAAGATATTGTGATTTATAAATGGATTTTTTAAAATACCCAGTTACTGGGATTCACTCAGGGTGGTTGGCAAAATATTAAGGGAAATATTCGGGAAAGTTATAAAACTATAGTCTCAAACCTTTTGGAAGGCTGAAAGATTTTTATTAACTTATAATAATGGGACAGGCTGAAGGCAGCCAGTTTTTACCTTAGAACATTAGATGATAGCGGGGAGATTAGGGATAATAGAAGCTTCCCCAGTTAAGTCTGTTTTCCCCACATTCCTTTGTCTCTAACTACTCATGTAAAACTTTGTGCTGGATGGTCCTCTCTGAGGGGAGGTCAAAGGCGGACTACCCATTAATGGTGTTTGTTCTGGGCCCTGGAACCAAAGCTTTTATAATTGGTAAAACCACTCTTTTAACCATGTTAATTACCCACAATCGTGTTGACTTAGAACTTCTGTTATTGAATCTATACTGAATAAATATGAGGAGAAACAGCTAGATGGGGTCAGGTAGCTGCAATCACCCTCTGAGAGCAGCTGATGACCTCCCTCGCCCACTTGTTCACTGAGCGTATTTTATTCATCCATCACGGAGTCAGGGTTTGCAGGACAGACCCTCTGTGACTTTGCAAATGTAAGTGGTGGTGGTGGTGATAGATATCTCACCCAATAAAATAATAAATTCAATATGATCAAGCAATTTAATTAATAATTCATTCAATGAGTACCATAAAAGCTTGAGAACAGAGGAGGTTTGGTGTGTTTCAAGGAGAAATGAGAGGTTATGTCACTGTTTTTCTGATAAAGGGACCAGATTCCTCAGGCTGTGGAAGCTCTCTGTTATCCAAGAGGATCAATGTGGGGAATATGGTCCTCTAATTACATGCACTTATCCTATACACTATGCTGAGAGTGTTAATGGAAAATAATCAAATTTTAAATTATTAAAATTATTATAACACTCATTAAAATTATTGTCACACTATTTGATCTTTATTTAAGAATTTTGAAACTGTCACCAATGATGCTTATCAGCTATAACTGGTTAATATTTTGATTAATTTAACTATATTGACTAATACAGTCAAATTTAACTATATTGACAAATAGAGTATTCTTGTTTCTGGAGGAATCTTAAACTCAGACAGATGCTATTAGTGTAACATCTGCAGGCTTCCTCTTTACTCCTTGCTGTCCTCCTCAGCAGAGAGGAGTAACATACTGACTCCTAAACTTGGGGAAAACTTTGTTCAAGATACTGTATAGTCTAAGCAGTTTCCTTCCCTATACCATGGGTATCTCTTCCTTGCAAGTTTATTAGGCTGCTTTCTCAGTATCTGGTTTGGTAAATTTAATTTTTTAATTAAGAAACTTATTTGACAGAGTCTTAGACATTTCTCACAATAAAGAACTTAGGCAATGGTACTTATTGGCTTTAAGTGCATGGCTACATGATTTTCAATGAGCCACCCAAGGCAGAAAATTGGTGTGCAGAGTTGATAACATAATAGCTTTAGGTTGACGTGCTCATGCAGGTGAAATTTCTGAATGAGACTTGGTGAGTATATTATACTTCATTCAAATTCAAATCTTCTAGGAGCAAGTATTTCCTATAAGAGGCAACTAAAATGTTTTTTTCCTGTCTGCTCCCAGCATTGTTTCACATAGAAAAAACCATATGCCTGGTCTCACTATGGTGTAACAGATTAATTAAAGTAGAAACTTTTGCTGGCTTCTGTCCTCTGTTAGTAGAATAGGTAGACAGACAGGGTGAAGATAAAGTTTTAAAGCAAGCTAGTGTTCTCCAAAGGGGACAGTTTCATGGGCAATTCCTATACACTCCAAAGTTCCCACGGGAGTATCATGCTATCTGCTCATCGTCTGAAAGGTCTGTAGTAGGCTAAATATTGATTTCCACAGACATCAAGATCCTAACTCCTGCAACCTGTGAATGTTACCTTACATGTGAAAAAAGACTGCAAATGTAAGAGATGGGATAATTATCCTGGATTACCTGGGTAGTTCTTAAATGTAATCACAAATGTACTTATAAAAAGGAGGCAGAAGGAGATTTGACTATAGAAACAGAAGGCAATGTGAAGACTGAAGAAAGATGTTACACTGATAGCTTTGAAGACAGAAAAGAGCCATGAACCAAGAAATGCAGCTCTGAAGTCAGAAGATGTAAGGATATGGATTGTCCTCTAGAGCCTCCAGAGAGACGATAGTCCTGCAGACACCTTGACTTCAGCCCAGTGAAAACAATTTTGAATTTCTAACCTTTCCAGTTTTTGTTTTTTTTTTAAACAGAGTCTTGCTCTGTCACCCAGGATGGAGTGCAGTGGCGCGATCTCGGCTCACTGCAACCTCTGCCTCCCTGGTTCAAGCAACTCTCTGCCTCAGACTCCTGAGTAGCTGGGATTACTGCCACCACGCCTGGCTAATTTTTGTATTTTTGATAGAGACAGGGTTTCGCCATCTGGCCAGGCTGGTCTTGAACTCCTGACCTTGTGATCCACAAAATGCTAGGATTACAGGCATGAGCCACTGCACCTGGCTCTAACCTTTCCAGTTTTAAGAGAAAACATGTTTGTTGTTTTAAGCCAAAAAGTCTGTGGTTTCAGTATCTTACAGCAACCAGGAAACTAATTCAGAGCCCACTGCTAATAATAAATGAACTACAAATATGAAAGACACCACTCACCAACTCATGGCCAATCTCCAGCTCTTTCTCTACCTGCCCACCTACCCTCCCACTTCTTTCTCTTTTCTTGGCCCATAATGAGGACTTGAGAGAATAAATATAAAAAAAATATTTTTAGGAATACAACGAACCTCAGGGTTTGTTAAAGCAAAAGAATTCAGTTAATTGACTAGACTTTCTCAAACACAGAGCACTGATTTCTCAAACACAGGTCCAACAAATGACAATGCCAGAGAATCCCTGGGCTGTTACCTCCAGGGAGGCAGAATGTAAGCTGACTCATTCTACATGTCTAATTCCCCGAGGCTGGTTTTAAACTTCAATATCTAAATGGGACATCTGCTTATATAATAAATATCATACAGGAATTAATTTTTAAGGACAAACAAAATATAGGAATTTTTTCCTCCAGAACTTATTATACCCTATTTTTTCTGCTTCATTATAGTCAAGGAAGTAATTCCTATTCTTTTAGGAATTCCTTTGAAAGATGAAAAAATATTAAAAGCAAAACAAATATACAAATATCTCTCCTTTACATTGAAAAAGCTGAGATTTTCCTGTAACAAACAATTGCCTACTCTTGAAAAATCAGCCCACTTTAAAATAATTTTTCAGAAAAAATATTATAAAAGTATTATAAATATAAAAATAAATTTTTATAATGTTTGAAATAAAATAATTTATATGCAACATTTATAATGACAAAACTGAGTTCAATAGTGTTTTGGGAAATCAGCCCTGTGAAAACAAAGGAAGAGAAAGAGGAAAAATTCTGATTGCCAATTTCCATGGTGATGCAAACACTCCTCTAATTTTGAGTGGCTAATAGTTTAATATCCAACTCATTAAATTCTTGAATATGTATTAATCAGCCCTTAGGCCCAGTCAGTTCTAGCACTCCATTGCAAAATGTCAAACTATATATAATTATTAATGGTACTATGATTGGTTTCTTTTAATTGCTTTTTGGATATCAGAAGGCAAAGAATAAAAGTGATGAAAAAAATTAGTGAACTCTGACCTGCATCTTCATTTTATTTTTGGTCCAATATTCTTCCATACAAACAGAAAAGGAAAGAGAAGAGACGAGACACCAGATTCAGTCCCTGACTCAAACTTGAGGAAAAAAGAACAACTTTAATCATCTTCATTATACTAATCTCTGCCTATGATCCAAGAACCTAATGCATCACCTATTCTAACAAGAAATTAAAGAACTAGAAGGGAGAATGAAATATAAATAATTGAACAGATGAAGTTGAGTCCTAATTCATCACAGAGACAAGAGTTCTCTCAGTGTGTATTGAGAAGGAACTCAAATATGCTAACTGGCGTTTAATCTATTCCACTCTTAGTATAAAATTTTCTGATTTTTTCTACAGTCATTTATTATAAGAAACCTATAGCTATCTTGGACAGAATCAAACTCCCATCCTTTAAGAATGGGATTTTTTTTTTTCATCTTCAGATAGCAATGAGCACCTAGATCTCAGGATCCCTACTGTTAGCTGGCAACAAGACTTGTCTCTAGGACCTTTCCATTCAGGTACTTACTCTTTCCTTTCATCCCAGCAGCATAGCTGGTTAAGAATTAACATTTAAAGAAGACTTTGCTAATGATTCAGGCTAACACAGACAATTCCAGAAAGGCAAATAGACTGAACCGATCAAAAAAGTAGATGTGTCTCCTCCCAGGAGCCCACTTAGCTCACTTTCACTGGCAGAGAAAGTGTGTCTCCTCCCAGGAGCTCTCAGCAACTCTCACTTGGCAGAGACCATCTTTCACCACCTGAGCTCACCCTTGAACAAAATATGAATCTCTGGAATCCAGATACAAGAAAGGACTACTCTCTGAAAGAAAAGTATGATTGACCTTGAACAATGTGGGGGTTAAGTTCTGAGTATAACTTTTGACTCTCCAAAAACCCTATTGTTGACCAGAAACCTTACGGATAGCACAGTCTATTAATATATTTTTATGTGTATATGTCTTATATCGTATTCTTATAGTAAAGTAAGCTAGAGAAAAGAAAATGTTGAGAAAATCATAAGGAGTAGAAAATACATTCATAGTACTATTTTGTATTTGTTGATAGGGTAGGCTTTTGCTGTCTGTTTACGAGGTGAAGCATGTCTGAAACAGTGGGCAACCACAGCTGCAGACCTCAATCTACTGTACGTATCAAGTAATACAACTTCTTCTTGCATTATAATGACTTTTCTCTGCTTCTTGGTAGCAATTCCAGGATCACTAGTGGCACTTTGTATGGGTTCCATGGTATTATTCAAGGATTATGCACTGCATTCAACATGATGAAACACACACAAGAACTGGAAGAGATCACTTGTTACTGCCATCCTCTCATTACTGGAGGGAGATAATTCACATCACATGGTGTTTTAAGCAGACACTCACAACACTGGAGCTCACTGCAATGACAATTGGAGATCACTACAAAATTATTATAGTAGTGCAGCATACAATTAATTTGATGCATCTATAATTTAACACTACATTTTTGTGTTTGTTTACATTTCTCTCAACTGCTAATATCCCCATGTGTATACTCTGTGTTTGTGTCCAAAGTTTTGATACATTCAACTTTTTATAACAGATTTGTATATATCTAATGGTAGTAAATTATAAAATAGACTTGTGTCTATACATATTTTATGCATTCGTGAAAGAACTTATTTTTTCAAAATTTCTATGCTATATAGTTTGTCCCCGAGTAGTTTTTTTCTTCCAAATTGCTGCAAATCTCCAAAAAAAACTTTAAATATTTATTGAAAAATAAATCTGCAGATAAGTGGATCCATGCAGTTCAAACCTGTGTTGTTCAGGGCAAAACTGTATGTACTCTTCTCTCCCGTTTGAGTCTTACCTCTCAAGTTTCTGTTTTCTATCTTAGAGCTCAACTATTCCCAAGACCACTGACATCAGGAATATCTCCTCTTTTATAAGAAGGTTTTACTCCTTAACTACAGGAGTGTGCCTCAGACTTGGTTTCTACCAGAACAACCACATCATATCTGTAATATGTAGCTTTACCATGTCCTCAGTGAGTGCCTCAATAATTTTCAGATATTCTTTTACTCTTGTGGCTACTTCCTTTTGGCCATACCCCCTTGGTTCTAGATCACTTCCAAAAGCTTTAAAACATACTTAATGAATGTGTTCCCTAAAATGCCTTTCTTTTCCAGCTGTCTAGTTGGGGAAAATAAAGGAAAATCTTGATGAACATTATTATGAGAGGTTTTGGAGAGCGAAAGTCTTGGCAACTGCACTTGTTTCTTTGGTTTAACTTGGGATATTGAAACTCTGCTAGAAGCATTAAAGACCAGTGTATTAGTCTGTTTTCATGCTACTGATAAAGACATACCAAAGACTGGATAATTTATAAAGAAAGAGTAGTTTTATGCACTCACAGTTCCACATGGCTAGGGAGGCCTCACAATCATGGTGGAAGGTGAAAGTCATATCTTACATGGCAGCAGACAAGAGAGAAAATGAGAACTGAGTGAAAGGGTTTCCCCTTATAAAACCATCAGATCTCATGAGATTTATTCACTAGAATGAGAACAGTATGGGGGAAACTGCCCCATGATTTGATTATCTCCCACAATGTTCCCCTACTATAATACATGGGAATTATGACAACTACAATTCAAGATGAGATTTGGGTGGGGACACAGCCAAACCATATCAACCAGAAACAAGGAAGAGGGTGCAGAAGGCCCCTGTAAAAATTCATAGAAGGCTCTACATTCTCAACTTACATATCAAAGGGAAAATGGCCTGAAATTGACTCACACAGGGGAAAAGGATTATAGATTCAGATTGGTTAGGAAAAAAAATCACAGGCTCTTTGGGGATTCTCTTCTCCTAAAGTAATGCTAAGCAACTCAGTCGGGTCTTTTTCTCTGATTCTTTATGAAAAGGGAAATATCAATTTTGATTTGAACTGAAGGAACAACATTACAATTATACCAAGGAGAAACATACAGGATAAAGGAAGCATACAGAATATAAGAAGAAGCTAAATCTTTTCAAAGCTAAGGGGGAAAATGCAGTGCCAGTGCCAAGAAGGATAACCCCTACCTATGCTCAGAAACTCAGTGGTAAATTAGTGGGTAATATATGACTATTCCAACACAGTCTCAATTTATTATGTTTGCCTTGTGGGCAAAGTAGAGAAATACCTTACCTCATCAATGTGAAACTCCTCAAAATATCAGAAGCTACAGCCAATAGCAACATGTTTATGAAATACGCATATATTTTTTAAATCCACATTGTTTACAGATCAAAGCTACAACTGCATTATAGCATCACCCATTGCCAATTCATATGGAAATCTACACTCTGCTGTTGCAAAAGAAGCTGACTGTTCATTTTGTATTTGTATCTGGCTATCTCCTTGCAATTTTCCAGTCAATCAAATTAAAATAAAGATATCAGCCACAATGTAAAGTAGAACACACAATTTTTAAATGTGTTTCAATGATATAGTAACATGCAATACTCTGTATGCTATTAGTAAGAGCTTTCCCAAGGAACTTTGTGAGAATATACAGATAGTCTCACTATTATTTAAAATCAGCAATTACTTTTTGGAGATATGAAAAATCTATTATTAAAACCTCCTTTCAGACATTAAGTGGACCCATCTATGTAATTTATCCAGTATTGTGCTGACCCCACAGTAGTACCTCTTATGCAAACCTTGGGAACAGATGGTGAGATGTTTGAGGACAGATGATGTTCTAAGGAAGGAATTCTAAACCTTTCAAATAATGTTCATTTTTATCTAAGTTTCCTACATGATTATAAGGGAAAGTATCTCAGCAGAATTGAGCAGTAATATACTTGCATTTCTTAGTGGCAGTCCTAGAGCATTAGGTATGTAGCCTCATTCTGAATAGAAGCATAACCTCCTATCGTCTTTCATCTGCCTAAGAAACACACATTAGTGTGATGACTGAGTAATGTAATACTAAATTCTCTTGGCCAGTGAAATTGACTCCCACTGCTCCTAAATACTTGCTTTATACTCTGCAGTTTAAAACCAAAATTAAGGTTTAATGTGAATGTATTTTAGCAGAAAGTTCTATGTGTATATATGTATGTGTACATGTACTTTAGATGAAGATATACAGAAAGAGAAAAAATGAGATAGATATCAGAATGAGAGGTTGGCACATGACAGACAAAGAGAAAATTATTTATCAGAGCTAAAAGCAAACAGCCTCACAAAGCTATGGGATATCGAGTCCCACACCTTTGAATTGGTTAAATCATTAACCATCTTTTTTCATATTCAGAACACTAAAATGTATAGATTTTAACTATTTTCCCAAGGTAAGAGTAGTAGAAGAAAGTAGATTAGCAATAGGAACCCAGATCTCCTACCTCTTAATACAATATGGTTTTTTAAATTAACTTTTACATTTGTTGTGTTTTTAATTTTTTAGAAAATGTTTAAATGATATATTTAAAGAAAAGTTACAAACATAGTACAGAACATTTCCATATACCCTTCAGCTACTGTCCCCTAATGTGGACATCTTGCATAACTGTCATATAATTAACAAAACTAAGACATTAACATTGGAACCAAATTTAAAAAAAACAAGGATATCATGAGCTTTTCTATTAATGTGTTTTTCTGCTCCAAGATCGAATCTAAGATTCCACAGTACATTTGGGTTTTTTGTCTCCTGGGTCTCTGTAATTTGTGTGATGGAAGAACTACTTAGGGAAGGAAATTTGACATCTTAAAAGAAATGATTATCAAACGCTGAGCCCAGAAATGAACTAAAGTATTAATTAATGATAATATCTTGGAGCCTTCATATTCATTCTCATTTTATACCTCATAATGATCATTACATTTTGATATCTTTTTTCTATATTCTAAACTGGAACTATCTGAAATTTATCTCTCTTCCTCTTTCATAATTTGCTATTTTTACAACTGAGAATGTTAAGACTCAGCAGCTCTGTCTCTGTGTCAAAAAAAAGAATCAGATGGGCAACATAGTAAGGAAAAAATGTTGATCATTTACTATGTAATCTTAGGACAATTATTTAACCATTCTGGGCTTCCATTTATTTCTAAAACAGAAAGCAATAATGCCTACATTTTAGAGTTTTTGTAAGGATTAAATCTAAAGCTCCAAGCCCATCAATTGAAAATACTCAGTAAATGTAGATTCATTATTTACTATTCTAAATCAGTATTTCTCCATTGGGAATGATTATGCCCACCCAGGAGACATCTAACAATGTGTAGAGACACTTTTGACTGTCACAGTTTTGGAGAGGTGCTACTGGCATCTAGTGAGAGGCCAGGGATGAAGCTAAACATCCTTCAATGGAGAGGTGAGTCCTCCAGAACAAAGAATTACCTGGCCCGGCTGGGCACGGTGGCTCATGCACTTTGGGAGGCTGAGGCGGGTGGATCATGAGGTCAAGAGATTGAGACCATCCTGGTCAACATGGTGAAACCCCGTCTCTACTAAATATAGAAAAAATTAGCTGGGCATGGTGGTACACACCTGTAGTCCCAGCTACTAGGGAGGCTGAGGCAGAAGAATTGCTTGAACCCAGGAGGTGGAGGTTGCGGTGAGCCAAGATCATGCCACTACACTCCAGCCTGGGTAACAAGAGCAAATTCTGTCTCAAAAGAGAAAAAGAGAATTACCTGGCTCAAAATGTCAACAGTGCTGAGTTTAAAAATGTCCGTTTTAAAGGATGAGATCAGTTTTTCTGCCTCCTGGCTCTGGGACATGGATACACCAGAATGAACTCAGGTGGAAAAATATATTTTATAAAGTCCAGTCACTTAACATTGACCATCCAAAGGCTTATTGTCACATTTTAAAGCAATGAATGGAAGTTTGAAGATGCAATCCCAAATGATCTGCCTGGAAACTAAGGTCTTAGTAATTGATATTGCTCTGTCATATATGTCTTCCTTCCCTGACTTTACCTGATCTCAGACCTCGAGAAGGAAGAGTGTAAAAACTTGTACATCAAGCTTCCCTTTGTTTACGGTCAGGAAATGTAAAATGTTTGCTTTCATTCTCACTTACCTGCTATAGAGAGCTGAAGGTAGAGGTTGGCAAAACCTTTTATACTTTCACCATACTTTTATTTAACAAACTCTTATTAATATTGTTACCTTGCCCAGGTACCTTTCTCTAGGAATGTGACTTGTTTGGAGCTCAATTCAGTCTTTTCCTTGTTAAAAAGCCACATCTTTTTCAACTCCCTGGAAAATAAATGAACAAACAGAATTGGCAATCAGAACAGAAGCAGTAGTTTTCTCAGATCTAACAAAAGTGAAAGATAAAATATATTCAATTATCATCTCTAGTATAAAAGAATATCATGGAAAATGGGATCATAAAAAGGGCTATTTATTTTCACTGCAGACTCACGTGATAGCCCAAACACTGCAGTGAACTTTAAACCTGACATATTGGGTTGCAATCAGGTGCTGGGTGTCTTAAAATAACTGAAATACTTTATATAAATAGGAATATATATTATATATTTATATACTCTATGTTTATATACACATATGGCTTATATACTTATATATACACATTATATATATGTACACATACACACACATTATATATATGTACACATACACTGAAGAAGAAAGCTTCTGACATTGCTAACTTCCAAAAACAGATAACTTTGCTACTTCTTGGGAGTTGGCAGAAGAGGGAATTGAACATAAATTAATACTTCAGACATTAATACTAATAACTATAGTTGTAGCTACTCATACAAAATAACAGTATTAAGAATTTTTGGCCAGACACAGTGGTTCATGCCTGTAATCCCAGCACTTTGGGAGACCGAGGCAGGTGGGTCAGTTGAGGCCAGGAGTTCGAGACCAGGCTGGCCAAAGTGGCAAAACTATGTCTCTACCAAAAATACAAAAATGGTGGTAGGTGCCTGTAAACCCAGATACTTGGGAGGCTGAAGCAGGAGAATTGCTTGAGCCTGGGAGGCAGAGGTTATACTGAGTAGAGATTGCACATGCACTCCAGCCTGGGCAACAGAGCAAGACTCTGTCTCAAAGAAAAAAAATGATGTTTTGAGAATTCAGGACAAAGCAAGTATTAAGCTCAAGGGGTTTGCACACCTAACCCCATTTCATTCAAATAATAACTGACCTGGTTCCTTATAAATTATCACTATCTTCATATTAAAAATAAGGAAACTGAGGTACAACATACAGAATAAATGGTAGATTCAAGATTTGAAACCACAACTATCAGTCAGTATATTATATTATACACTATAATTAAATCACATGTACCATAAACTGAAGTTATATTTTATTAATCTAACTTGGTTTTTGTGCTAAGGTTATTTGTGCTTGGCAAATCGTGTCCTCATAAAGAGGGCAAGGTAATTTATTCTCCCATTTGATAAACATTTATGAGTGCTTAGTGTGTGTAAGTCACTCTCTTGGAACTTGTTAGAGGTACAAAGATAAATCAAATATATAGGATAGCCTCAAACAACTTATCATATGAAATAATAAAGAGAGAATGAAATGTTTCCAGGAAGTTGTAGAGAGAGATGTTGCCTCCTTTAGAGTTGTATCTGTCGTTTCAGTGTGCATGATTCATAACAGGCAATGAATGGATTAACACATGCATAAATGTAAGTGCAAACAATCAAAGGTAGCATATGAACTGGGACATAAACATCACTAGGATTCCCATGCAAAAATAGAGGGAAAAACACATTGACACGGAGCTAGTGGAGAAAATGCACAGCATAAAGAAGACTGAGTTTATTAGTTTAAGTATGAATGAAAGAAACATTTTTCATTTACACAAATAGACTTTCTTTGTCAAAAATCCAAACAATAAAGTAAGATATTAAAAAAATTACAGAAGCCACAGAGGACCATCTGTAAGTAATAAGTGGATGGATAAGCCTGAACTAATCAATTTTTCTCATCCCATGTCCTTCTATTAAAAATTATGCAGTTTCATTGCTCTGTTGCCATAATATATTTCAAGGAGACACTCATACAGATGAGAGCAAAGATATTTGTTGGATCTTATAACCATATAATAAACTACTGACAAAAACAAAAAAGTAAAAAAGCAAATTTGAAAAACTGATATAAGTGGCTTCTAGTGAAAAAAATTAATTTTAATTCTCATCATTTATTTAGCAATAAAGATGTGGCCTCAAAAACTAGGACTTTGGCTGTAGTTAGCCAACATGATGGTGTTTTTATTCTAAGTAAGAGTTATTCAGAAAACAAAATATTTTCTTCTATACAAATAGGTACGCTGAAAAAAGGTTGATATGTCATAAAATCTTCATCTATCACCTCTTCCAACAAAATACAAAGCTATTTTTCATCCTGCTCTTTCAACCTTAATTTCAACTATTTTTTATGAAAATTCAAAGGTTTGTAGAGCTTTTATCATTGTATTATAATTTTTTAGGTTCCCCCATCCTCAAAGTGAAACTCTCAATTCTGTTTACATTTTAAAGTAAAAAGGTTATAAAATATTTTCTAACAAAATTTAAGGTGAGATAATAGAGACAGCAACTGTGATTGCCTACACCACCATTTGATGGACGCTTTGCAAGTGTCTTGACCACAACTGTCAGACTTGGTTAAATAATTTGTTCCAGGATAAACATCGACTATGTATCAAACCAATAGAGTCTGCTTAGTGCTGTATGTTTTCACAACAAGTATATGAAACACAATACCTTTTACTTTCTTCCTAGAGGGTTCAAAAGTAGTTATCACTTTTCTTGTTTTCAATGTGGTTATAGTCAAGCAACCAGGATGACACATGAAACTTAAATAAGGTGAGATTCCATCAACCTCACACTGTCCACAATTCTCACATTCCACTTGATGAAACACTGACAACAAGATCGAAAATGGAGCAGTGCGTGTACTTTTACAGCCAATGTATCTAAGCCCATATCCAAAAAGAACATCCGCTTTTTACGTGACTTGAACTCCAGCCCTCCTCACTGCCCCGATTTTCCTGAGGCCCTGAAGGTCTAAGAACAAACTGTGAAGTTATATATGAGCCAGTTGGTAGCTGCTGTATAAATCATATTAAAATAAATAGAATTCACGGCTAAGATTAAACAGCCCAGGGCAAGGCTCTTGTTTAAATAAACCCATTGTTCCTTTGATATTAAAACTGTATTTATCAAACAAAAAAATAATGAACAAAAATTGCATGAAAAAGCCAACTCATTTAGGACCAAATGATGGTATGTAATAAAAAGATGTATTGTGTGACTAAAATGAAAATTAAATTCCTGTTAAAATATTTATGTAGATGTGGCTGAAACTTTCTGCTGGGAGATAAATCAGGGCGGCCTTTGGCATTTCACAGGCATAGCTCCTTTATTCTTCTGCCACAGATTTAGAGCTTACAAGATGCTAATAGCACCTCAGTTTCCAGGACAGTCTCTGCAGACTGCTTTCACTCAGCAGGTGGTAAGAATTTGCATCCATATTTCAAATATACTTCTATCTCATTACTGGCTTCTTATTTCTTTGTGATTTATGTCTCTATAAAATTCCAGCTAGTGCAATGGGGAATGGGATTTCAAAAAGGCAGAAACCCCATAATATGGACATTTATCACTTTCTTCCTTCTTTACTTTCTTTTTCATCTCCAGAGAGATAGGGTGAATGACAGGTAGCACTTAAAGCGAGGGTGTACTTTTCTTAAAATAATGCCACTTGAATGCTTTCAAAATTAGGACTATTTCTCCAAATATCAGTAGCTAGTGAGTGGCAGTAGCATTTGCACCCTTACCTGCATTTAACTGAATTGAGATATTTAGGTAATATATATACATTAGAAAGTAACTTACTGAATAACAATTAATTTGTAAGACTCTTCATCATTTAAAATTTAGGAAGTGCTTTTTGTAATAAGTTTGAACATAACAAATCTATTTGGTATTCATGCAGATGTCACAAGCAATTTCAGGGTTGTTATACTATAATTCTGTGCTACTTAATAGATATTAGGGTGGTAGCAGTTGCGTCACTGTAGATAAGAGCCTTTCACAGTTCCTTTGTCAAATTCACCTCTTGCCGGTGTTTAGAATTTAGCTTAAGTAAAATTACACGCTTGTGAAACCCGACAGGTTCAGGGATTTAGAGGCATTTTCTGGGGGCAAGAGAGAGCAAGCTATAATGAAATAAAGGCAGCAAGGAGAGATGTAGGTAAGGTAGTTGAATATTACTAGGATTAAACTTAGATGTGTAAATTTTTAATTTGTATGGTAAATTAAAGAATATAAACCCATGTATTTCCTTCTAGGTCTTATTTGTTATTTCACATTCCATTCCAGAAGAGAAATTAAAACACTTAGGGAAATTTTATAGACCATATGCTAGAATACCAGGTACTAGGATGTCTATCCCATTTTAACAAGTCATTGATATTTTAAATACTTTTCGGGCTTAAATTAAAAACATTTTGCCATTCGATTTAAAATAGATTACATTTAATGAAGGTATTTTGCATTGAGGTACACAGAATTTTTTTTATTGGATATAACAAAAAACTGAAATCAACAGTCCTAAATAATAGAGAGTGTACTGATTCACGTAATTAACATATTCACAGAAGAGATTTGGTCCAGCAGCATATAATATCACCAAAGACTGAATTCTATTGTTTCTCTCCCTCTGCTTCTCTGGACTTCAGCTTCCTTGCATGATGGCTGCCAGTGAGAGCTACCCCTCATTTATATCCAGCATAGGTGAGGGATATTTCTTTGGGGAGTTCATGCAAAAGAATAAGAGTCTTCATTCTTGAAGCCCACAGAAAATGGCCCCTCAGTCTCATTGTGTAAAACCATTCCATGTTCCATCTTTAAATCAACCTCAGTGTTCCAAGAAAACAGAATACTCTAAATTGCTTAAGCTAACCACGGCCAATCTCTTCCCCTGGAAATAGATGTCAACCTGTCAAAACAAAGTGCCTAGGAAATCCATGGAGGTTTTCTTATGAATGGGACCTAGGAAGTGGATGCCATTGAGGCTACCAGCAACATGTGCTGTGGACACCATGCACTTTATCTCCAGGATTTCATTTATTCCTCAGAGCAATTTTATGTTCTGAACATTAAAGACTCTCCGTTTCTAAGGCATGAATAAATTGAAAAAAGATTGCAATTTATTTTCATATCAAGAATGGAGGAAAGCTTGAAACACACATTATTTAGGATCCAGATAAATATGATTTATCCAGATTCTGTGATTTAACCATTTGATTGTGAGCTTTCATGACCTGATCACGTACCTTTCTGTCAGAACTTTATAACTGAAATAATATAGAAGACATGAGAATCATGTATTTATTTATTTAGAACTAATTATCTAGTTTTGGGTATGAAGCCAGAAGCAGATGTTGTTTGGTTGTTTTTTTTTTTTCTTTGTTTCATAAGAGAGCCTTTCACATAGACTTAGAAGGGAAGCTTTAATGCTGCTTTCTGTCCTCCTCAGATGCAGTGATGGATAACATAACAGGAAAGGTCCCTGACAACAGTAAAAGCTCCACTGAGCCAGAAATTCTTCTTTTTTAAAATGTTTGTCACCTTCATAATGCTATTTTTAAGAAAAATGCTTGGGAGAAAGTAAGGACTTGATAACTACTTATTGAATAAATAAATGAATGCGGAAATAAATGAATGAAGATAAAGCAACTTAAAACCTGCTCTCTCATGAGTCTAGGAAAAGTTGATGATTGCTGACATTGGGAAAGAAAAGGTCACGGGACCTTAGTTTTTCAGTAGTGTGCAAGGTTTTTCTTTGTGCAGCTGGGAAGGAGCAAAACTTCAGTAAGTGGGTCTCAGCAGGTGCAACCAAAGAAGCCAGACCAGGTATGTGTTTTGTATCCTGGAGCTATTCGAGAAAGTCAGCCATCAGTTCCCCCAACATAAGCCAGCCAGAGCATGGTCCTATCTCCTTCCAGGGAGAGTCACACTAAGGGGGTGGGACCACCTCAGCACAAGTAGTATGTGCAGTCTTGGAAATATTCTTAGTCAAAAAAAATCACAAAACAGTATTTTGAACAAAACATAACAACTTAAATTTGATTTCAGGAAGCAGCTTTATATTAAGGCCTGAGGCTTTATCTTCTTTAAGAGACAGTCTTATAACTATAGAAAACTTAGTTTCAGGGTGGTTTATGCTTAACCAAGTTTTAAGACCCATCAGATTTTTAGGGATACACTCACCTAGATAGATGAGTTCCAGACATTCTCATAAACGTGTGCAACCCAGTTAAATCTGGTACCATAGTTCTTCCTGACATACAGTCTCATTTATAAAGTGCATTCTGATAGTCAAGGGTAGTTAAAGCTAACCATCTAAGTTAATACCACCTCAGTATAGAAATAGAAATATTTCACTCTCCAGAAGTCTCCTGTGTATTCTCAATGAGTCATAACCCCTCTTCACCAAAGACAAACATTATCTTGAATTTTATGCTAATCAGTACTTTTTCTTATAGTTTTAAACTTATGTGCACATCTTTAAAACAGCACAGTGTATGCTTTTTCAATGAATTGACTATATATATAGTTATGTATATGTTATATATGTGTGTGTGTGTGTGTGTGTATCTTACTACAGATATTCTTTGGTGTTTTACTTCTTCCCCTCAGATATATATTTATCATTCAGATTGTGGCATCTAGAGCTAGAGATCATTTTCAGTATTAGTATATGTATTTGTTATCTGATTTTTCCATAATTTATTCATCTATTCTACTAGTAGTTGATATTTAGATTTATTTAGATTTACCAGTTGGAGATTTTACAAATCATACCGTTGTGAACATTGGCATACACATCCTGATGTAAATATAGACAAATTTCTCTAAGGAATATAATGAGTATTATAATTCCTGGATTATAAGTATATTTCCCCCAGCTTTAGTATGTGTTGTGCATGAGTTTCCCCAGAAAGCAAATTCTGAGACAAAGATTTACATGTAGGAAGTTGACTGGGGAGTGTTTGCAGACTTGACATCCATAGAAGACAAGAAGGTAACAAGATTAAGTGAAAACGGGCTACAGTTAACTCCACAGAGATCCCTGAAGCTGTGAGGACATTTCAGAGTTTCCGTAAGTTGAGACAATTAGGATAAAAAATTATACTCCCCACTGAACAGTAATTAAAGCACACTTTGCCCAAGAAGAAATGATATGTGAAAAGCCGTACTTTACCTAAGGGCAACTTCTAGGGAGGACTGAAAGCTAAAAGATACTCCAGCAGCACCCTTCAGTAGAGCTGGAAAAATAAATCCTTCAGTTCAGAATATAAATCTGGGCCATGTAACAGAGTGTCCATTAGAATAGATAATATCAATGGGCTTTCCCATTGGTATTATTAAGGAAATTGATAATACCATCAATTGGCTGGCAATTCAACTTTTACACTCTCTTGAAGTGTATACAATGGAATGAAATGCCTCATAATACAAACATCTTTAATTTCCTTCTTCCCTTAACACTATAACCTAAGCCACATGAAGTGGAGATACTCTCCCAAAACTCTTTCTCCTTCACTCTTCAAACAAGGTCCTTCATGAAAGAAAGAAGGAACATAGAGTTTGTGAAGAGTGATGGAGCTGTTCTGATACAAGGAGAAATGGGGAGTTTTTCCACTAACAGAGAGGTTTGGAAAGTAAGTGAGTTTACCAGGGGAGAGACTCGAGGTAGAAGAACCATTGACAAGGACCTCATGAGGGTCCACTGGGATGTACATAATTTTCATACTTGTTCTTTTTTTTATGTTTAGTTGTTACTTACCAAACCCTTCCCCACACCTTTACTCAAGGGCAAACTTCAAACCACATGAATCTGGAACCATGTTATAAACATCTTCTGATCAGCTTGTAGTATCCTACCTGTTGATATCCCACCAGGAGTGGGGTCTGTTCGTATTACATTTTGTCTGACTTCCCCTTCACACCTGTCATCCCAAGAAAATGATTTGGGACCTATACACCTTTTAAGGTAATAACAGGAAAGCCCTGGCATTTAGGAAAAGAGAACTAATATTAACAAGTTAAAAAAAAAAACTGAACGGTGAAAGTAATGAATGACACTCCTCTTCACATCATTGTTTTGTACTTCCCCGCCTTCTAAACACTGTCTTCTAAACCTTCATGCCCTACCCTAAACATTACTTTGGCATCAAAAGTAAACCTTATTTACCCCTTGCAAGGGCAAAAAGAATTATGCAATTGAGTCATTGTTGTTAGGATGCAAACCGAGACATCTCTGGTCTGCAGGAATTTTCAAGTTTGATATTTTAAAAATGAAAGTATCAAAGTGTGTCTTCAAAAGTAATTTGTTAATTAAGGAATTACTGTACCTCTGACACTCCCATAATTGATCTGAGAGGCATGTAGAAAACTGATATTCATTTCCTCGTTTTTTTTCCCAATTAAGAAAGAGCAAGTGAGTTCACATGGCTTGTCTAGGGTCACAGAGCAAGTCAGCAGTGAGCCCCTGTGTCCATTAATTCTAGTCAGACAGGGTGCACTGAGCATTGCTAGGAGGCTTTGCTCATTCAGTGACCACCGAATGGACAGAAGTCAGATATTTGCTACTGAGATATTTTCAGGGTGAGACCCACTGACCTGCAGAGGACTGATTGAGCCTTTGACATTGCCACAGCCCAATGAGGACAGCTCACTAGTAAATTAAACCTTGGCTTACGGTTTTGCCCTCAGTTCTAAGCAACACCTTGGGATGAATCAGGAATGCACCACATTTTCAAATACAGTAAAACTAACTATTACAAATATTTTATAAGCCACATTTTGCTCAATTTCTGAAACCAAGTAGACTGAAAATTATGGCATTATGCATTTAATCATAAAAATACCTGTGACATACATTCATATAACCATGAAGATCCTGTATGAAATTGATTCACCCAAGAACATCAGAAGTGGAGTGCTCTTTTTTCAATTGCAATGTAATGAATAAAAACAAATGTGTTATAAGCAAAATAATATAGAAGGATGCAAAATAAAATAATGAAAACTCATTTCTCTGTGATTATACTTTCCAGAGGTAACTAATCAAGGTGGTGTATATCATTTTAGATATTTTACTATGAATTATCATACTTTTTCCTGCAACTGTTCTCGATTCCCATTTACTGGAACTCAAACTCTCCCATGCTCAGATTAAAACTCTTTTAAGTCATTCTCAATTTCTCTCACACCCAAAGTGACCCATCAGCAAATCTTCCTGATTCAACCCTGTATACATATCTGGAAACCATCCCAAGCCACCACCCTATTATAAATGATTAATGTACCTTTTCTGGATTACCAGAGTAGCCTCTCAAATGCTGTTCAGCTCCTTCCCTTTCCTGCATCAGACAGTTCTCATAACAGCAAACCAAGAGATCTTGTTATAATGTAAAGCAGAACCTGTGACTTCTCTCACTCAAAACCCCCAAAAAGTTTAGCAACCCAATCAAAGTAAAAGTCAGCATGTGCTAATCAAGAGCTCCAGGGCCCAACATGATGTGATCCCCTTCCCATTGCCATTCCTTCCCTGTCTCCATGGCATTCTGCTCTTCCCTCTCTTAAGTTCAGTCCCAGCAGCCCCCTTTCTGTTGTTGGAACACCAGACACAATCCCACCTTAGAGCCTTTGCCCTTAGAGCCTTGCGGTTCTCTTCTCTAAGAATGCCCTTCCGCCAATTATGAGCATGGTTAGCATCCTACTGGTCTCAATTCTCAATTCACCATCACAAGGAAGCCTTCCCTGGCCAATGTATCTAAAATTTCAATGTTCACTAATGTGTCACAGCCCATTCCACACTCTCACTTCTTCTTAGCATGCTTCATTACCTAATATAGTATTGTTTAAATTTATTTTGTTTATTATGTTTCTGCCGGAAGAATGTAAGCTATGAGAAAATGAATTTTGTTTTTCACTATTGTAGCTCTATTGCCTAGGTTACATTCAATTTTTGAATAAATAGTAAATTTTAAATAATAAATAAATTAGATTTTTAAAATTTAGCAATGATCTCAAGTCTATCTTTCCATGATATTGTATATAGAATTTCTATGGCTACAAATATTTTCATTATGTGAATATATCATTTTTATTTAAACATTCCCTCTTGATAAATGTTTATTTTCCATTTCTATTTGTTATTAGAAATAATAAACATGCATCTTTATGAAATGTACAATTCTATGTTATTTTCCTCATGTTTAACAGAGTAAGAGCTAAAGTCCAAATATACCATGGGGTTTGCTTGTGCTTACAAAGGAAATGGCAGAGTTTACATCCCATTTTTAGATGCCAGGTCTAGCACTTGTTACTGTATTTGATGTATTTTACCATCACTGTTGTTTTTTCTTTTGTCCATTTCATTTAAAAATTGATTGAGTTCAGTCTCTACTAACTACTAGTGGTAAAGCATGCTACAAAAATATCCAGAACAGATAAAAGAAAAGAGAAGATCAACAATGAATTCATCAATGGCAAGCAAGAAGAAGGAGCCTGATAGAAATAGGTCTCACAACTCAGGAAAGAATGAAAAGTGGTCAATAATTCATACAAATATGTAAGTATAGTGCATGTAAAAAGGAGCTGCAAAGAGGGAGTGGCTATAAAATTAAAACAAGCAGATGAGAAAATGATTGTTGTTCTGAAGAGAAAGTATCTGGACACTAGGAAAGGTTGAATTAAGAGGCTTTGTGTGCCTAACAAGGATCTTCTCATCCAAGTGCAAGCATTTGGCTGGGTGCAGTGGGTCACACCTGTAATCCCAGCACTTTGGGAAGCCAAGGCGGGTGGATCACTTGAGGTCAGGAGCTTGAGACCACGCCAGCCAATGTGGCAAAACCCCATCTCTACTAAAAATACAAAAGTTAGCCAGGCATGGTGGTGCACATCCCAGCTACTCTGAAAGCTGAGGCAGGAGAATCACTTGAACCTGGGAGGCAAAGTTTGTGGTGAGCTGCAATGGTTCCACTGCACTCCAGCCTAAGCCTCAGAGTGAGTGAGATTTCCTCCCCTCTCCCCCTCCAAAAAGGGCAAGTATTCCACAGTTAACTAGGTGTTCCAACGAAAGCCTGATGATTATGCAAAGTCTGTGTCTACAAAAAGACACCATGATTTAACAAATAGCACAAAATATTTGACTGGCCTGAGTTCTGAATTTTCACTGTCATTTACTTTGAGTGCATAAGAGGTAAAGATTAGGGCTCAGCTCTCGTGTGGTCTATAATTGGGAAAGTGTACCTGTGAAAGAGGAGACTGTTGTTTTCAATTGCTCATGCCCTCCTTGCTTTAAAGTTATATGTCTACATCCTTTGTCATTTGTCTTTCCAGTTACTCCTGCAATGGTAGGTATCCTTGCCCTCTCTCCTGCCCCAGTATTGGAGCCTGGCGATATCACTTGCATTTGTCAATGTTAAAGTATGTGAGTGAATGGCAGTGCACCAGGTTTAGGTCAAGGGCTTAAGAGGCATCATGTGAATCTGTCCATAAGCTTACATTCCTGTGATCACCAGGAGGAAAGCAAATCCCAGAGAGGCACTCACTTTTCAAAATGGAACCCAGAATGTGACACATGGAGTAGACCTGAATTTGACTGACTTTGAAGCTAGAGCTGAGCTGAGCCTATCAGCTTCACTGCAGACCAATTAACAAAAATAAATGCTGGGTGTTGTAAGCCATGAGGTTGGGGACGATTATTATATAACATTGTTGCTGCAGTAGCTGACTATCCAAAAGACTTATCTGGTTCTTACTTCCATACCTATATGACAGTAGAGATAAATGCTATGTAACTGGCTGATGTCAAATATCAATTTCATCCTTTTCTTTCTGTGTGACCATGAATGAAATCTACCTGAGATTTGGCCTCTTCATTGTGTAAGCTTGGAGTAGTAAAGTTATGAAGGGACTAAAATAATAATCTAAGAAAAACACCTGGCACACAGTAAATCTTGACTAAATATTCACTGTTTTTGTTGCTGGTGGTGGTGTTATTATTATTCCCACCACTGCTCAGATTTCCACCATCCAAAGAAGGCTCGACCTTTGGCTATGTTCCTGTTTGTAGTTTTGACCTTTCTGAAAAGATTCACTCACACCAGCTCCCTTACCCTGATCTGTCCCCATCTCAAAAGTCTTTCTGAAATCTGGGCTTCAGAGCAACATCCAAAAATATCTCCTGCCTAGCTCTTGCCACCATCGATAGCTAGAAAAAGAAGGAATTAAGACAGAGAAAAAGAATAGCTATTACTTGGCTTTTAGATCTAAGCTCAATTCTTTCCCAGATAAGCAACCTGCCTGCATTCAGCACTCTTAATTTTCATTTATCACTGAAACCCTGGCACACAGAGATATTCTTTTGGCAATCTCCAGGACTTCTATGAAATCAATTATCAATTAACCTCAGTTCACATACATGAGTGAATGAAGCTTTATCTAAGATGAAGGGTCCTGATTGGGTAAAAATAATTTCTGAGAAAGTTTTGTGTTTTTATCTCAAACAGTAGACATTCAAATGAGCATGTGGCCATAAACATTATTGAATGCAACTTCCACATGGTACAGAGGAAAATGCAGAGTCTTGTGAGGTGAGACTGCTATATGGGGCTGTAAGTCTTCCTAATTCTGGCTCAGAGTCATTTTTACTGCTGTATTACCGTCCATGTGGAAAGTTATTTGTAGTGCTCTTCTTACTTCTCCAACTGGAGGTCAGGCACTCTAGAAAAAAAGAGTGAGACCCAATGGAAAATGTTTAGAGGACCTCTCAGACTCAGGGTCACACGACTCTGCTAAATTCTTAGATATGCGTCTAGAGAGAAGCCTAAATTTGGAGAGAACCTGTTTGACTTCACCAACTGTAAAGGAAATGCCAGTGAAAATTAATTCACATTAATGTTTTAAGAAACACAAATTGCTTTGTAGAAACATCGAGCCTACAGAGACTCCTTAGAGGACAATAATGAGGAGCAAAACCTTTGGCTTTTGGCTGCATTATTTTGCATTTTAAAATTTAGCACACATTTCAGCCTTGGTTATTATTATTATTAGCCCCGTAAGGAGCATTTTTTTTACTTTTTAAATGTTTCCCTCATTCCCTCCCCCAGCCTCTGAAATATTAGCACTGCATATATATTGCATATATACTGAATTTACAGCTGTGCTTTATATTTTTAAAATAGTCAACTTTTCTTTGCCCCTTAAAAGCAAGTGTTTGCCCTCTTAGAGGTAATACGGCCCCCACTGAAGATTCCTGCTATAAATAAAGCACAGTGCAGAGGGCACACACTGAAACCATGTCAGGTAACAAGTGTGATCCAGCTGTAATATACATGGGTTCCCCAACCCCTGGGCCAAAGACCACCACCAAACAGCAGGAGATGAGATGCAGGGTGAGCCAGTGAAGCTTCATCTGTATTTACAGCCACTTCCCATCACTGGCATTACTGCCTGAGCTCTGCCTCCTGTCAGATCAGTGGAAGCATTAGATTCTCATAGGAGCGTAAACCATATTGTGAACTGCACACGTGAGGTATGTAGGTTGTATGCCTCTTATGAGAATCTAATGCCTGATGATCTGTCACTGTCTTCTATCACCCTAAGATGGAACAGTCTGGTTGCAGGAAAACAAGCTGAGGTTTCCCACTGTTTCTACATTGTGGTGAGTAGGATAATTATTTCATTATATATTACTATGTAATAATAATAGAAATAAAGTGTACGATAAATGGAATGCATTTGAATCATCCTGAAACCATTCCCCACACCCTAGTCGGTGGAAAAACTGTCTTGCACAAAACCGGTCCTTGGTGCCAAAAACGTTGGGGACTGCTGCCTTATATTATTTTGGAGTTCTTTGAAAGCAATTTCTGAACATTTTGTATGTTCTTTTATTTATAGTATCATAATCTATAAACTTTCCATAACTCACTAATCACTTTGTTGGTAGACTTCAAGAATAAGGATAAAGTCTCTTTATCTCTAAAATGAGATCAGTGATCTTAGAATCATGGGTAGGGATAGTTGTCAACTTACCATAGTTCAGTAATTTCTCAGAATGATCAAAGTTAGAGGACTATTGAATGACTTCACTTAGATAACTTTTATTCATCTTAATGAAGCTGTCTCATTAACCTGCAAGGTCTAGAGACATTTGTCAATTTGAGAGTACCCAGCATTTATTTATTTTTTTCTGATAACATCATTTCCTTTTGGAAAAACTGTTTCTGTCTTATTGTGTGCAGGATAGGTGAAATGGTGAATGCAGCTACATAAAATGTATGCTTTGTTCTTTCTACAGAACCAAGAAAAGCTGGCATCTTCTCATTTCAAAGGGATGGCATGTGACAGCACTTAGCCAATAAGGAAGTCTCTTCTGGGACTTTGAAATGCAAGCAAATGAAACCAGGAACATACGACATTTATTCACCCCAGGGAGCTGTCCAAGACAGACTATTGCTGCTAGTCTGCAATGAGACCACTGCTGAGGAAATTACTTTCTAGCTTTCTGGAGTTAGCTCAATCTTTCCTCATTTCACAAGCCCACCTGTTACCTCTTTTAATTCCATTAGCCCTCTGTTCCTTTCCAGCACCTTTTCTTTTATTGTGTTTGCTTAAATTATCCTAAATTACTTTTTGCTTCTACAAACCAAGAAATTTTAAATTACCAGAAATTTGATAAAAGATGAGTGACTCAGTTACTTTGGTAAGTCTCGGGAGATTTTTAAAGCTCTTACTTCCAATAAGGCAACCACTAACCCCATGTAACTATTTAAATTCAATTCAATTAAAATAATTAAGACAAAAATGTAGTCTCTGACACACTGGCTATGGTTCCGGTGGTCAATAACTGCATGTAACTTACTGTTATTTTGTTGGACAGCACAGATATAATACATTTCCCTCATTGCAGAAAGTTCTGTTGGATAATAGCACTGTTCTGAAGTATCTAAGAGTCCATGACAGAAAATGAGAGGTATTAAGAAATCCTCACGGAAAAATAAAAGTTGGCTTGTGACAATGGAATCTGTTATTTCCCAGATTTACTAGCTTTGATGAAATCTCTGGTATAAATAGGTATTTTGAGTCTAGCATAGTACCTGGTCCATAGTAGTATGTAATTGATATCCATTGAATTGATGGCAGCAGTGTTAGATGCTACCTAAGCTATGAGGATTAATAAACCTATTTGTGCTGTGTCTGGGCTGTTTTGTGATTTAATTTCCACAAGTTCCCATGGAAGAAATTAAGCAAACAGATACAACTTCTTTAGCTTCTATTATAGGAAAAAATCCAAAAATGAGATTGCAAAAATGAAATTGCAAATGTGAATGTTTTGGAAAGCACGATGGTCACAGATAACAATGTTCAGAGTGTGCTCCACATATGTTCAGAGGTGTTGATTTATTTTTAATAGATTAAGGATCCTGGTAAAATAAATTAGGGAAACAAAGTGTATGTTAAACAAATACAGGTGGATAATATTTTTTCTATAGAAACCAAGATGATTTTCTGGACTGGGCTAAAGAGAAAGAAAAAATAGAAATAAATTTCTGACACTTGTGGTTTCTGGAAAGAGGAGTTCTGGGCCTCACCCTGGAAGGTGCAATCCCCCTTGAAAAAATGCGTGTGTCGCTTGTGTATTAGGTCTGTCTCAGTAGAGGAGGGCTGAGACAGCTCATGGAGAGCTCTCTGTCCCAGTGCAGGAAAATTACAAAAATTACATCAAAATGATTCCTGTGTAGCCACATTCAGCCTCAAATTGAAGGAGAGAACATGGGACTCAAAGAAGCAAAGCAGAAAGAAAAATTAATAAATACTGTTCAGTTGTTTACTTAGTTGTGACCTGACTTGACAAAATATGCAGGCAGCCAGAGGAATGAAGGGTATGTCAGAAGACATTTTGCATCGATATATTTCTAATAAAGCAAATATCTTTGCCCTTGGGGAAGAGAAGCCTCAAGCAAAGCAGAGCCCCATGTTGAGTGTTACTGTCCAGCAAATGGTCTGGGAAAACATCACTTTGTACAAATTAGAACTAACAGACATTTGGTAGCTACTGGAGTCAAGTGATTCCGCATCTTCTCAGCATCACATGGAGACTTGTCCTTGGGCAGGCACAGCTGGGCACATCATGAATCATGGTCCAGAGAGGGATCTTGCTCTTACTTCTGATGCTTTATGTAGGACTTCCATGTGAGCAGCCTTGGGTGCTGGTTGTTTAGAAAGAATCATGACAGTGCTAGGGACCTGTTTCCTTGGAGCATCTTGGAATATAGAAAAATGCTTGTTCGATCAGTGTTATATTAAAAGATTAATAATAATTACCCCTGGATGGCAGGTGGCACTAGAGTTTTAATCTTTCTATGCCTCTAAACTTTCCAAACTTTCCATAATAATTATGTACTCATTTCTTTTTTATCTTTATTTATTTAAATAGTTGGATACGCATTGCTTTCATAATGCAAAATGAACTTTACTTGAAACACTATCTATACCCTTAATAGTTTTGGGATTAAGACATTAATTAAGCAATACTTAACTAGGTCTGACACAATTAAATTTTAATTTTTGAATAATGAGCCATTTACTATCTAGGTCATATAATATTAATAACATTCAGTTCATTCCCTTGTTTATTCAGCCATCCATCTCTCACTTATACTTTCATTCAATTATTTATTTTTGAAGAATGTTTCATGACAGAGGTCAGCAAACAATATAGCCCAAAGACCCAACTCAGCCTACCACCTGGTTTCATATATCTTGCCAGTCAATGATGATTTCTAAATTTTTAAATGTTTGAGAAAAAAAAATCAAAGGAAGAACATTTCATGATGTGAAAATTAAATGAACTTCAAGTTATATCCAAGGTCATAGTTTCCTCATTTCTAAAAGGAGAAGATGGGTCCAAAATATTATTTTGTTTTACTTTCTTGACTCATGTTTCAGAAAACTTGAAGGCAACAAATTCACGTGAGAGATAGCACATGGTGGTTCTAGGGTTTGCTGTACTGTCTAGAATGGTGATGACTCCCCTGGCCATCAAAATGGGAAATAAAACACTGTATCATTAATTCTAAATCTTACTCCTAAAATTATCTACTTCATGATTTGATATAACTGGAATATCCCTGGTTTGCTATACCAAAATCAAATGAGGAGCTGAATTGATCTCAGAGCTTTGGGAAGCTGAGATGGGGTATTGTTTGAGGTCAAGAGACAGACACCAGCATAGGCAGCACAATGAGATCCTCTTCTCTACAAAAAAATTTAAGTTAATCAGACACGGTGGTATACACCTGTAGTCCCAGCTACTCTGGAGGATCACACAAGGGAATTACTTGAGCTTGGGAGTTCAAGGCTGCAGTGAGCTGTAATTGAGCCACTCTACACCAGCCAGGACAACAAAGTGAGAGCCCATCTCTTAAAATAAACAAGGCATAATCGAGATTACATTTATAAATTTCAGGCATAGTGCTGCAAATCTTAATGAACTCACCTGGAACTGCTTTCTACTGTAGCTACACATACATTTAGTTCAGAACTTTAATTATCTGGAAACAGACCAGGCCAATAATCTTAGGCAAATCCCCACTATCGGACACTTCGAACAATGAGAATTTTCTAATGCCTACAGCTGCCTAATAAATTTGGAAGAGGTTTTTTATGTGTTTTAATGATTCAAATGGAGGCCTTAAGTTTGACCGTTTTTGTAGTTCCTTTCTGATTGTATTATCCGTAATAATACTTTGAAGTACTTATAAAAATAAATATTGGGTGAAAACCAGGGGCTGGAAGAAATCTGACATACTGGTATGAATACAAGTTGACACACTTACGTTTATCAGAGATATGTGCGGAAGTGCACATTTAGATAGAAATATTCCACCACATAGATCTGGTAAAAACTAAAACTAAAACAAACAAACAAAAAAAACACTTCAATTCTTGTTCCAGTGAAAACCAAAGGTTTCATGGATAACAAGCTGAATACATGTTGCTTTTAAAGCTCCTTGAATTACACTATAGGGGAAGTATAATTCCCTTCCTTTCTCTTAAACTGAGATCCTTGATTTTAATATAATGTGGGCTCCACCAGTGCAGTCAGACCAGGTTTAAGCTCAGAGGCTTAAAAGGGCCCCATACTTGGTTTAATGCCATGTTGCTACCCTCCCAAAATGCTTAATAATTTTGGAGAAAATTGTTAAGCATTTTAATTTTGCACTGGTTTCCACTAATTACATAAACAGTCCTAGTCCAAACCCTCATGAAACATAAGAATTAAGACTGTAATAAGAGCTTAGTGTTTACAATGTTAAGAGCTTATAAATCCATGTACCGGTTATTCTCTATTTGACAGGGGAAATGCAAGAACCGTTTTTAAAACACTCCTTTAAACTCATTCTGATTCACCCCGACATCTGCTCTAGGAGTCATATAGTTGGGGGAGGGAGGAATAAACGTTAAAAGTAAAATATCAGAAACTACAGAATTTACAATTTGCATTTCTCATCCAGAATTACATTATGAACATGTCTGCACATATTTATATATCTTTGAGAATATGAGTTTTGAATGTATATGTAAAATTTTAAATAGTGAAAGCAGTATAATTTATTTAATCACTTCCCTGTAGTCGGCTACTTGTTTCCAGTATTTCCTATTAATATAAATATAGTTTTTTATGCATGTTTCCTTTTGGTTTTTTAAATTAATACTCCTAAAAGTGAAATTGCAGAGTTAGTTTTATAAAATTATAATGATAGTTGATGCACACTGTCAAATTCAGAAAATTGATAATTTCTACTTCTGTCAGTTTAGCATCACCTTTATCAATATTTTTAAATGGTTATCAATTTATAAATAAAAATGGATTTTTAAGTTGAATTTATTTGAATATTAAAGTAAAATATTTTATATGTAATTGGTCCTAGAATGAATTCTCTATCTGTTTGTGTAATGTGTCTGTCTTTAGAGAAATTGGCATTTTCTTTTCTTATATGGGCTTCCGTATATGAATAACATCATATTTGTTTTAGGTTTGTTTCTATCATATTTGTTTTAGATTATCACTTCAGGAAATAATTTTAGGTAATATTATGAGGCACATATTATATATGAGATGGATAATCTCATATATATGATGAGATAGTGATTTATGTACAGTGGAAATATAAGAATTATTTTTAAACCACTTCTTATTAAACCTCCTCCCTTGCTTGATAGTTTGTTGACTGAAGATTCTTAGAAAGCAAGAAGGAAAATATGTAATATCATGAAAATGGCTCCAGAGGGAAAGAAATACTTAAATGAATGTGTTGTTTGGGTACGGTATACGTATAGGTCTCGATTCATGAAGGGCTACTTCACTGCTGCACGCCAGCTGCTCACATAGACCAAACTGCTGCTGTACTTCCTTTCTCTTAACTTTAAATCCTTGCTTTCTAGTAATATATAAAAATTGTCAAATAAATTCAAAAGAATTAACCCGCTTAAAATTCTAGTCACAGGAATTATATTTAAATCTGTATAATTTCCTATATCCTCTGGCTCAAGCTACCAATCTTTTTAAAATGAGAGTTTCACTAGATGTGGGATGGCAGTGAAGAGTGGGGAGGGAATGTAAATCAGTGAAGAAACGAATCACCAAGGCCCCATCTGCCCATTACCCAGCATGTAATGTTATGCACACACTGATGGGAGTTATTTAGAATGTACGATAAAATACAAAATTAATGATTGGTCCCATAGAACAGTTACTTTAATTAATGGCATGGTCTACTGATCCAGTCTGCACAACAGGAAGATCATACATGCATGTGAAAAAATATTACTGAAAAGAAAAGTCACCTTCTTCTTTCATTCACTTAAAGAATGAGTTCATGTCCTTTGCAGGGACATGAACAAAGCTGGAAACTATCGTTCTCAGCACACTAACACAGGAACAGAACACCAAACATATATCCTCACTCATAAATGGGAGTTGAACAATGAGAACACATGGACACAGACAGGGAGGGGAACCTCACACACTGGGGCCTTTTGTGGGGTGAGAGGAGGGATAGCATTAGGAGAAATACATAATATAGATGATGGGTTAATGGGTACAGCAAATCACCATGGCACATGTATACTTATGTAACAAATGTGCACGCTCTGTATATGTATCCGAGAAAGTAAAATAATAATAATAATTTTTAAAAGATGATATAGTCCCTTTAATTATCAATAAAACCAGTCTTAGGCGGGAGGCTGAGGCAGGTGGATCATGCGGTCAAGAGATCTAGACCATCCTGGTCAACATGGTGAAACCCCGTCTCTACTAAAAATACAAAAAATTAGCTGGGCATGGTGGTGCGTGCCTGTAATCCCAGCTACTCAGGAGGCTGAGGCAGGAGAATATCCTGAACCCAGGAGGCGGAGGTCGCGGTGAGCCGAGATTTTGCCATTGCACTCCAGCCTGGGTAACAAGAGTGAAACTCCGTCTCAAAAAAAAAACAACAGTCTTTTGGGGACGGAGGAGGAGGGGGTCTGGGGAAAGAAGGGCACGAACAAAGATGGCAGGATTTTGCTTTTCCTAAATACTAGTCACATTGTTTGCCAGATAGGATCAGTAAAGGGCCCAGCAATACATCTAACACTTGGCAGAAAACAGAAAATCTGAACCATTCCCAATACATTTACATTTCACCTATCTTTTCAGAGATAATTTGTATTTGTAATTAATTACCAATCACACTATAAGAGTGAAGAAATAATTACTTTGTTAATAAACCTTTTTTGATTCTTTGAGAATTAAGATTCCTTAAGATAATACGTAAATGGACATTATGCAGCTAATGTTAAATTTGGGTTTTTTTCAATTTATGGTAGGAAACACAAGAGTGCACAGGCAATGATACCTTTTTTTCTAATTACTATTGATGGGTAATTGACTGGGAGTTATTATATAAAATGGAGCCATAGTATTGTGCAGTGTTCACAGAAAGCTAATAACTTTCTAAAATACCAGGCAATTCAAATACTCCTGCAATCTGATATAATTGGGGAAATCATAGGATAATAGTATTAAGTGGCTGGTTGTGACCTTACCGATTATCTGGTGCAATCACCTCAAATAACAAATGAGAAAAAACAATGACCCAGATATGTTAAGTGACTAGGTCATGGGCATGCAGCTAATTAGCAGCAAACATTGAAATTAAATTTGCATTTCTTAATAATTCATCTAGTCTCTCACCCATTGCACATGTTAATAATCCTCCAAAGACCAGAATAAAAATTTTATCTACATATTCAAAATACATTTTGATGGAATAAAAGTCATTCTAATGTTAAGTTAAAAGAGAAAGAAACAAAAGCATATAAAAACAGAGTACAACCTCAACGAAAAAGAAATATGTAAAATGATAATAGTAATAATCTCTAGATGAGGTAATTAGAGATAATTTTTGCTATCTTCTTTATGACTGTATTTTTTGTGACTTGTAATTAGAAAATATTAATGATATATGTGTATAATGCCTAAATATTATTATATAGTAGAAGAAAGGGTTATACTATTATATGAGAGGATAATATACTATTATATGAAATATAATATATGTATCACATATACTATATTATACTTACATTCTTATAAAAAGTGTTACTCAAAACATTCTCTGTTTAACCCAAGTCTATTAGGATGACTCTCAAAAAGAGAGGTTGGTAGGGAAATTCATTTTGGAAAATGCATACTCAATCTCCAACTTAATGATTCATAATGTATATTAGCATACTAATAGTTCTGAAACATACTGCAGTAAAGAAAATTACTTAAGTTTGTATAAGACTGCGTTTTCCCAACTTACGTGACCACGATACTCTTTGTAGAGTCACTAAATAAGGTTTCATAGAACACATTTGAGGAAACCTCAAAGCTCCTTAAAAATTCTAACTCATTCACTCAAAAGAAGGTCAGTAATTTAAAGTTCTTAACTGAGTATTGCTTACAAATATTTTTATGGTACACTTGTAAAATGAACCGTGTGTTTGAAATGTGTAAATATTGAGCCTATATCTAAGAGGCATGTTTTTAAAAACCAGTGAGTATATAGTGAAATAGGAAATGAGAAGGAGATTTCTATGAATTATTATCAAGTCTTCACATGGTTTTGCCTATTGATTTTAATTTTGAAGATGATTAATTTTAATTTTGCCTTTGCCTCTAGACTTTCTTACAGAACATCAATAATATTATAATTAAGAATATCCATTGAAGTAATGCTAGAGCCATGTCACTTTCTTTCTCTTGGTCTGAGCTCTAGTGCTTAAAATAAAATTAGTTCAATGACTTTATTTCCATATACAGGGCATCAAATCAGCATATTGACTTCAAAAATCCATACAAATAATCACTTGAAATACAACTTGAATATTTCATATCCTCTCCATCTCTCTACCTTCTAAACACCCTGCATTTAAACTGTCCCCTTTCGATTCTTTCCATTTACCTCAACTGCACACATTTTTTAGCCTTTTTGTCTCTATTTTTTTTTTCAGTTTTCAGCTATAAAATACGCAAAACAATGACACCTATTTATGTTGAATAAAAGACTACATGAAGTATGTTTAGAACAGAGCAGGACATATAGTATGTTCTCAGCACATGGTGGGTATGAATCTGAAATAGGACATAATTATTTCTCTCCCTTTGTTCCACTTACGGGCAACATTGCTTCCTCTCAGTCATGCAACTTGAAAATTGTAGTCACGTTTGGTTTCTCTTCTATTTTTCTCTTCTCAACACCCCCTCAACAAAGACACACATCATGAAAGATGCATACTATGTGATCTATTTCAAAGTCCTTCAACTTCCTCCTTTGTAGACACTGTTAAATCTACCCTTTTAATTTCATCTTGTGGCCTCACTACTATATCAAGGCTTGTTTCCTCACAACTGGACTAATATAATGGGAGATCATATATTATATTATGATATGATATGATATGATATTATATTATATTATATTATATTATATTATATTATATATTGGGCTGTATAGAATTGGCCCTCCGTATTCATGGTTTCTGTATCTGTAGATTCAATCAATCATGAATTGAAAATATTTTTTTAAATAAGAAAATAATAATACAACAATAAAAAATAATACAAATAAAAAATACAGTATAACAACTATTTTTTGTAGTATTTACATTGTGTTAGGAGGATTTGCATAGGATATAGGCAAATACTCCTGCATCTTATGTAATGAACTTGAGGATCTACAGATTTTGGTATCCACTAGTCCTGGTACCAATCCCTTATAGATATTGAGGGACAACTGTACTTGAAAATGATTTCATCCCCAAAATATTTTATAAACAATATGCTCTAAAAGTCTAGGCCGGGAGCGGTGGCTCAAGCCTGTAATCCCAGCACTTTGGGAGGCCGAGGTGGGTGGATCACGCGGTCAAGAGATCAAGACCATCCTGGTCAACATGGTAAAACCCCGTCTCTACTAAAAATACAAAAAAAAAAAAAAAAATTAGCTGGGCATTGTGGTGCACGCCTGTAATCCCAGCTACTCGGAAGGCTGAGGCAGGACAATTGTCTGAACCCAGGAGGCGGAGGTAGCGGTGAGCCGAGGTTGTGCCATTGCACTCCAGCCTGGGTAACGAGAGCGAAACTCCGTCTCAAAAAAAAGAAAAAAAATATGCTCTAAAAGTCTTCTTTGGTATAGTCTGTTCTCAGCTCACAAGTTATCAATAACTGTATTTCTCACAGGATAAGTCTAAGCTTCCAAGATCATACCAGGCATTCTCACAGGTGGGCCACAAATTCTATTCCACACTCCTCAAATAAAGTCTCTACTCTGATTTTCATTTTTGCTGTGCAACTGGTATGAAATAATAATCAGATCTCTCTTCGCCATCCTTCTACATGAGATTGTCTGGTTTTAAAGACTCAGCTTCAATAACATTTCTTTATTAATTCTTTCTGAATACTTTCATTCTGATGTAAACCTTTTATCATCATATGAATATGGCAATTCCTAAAAATTACTTATTTAACATATATCATATGTTTGGGGGAGAAGTATATGCTATTTTGAATATATGTAATGAATCTCCATATGTTTGTGCAGAAACATGCAGGAAAGGCAGATCCACATCCAGAGTAAGTGTCTATTCTTATAAGAACAAAGCACTGCTTCTTCCATGATAGAAGTGATACAGTGTAATCAATCAGTTTGCTGTTGGATCTACATGGAGAATAATGCCAGACTGGGGACTCAGGGTTGGTATCTGCTGCTGAAAAACTGAGGACTCAGCCATGGCTGTGGCTGCTTACATGGTGGGTGAAGTCTTCGCTGCAGAGCTCATGCATGACTCCCATCCCTGCCTCTGTGGCGGTGAGCCTCTTTCCCCAGCCACTCATGTCATTACCAAATGGGCTTTGTCATGAGCTTTTTCATGAGTCCACTGAGTAATGACAAGGGTGGCTGGGGTAAAAGGCTGACTGGTAGCCACCAAAATGATCATTCTAACTACGTAATTCATAACATTATTCTCTACTAAGTCACCACTTTACTCCAGAGATATTTCAGAAAACAGCTGAAGTTTACAGCTGTCCACTTTAAGGTGGTTTCTATATATCCAGCAAAACCACCTGTAAACCCGGTGTGAAATTTCTCTTCCTCATTCAATTAGTGATAGTGAATTCCTCATAAAACCAAAAGTGTAGATTGGGAGAGAGAAGGTAACGTAGCAAAAGTAGGAGCCATGGACATTTGAGCTACTTCTCACGTAACTTACTTGTATCTTGAGGGCTTTCTTGAGTCCGATTTCACATATATCACTTTCATCTGATAATGGAGTGCCATTATACGATCTCAACCTTATGGTCTAATGAGTCAGACAGCATCCAGTGCATGACAGGCAGCTCATGTCATATGCCAACTTAATAGTGAATAAGTCTTACTGATAAATGTACTTTTACATTTCAATCTCCCTAAGACTGGATACCTTCCTCTTCAGCATACTAAAGCAGTTAATCTTTCTCTCGACCTTTCTCCTAGCCTTCCCCAAAGGGACCTGAAGAGAAAACTGCTCCTATCAAGCTGGGATTCCTAAATGAAACAGGCATAATGGGATCCTAGGTGTCAGGGAACAGGTGAGAACACTTAATCTCCACAGATAAGGTGGAAGTGGACATGACTACCATAAGAGCCAATAGCACCAAAGGAGTAACCAAAACTGTTTGACTCACAGAGACCTACGGTATTGGCTAGTTGATCATGGTGTCTTTAGAAAAGAAAAAGATGAACAGTCTACTAAATTGTTGCTTCATTTGTATAAATAGAAGAGTTCTAGGTTCACTGAACAGAAGTCCAGCTTGAACCACCAAAACCGCCACAAGTCCTCAATCGATTCCAGACGTGAGCAAGTTTACAACACTTAACTTTTTGAATGAAGAAAGAGGCTGGTGCTTTAAGGAAGGACCTTGTTATATTATCAAAATGAAGGCATGGAGGCCAGGACAAGCCAAGGTGATTCATATTTGATATCCTCTAAAGTGCTAAATAGCCCATAAGTATTTCTAATAAGAATATAACATTTATTTTGTTTTAATAATCATATTATCCATCTTAAAATAATTTCAAAAATTCTTGGGTCCTACTGCATCAGGCATCGATTATCAAGTACTTTGCAAAATAACTCTGAAATAATTTGTAATAAAGATTAATTTTACAACAGAAATTTATATTTATTCACAAATGAAAATAGTTTGTGAGCCTTGTTATCACTTAGCTTAACATAATGCTTCAAGATAACAAAGCCATCCAGGAGTGCAGCATTGAATAGGCATACCAGATAAAGTCAAATTATGTCATGTGTGTGTACACCTGTGCACGCACACATGTGTGTCTGCACATACTGCACCTGCACTTGTTTTTTCTTAGAATTAGATGATATCTCAAGCACAAGTGATTTAAGCTATAAAAGACCTTGAAATAATCTCAAGAAAAGATAAAATGTCCTGAATTTTCTTTGAGGCATTAGACTTTAATGCCTTAAACGAAGTTTCTGTTCTTTTTCATTTTTTGAAAGTAAACTTTTTGCAAAATAAAATTACCTAATTTGCACAGTTGAGAAAAGTAGACAAAACTTTTATTGCACTGGAAGTGTGATTTATATACTACTTTGACTAGTGTATGCTTATCAGCTAAACTAGCTGAGTGACAACTATTCAGGTTTCCTAAAGGAGACCCGAGTCTGCTTCCTCCCAGCCTGAAATGAGACAGAGGGAAATATCTGCAGCCCCAGCAAAGCTATCATAGTCTCTAACAACTAGTTCTAAAAAGACAAGGACTGATTAAAATGTCAATGATGTTACTGGCCATAGAGTAAGAAATACTTGGTTTCTTACTCACTTACATGGGAACATTTGCACCTTACCATGTATGTATCACACAGATGTATCAATGTACCTGTCTGTCTTCCCTACCAGCCTGTGAGGTAGCATGACCTTCTAACCCAGTTTAAATCTTATGATTCATCATTATAATCACTGCCTTGCATGAACCTTTGGTTTCCTGGCCCTTCTGAATTCATTGTAATCATTCTTGGCAAATCCACAATGCACTCATGCAGCTGCGTGAGCATGAAGAAAAACATTCCACCACATAGATCAGTTTCACTTTAACTTAATGCAATGAAGCTGAGTGGGGTGCTTGATGCTGCCAGGTTACTAAACCATTTTTCACTATTTCTTCCATTCTCTCAGTCTCCAGTTTAATGCATTTGCCTATTGTACTAGTCTGCTTTGCATTGCTATAAATACTTGAGGTTGGATAATTTATTTTTTAAAAGAGATTTATTTGGCTCATTGTTCTGCAGGGTGTACCAGCAGTGTGAGGCTGACATCTGCTCAGCTTCTGTGAGGCCTCAGGAAATTTTTATTGGTGGTAGAATGCAAGGATAGCTGGGGTGTCAGATGGTGAAGGAGGGGAAGAAAAGGAGGAAGAGGTTTCAGGCTCTTTTTAACAGCCAATTCTCTGATGAACTAATTGAAATAGAACTTGCTCATATTCACAGGGAAGGCACAAAGCCATTCATGAGGGATTTGTCCCCATGACCAAACACCACCTACTCGGCCTCACTCCCAAGATTGGAGGTCCCATTTTAGCATGAGATTTGGAGGGTACAAATATCCAAACCATATCACCTTTCTAATCAAATCCTCAGCACAGCCTCTTCTAATCTCATTTTCAGATCATGGTTTTCCTTCCTACTTGACTGGAAAAAAAAAAGGACTTCCACCACCACACCTACTCACCTCCTGGCCTTCGAATTCCCCAAATCTCTGTATTCCCTGCCATCCCCACAAATGAACCATTCATCCTCTTATCAAAGCTGATACTTCTGCTTGTGTACAAGTTTCCACCCCACTCACTGTTTCAAGGAATCCTCTAGCAATTTTCCTGCTCTTACCTTTATCGTCAAATTTTTAGAATCTACAAGATTGTAACTATCAGCATAGAAACACGCTGCTGTTTCTTTTGTCTTAAAAAATTTCTCTTTACTTCTCAAGTAACTGCATAATGTCATAGCAATCCTTTCCGGAAATCTTTTTGAGAGACATTTCTCCACTTGCCTTTCCAAGTATTATTCTCTCATTCACTCTTAAGTCCATTTTAAAGCAACTTTTACTCACTACTGCACTGAAACTGCTCATGTCAAGGTCCCCAGCGGTATCCATATTAATTGGTCACTCATTCCTTCTTACTTGAAATTCATTCTTACGGGCTTCCAGAATGCAAGGCTCTTCTGGATTTTTCCTTTCCTCTCACTGGTTTTTCATGGTCCGTCTCTTTTCCTTATTTCTCCTCCTGTCCTCATCCTCCTAATTTGTGAGTGTCCAAGTGTTTAGTCTTTAGTCTTCATCTCTTCTACATCTATAGTTTCTTTTTTGGTGACTCTGGCTTTTAATCCTTGGGGTCATTCTTGATGCCTTAGTTTATATTAGGTGGATGAGTCAGAAATCTCTCTGCTCTACTTTTTAAAGATATGCTCAATCTACTGGCTGTTACTCCTGCACTTGCAACTGTCATCGTCTGAGTCCTCATGATGTCTCCAAGTCGTGAGTCTTACTTGGAGGATTGCCAGATTCCTCGATTGCAGCCCTACTTATACCTTTGTCCCTAGAGTCGAATCTCCACACAGCAGCCCAGGGGATCCTATTTTAAAACAGAAGTCAATTAAGGTATTTTCTTTGGTCAAAATCCTCCAATGACTCATGATCTCAGAGTAAGAAAACGTCCCTGCAATGACCGAAGAGTCTATTTATGACTTCAACTCTCCACACTCATCTCCTACTGCTTAATTCTCCCTTCACTCTCCTTTCTAGGCCATTGCAGGGATTTTGTTTTACTCTGAGATCATGAGTCATTGGAGGATTTTGACCAAAGAAAATACCTTAATTGACTTCTGTTTTAAAATAGGATCCCCTGGGCTGCTGTGTGGAGAATCGACTCTAGGGACAAAGGTATAAGTAGGGCTGCAATCGAGGAATCTGGCAATCCTCCAAGTAAGACTCACGACTTGGAGACATCATGAGGACTCAGACGATGACAGTTGCAAGTGCAGGAGTAACAGCCAGTAGATTGAGCATATCTTTAAAAAGTAGAGCAGAGAGATTTCTGACTCATCCACCTAATATAAACTAAGGCATCAAGAATGACCCCAAGGATTAAAAGCCAGAGTCACCAAAAAAGAAACTATAGATGTAGAAGAGATGAAGACTAAAGACTAAACACTTGGACACTCACAAATTAGGAGGATGAGGACAGGAGGAGAAATAAGGAAAAGAGACGGACCATGAAAAACCAGTGAGAGGAAAGGAAAAATCCAGAAGAGCCTGGTGTTCTGGAAGCCAGTAAGAACGAATTTCAAGTAAGAAGGAATGAGTGACCAATTAATATGGATACCTCTGGGGACCTTGACATGAGCAGTTTCAGTGCAGCAGTGGGATATTTTTTTTTCAGCCCTACCTGGAATGTTATTATCTGTGGATATTTGCACTGTCTGTCCCTTGTACCTGAACCATTTTCCTCCTGATACTCTCACTGCTAACTTTTTCACCACCTTCAAATCTTTGCTCAAATTGATCTTTCTCAGTGGGGCCTTCCCTAATCACCCTATTTTAACTTGCAACTAAACTTCTCATTGCCCCCATGCCCTGCTCACATTTCTGACCTTCCTTACCCTTCCTTAATGTTTGTTTCCATAGCAATAATCATGTACTGTTTTTTGGGGGGGGGCACCTATTTATGTTATTGTTTATTGCCTGTCTTCCTCACTAGAGTTTCAGGCTCCAGGACAGGGATCTTTGTCTGTTTTGTTCATTGCTGCATCTCTAGCACCAAAGGCAAGACCTAGCATACACTAAGTCCTTAAGTTGCTTGATTTAAATGAACAAGACAGTAAGAAAACCAATTTCCTCATCTCTTCCTCTTCCCCAGTAGATCACTCTCTTTTTCAGACTATCTCAGTACCTGCATATGTCTTGCTAGTACATTCCATTTTTAGTGTTTTTATTATTTGTGTAACTGTCTGCCTTCTCCTCCAGAATGTAAGCAGCTACAGGGCAACTGTAACCCATATCTCTCTCTCTGTGCCTTAGCACAGTGCCTGTCCTCCATTTGCATTCAATTAACATCTGTGAAAATAAACTTTTAAGAAGGGATTTTATTTTTCTTTTAGAAACTTTAGAGATGCATGATAGAAAGTTAGCAAAATTCAGAAAAGCAAAGGATTAAAACAAAAAAGTAATACCCCATAATCCAAGGTCCACATTTCGGAATGCAGTCTTCCAATTGCTTTCTCCGGCAAATATTTCCTTGTTTGCTTAAAAGACTTTTTATTTAGTTAAATTCATACTTATACTTATTTCTATGCCCTATTTCTTATCCTCATTATAATAAGGAAGAAAGTGAAAGTTCAACAGTATTTTTAATGGATTTACTGTGTTTCATCAAGTGGATGAAACAGAATGCTTGCACACTGTGCTGTGATTAAGTGGTTAGGTTATTTCCAGCCTTTTAAACAATTTTTAAGGGCTCCACTCAAGTTATTCAACAGATAGGCAACTTTCTCAACTATGATGGGCTACACTAGAGAGGTAGCAAATTTTCCAGTTTAATTAAATAGATGGCACTATCCCAGTTTCACAGCATGAGAATATGGACTTAATTTGATGCCAGGTGAAGCAAGGGAGAAGGTGCCCCCTTCTCACAAACAGTTGGAAATTTTAGTTTAAGGCTACAGACACTGTTTTTACGCTTTTACATTTCTTTCAGTAAATTTCCATCTGCCATCCAAGAAGACCTCAAATATTTGCAAGGGCACAAGTTGCTTTACATTTAAGAAAATAAGCTTCTGAGGGCCTTTGTTCCCCTCTGCCAGGTCTTTCTAAGCCAGGAGGAGTAAATGACTCTTAACCTTTACTTTTTGACACAAGGGTCAGATTTATAACAGATTCAGACTCGGGGTAGCTGCTCACTGACGTTCCTACAGAAATAGTGCTGACACACCTCATTGCCCGAGGCTGTTGCATCTGCAGGTCTGGGTGATAAAGAGTGAGCTAGCTGGAATTTCATTTCTTTTTTATCATCCTTAGATTTTAATCCTACTAATTCTGCAAAAGGAAGCTGAAATTAAAGTCCCAATTCAATATTGTATTGTGACACTTTTGCTTAATTTAACTTTCCTACAGAAATATGTAAAACATGAATATACAATTTCACTTCACACTTTCCAAAACAATTGTTCCAATTAGGTAATTCAATATCAGTTTTAATTACTGAATTGAAAATATGCATATAGGTTTTTCTACTAAATTATGGGGTTGTTTCCTTGAGTTAAACATAGGAAAGGTGGTTTTGATTTCCTAGAAATGAGATATTTATGATCTTTTATTCTCACCTCTCGGAGACTGCTAAGAACTGATACCTTATGACTAGTTACAAGAAACATAACCAGGTTTTAGGAGTTTTGACACAATATCCAAAACAGCTACAAAACTGAAGATGTTAGGAAATTAAAGTTTTGTTCTAGTTCCAAATGACTTATCTTTATTTTTTAATGTAAAATATCAAAATATTAATAGCTACCACCTATTTCAAACTTTCTATGTATCTAGACCCATGATAAACAGTTTTAAAATATTGTTATTTAGCTTCCCTAAAAACTCTGTGAGATAGGTATTACTTTACCCATTTTACAGATCAAAAAATCATGACAAACAAAATCACAATGATAAAAAATGGTACAACGATTGGACTTGGAGCCTACATAGGACAATGTTCTTCCCCTCATTTCTGTCTCTGTGTCATTCTTTATCTTGACTCATCATTTTGTACTTTTTCTGAATATATATATATCCCTTTATAACACCTCTTAACAATTCCTTCCCTTTCATACTCTTCTTTTTTTAACTTAAGCTGACCATAATGCAGAGCAAAAATGTATCGTAATTGTAACTTTTGTTTGTTATTTTTAGGTTTTATATTCTAACTTTAAACATGTGATAGCAATGTTTTAGAATACCTAAAAAAACTTGAAATCAATTACTTTCTTTATTAAACAGAACATTTAATTTTATTTCCCAACTTATCCACTCTTAAAATCTCCTGTCTTTTGATCGGTGTATTTAAAACATTGACATTTAATGGGATTGTTAATATAGCTGGATTAATATCTACCTATTTGCAACTGTTTTCTGGATTTGTTCTCTGTCTTTCTGTCCCTGCCTCCACCCATCTGCCTTCTCTGGTTTGGTTTGATTTCATTTTATCAGTATAACAATCATATTTATTTTTTTAAAAAATTTTAACAGTTGTCCTAAAGTTAAAATATGCATTTTTAAATAATCTAAGTGTATTTCTTAAATAATATTCTACTGCTTCACGCATAGCACAGGTACTTTATAAGAGAATGTCTCCAATCCCTCCCTCTGTTCCTTGCAACATTGCTGTCATTCATTTCACTTATCTATATACTATACATTGTATTACATTGTATTATTATTACTTAAAATACACTGCAATATTTTAGAACAATTAAGAATTTAAAAGAAGATTTTATTTTCATCTTTACTTATTCCTTACATGATTATTTTCCTTTCCTTATATAGATCCAAGTTTCTGACGTGTATGATTTTCTTTCTGCCTGAGAACTTTTTTAAAGACATTTCTAGCAAGGCAGTTCTGTGGGCAATGAAATCCTTTCATTTTAGTTTGTCTGAGAAAGAATTTCTTCTTTACCTTTGAAAGATAAGTTCCCTAGATAAAGAATTCTAAGTTTCTTTTTAACACTTTACGTTTCTCGCTCCACTCTCCTTGCTTCCATAAGTTTTGATGAGAAGACTCATGTAATTCTTTTTATTTTGCTTTGTTTTAATCCAGCTTTTATTGGTTTGGTTCACATATTCAAACATTTAATATTTAAAATTATCTTTGGAATATCTAGTTGGCATATGTGCCATTGGGTATGTGCATGTAGTATGTGTATGTATGTGTGTAGATATGTGTACACATGCCTGGATATACATGTATGTAGGTCAGTGTGCATGTATGTATGTGTCTAGATAGGTGTGCATGTGTACATATGTGTGTATTATGTGCATATGATACTATTCGTTCTGCAATCTATGTCCAAATATCACAAATGTGACAAATGTCACAGCTACCACAGAATAGAAGAGTTCATGCAAATTACATTTTCAGAAAACAATAACTTCACCTTTCTGCACAGGGTCAATTGGAAGACATACAGTTACAAAACAATCTGGTTTGTACATTTGACTAACAATATCATTTATTGACAGCTTTTATTAAATTGGATGTCAGTTTTTCTTAGTCTTATATCAGTCAGGTATAGCAGAAAGAAAATAGTCCTTTTAAAAGCCATATTAATTTAAATAGCACTTGTTATTAGGTTTGAAAAATACATTTTTATACCCATGAGCTTTATTAGTATACTGACCTCTTAATTTTTCCATAATTATTATTTTACTTTTCTTTTTCTTTTTTTAACTTTTATTTGAGGTTCAGGGGTACATGTGCAGGTTTGTTATATGGGTAAATCGCAGGTCATGGAGGTTTGGGGTACAGATTGTCACTGAGGTAAAATAATGGTACCCAAATGGCAGTTTTTCCATCCTCTCCCTTGTCCCATTTTCCATCCTCAAGTAGTCCCCAGTGTCTGTTGTTCTCATTTTTTTGGGCCCATGTGTTCTTGATTTTTAGCTCCCACTTATAAGTAAGAACATGAGGTATTTGATTTTCTGTTCCTGTGTTAGTTTACTACTTAGAATAATAGCCTCCACCTCCATGTATGTTGCTGCAAATGACATAATCTCATTTTTTTAATGGCCACATAATATTCTATGGTATGTACCACATTTTCTTTATCCAGTCTACTGTTGATGGCCATCTACATTGACACCATACCGTTGCTGTTGTGAAAACTGCTGCAATGAACATACATGTGCATGTATTTTTTTTTTTTTTTGAGACAGAGTCTCACCCCGTGGCCCAGATAGGAGAGCAATGGCATGAACTTGGCTCACTACAACCTCTGCATCCCAGGTTCAAGTGATTCTCCTGACTCAGCTTCCTGAGTAGCTGGGATTACAGGCACCTGTCACCATGCCCAGCCAATGTGGGTTTTTTTTTGTATTTTAGTAGAGATGGGGTTTCACCATGTTTGCCAGGCTGCCCTTCAACTCCTGACTTCAGGTGATCCATCTGTGTTGGCCTCCCAAGGTGCTGGGATTACAGGCATGAGCCACCATGCCCAGCGTTGCATGTATCTTTATGGTAAAATGAGTTCTATTCTTTTGGGTATATACCCCAAAATGGTATTTCTGGGTTGAAAAGTAATTATAAGTTCTTTGAGAAATCACCAAACTGCTTTCCTCAATGGCTGAACCAATTTACATGAGTTCAGTGTGCAAGCATTTCCATTTCAGCAGTGCATTAAGTATTCCCTTTTCTCCACAGCCTTGCCAGTATCTGTTATCTCTTGACTTTTTAATAATAGCATTTTTTCATATGTTAGTTGATTGTATGTATGTCTTCTTTGGAAAACTCTCTTCTTATCCTTTAGCCACTTTATAATGGGGTTGTTTTCTGCTTGTTAATTTGTTTAAGTTACTTAAAGATTCTGGATATTAGACCTTTGTCAGGTGCATAGTTTGCAAATATTTTCTCCCTTTCTGTAGGCTGTTTGTTGATAGTCTCTTTTGCTGTGCAGAAGCTCTTAAGTTTAATTAGATCCTATTTGTCAATTTTTGTTTTTGTTGCAATTGCTTTTAACATCTTCATCGTAAAAGCTTTACAAAGGCCAGTGAGCCCAGATGGTGCCATTGCACTCCAGCTTAGGCAACAAGAGAGAAACTCTGTCTCAAAAATTAAAAATAAAAAAAAAAGCTTTACCAGGACCTATAACCATCCAAATATGAAGACAGGAAGTCAATCTAACCCTGTTTACTGACAATATGATTCTATACCTAAAAGACCCCATAGTGTCTTCCCCAAAGCCTCTTGAACTGATAAATTCTGCAAAGTTTCAGAATAAAAAAAAAATCAATGTACAAAAATCAGTAGCATTTCTATACACCAACATCCAAGGCTGAGAGCCAAATCAACAACACAATTCCATCCACAATAGCCATGAAAAGAATAAAATACCTAGAAATACAGCTAACAGGAAGGTGAAAAATATCTACAAAACACTGTTCAAATAAATCAGAGATGATACAAACAAATGGAAGAAATTACATACTCATGAGAAGAAAAAATCAATACCATTAAAATGGCCATACTGTCCAAAGAAATTTATATATGCAGTGCTATTTCTATAAAACTAGCAATGATATTCTTCACAGAATTAGAAAAAAACTATTTTAAAATTTATGTAGAATCAAAACAGTGCCCAAATAACCAAGGCAATCCTAAGCAAAAACAACAAAGCTAAAGGCATCATATTACCCAACTTCAAACTATGCTACAAGGTTGCAGTAACCAAAACAACATGGTACTGGTACAAAAACAGATACATAGAACAGTGGAACAGCACAGACTGCCCAGAAATAATGCCACACAATCATCTGAACTTTGACAAAATTGGCAAACAAAAGCAATGGGGAAAGGAATCCCTATTCAACAAATGGTGCTGAGATAACTGGCTGGCTATATGCAGAAGATTGAAATGAACTGCTTCCTTAGACCAAGCACAAATATCAATTCAAGGTGGCTTAAACACTTAAGTGTATAACCCAAAATTATTTAAAAATCTGAAAGATAACGTAGGAAATACCATTCTGGACAAAATCTAGTGCATTTCTTAACCTTGTAAATATATTTATTTTGCCCTTCTGGCTTCTTTCAAGATTTTTTGTTTTTCTCCCCTTTTGACTTTGAGCACTCTTCCTCAGACAGTCTGCAGATTGCAGGTTTTTCAGCTATAATCCATTGCTATTATACTGCAGTCTGTCATGCTAGTAAAGTGTGAGGGGGAAAAGGTTCTTATAATCTATGATTAAAGCCCAGTCTTTTAGTATGTCTGTGCTTTCAGCAAGTGTCCTTCACAATCCCTTCAGTCTTAGGTGAGAAAAAATAATTAGACAGGAGCAACGTCCTTACCTGAGCTGAGATGACACCTGGTAATAACTGCTAATGGAATATAGGTGTCTGCTGAGGAAATGCTCTGGGTTATTTAATACTAATTACTCTTCTCCTTCCCCTGCCAGAGCTATGAAGGGATTTCTCGGATCTTCAGAAGAGCCTGGTATTACTCTGTTTTCATGTTGCTGATGAAGACATACCCAAGACTGGTAATTTATAAAGAAAAAGAGGTTTAAGAAACTCACAGTTCCATGTGTCTGGGGAGGCCTCACAATCATGGTAGAAGGCAAAAGGCACATCTACATGGTGATAAGCAAGAGAGAATGAGAGCTAAGCAAAAGGTGAAATCTCACATCAAACCATCAGATCTCATGAGACTTCGTCACTACCATGAGAACAGTAGGGGGAACTGCCCCCATGATTCAATTATCTCCTACTGGATCCCTCCCACAGCACGTGGGAATTACGACAGCTACAATTCAAGATGAGATTTGGGTGGGAACATAGCCAAACCATATCAAGCCTAGTAGGTTTCTTTGATGTAAATTCTAGGAAAGTGTGCCCCTACCAATACTACCACCCCCAAGAGTATTATACCCTCAAGCTGGTCCACACACAGCCCCCATCAGTTAATCAATATTATAATTTAAGTGTTTCTATCAGCTTCTGCTCCAGAAAAACAAATCTCACCTGTGACTATGAATTCACCTGCGTCTTTAGATTTTCAGGTGGAGCATGACCTGCAACCTCAGTTATCTAATCAGTGAAGGAAAGTTGTTTATTTTAAACCTGCCCAGCCTTTTCTCATAAGAATAAAGAGATCAGTGATTTCCAGGCTTTTTAAAATCAATGGATTGGAACTAAAACCAGAAGTCCTTCACAAAATTTATATTTTTTATTGAACTAAATATTTTAAAATTGAAATAGAGATAAATAGAAAAAATTTTCTTTATTTTTGTTCTACTTAACTATCATTTTTAGTACTTATAACACTCAGAAATCTATCACAAATAAGTCAAACATCCAGGTAGAGATGCACCTAAACCACCAGGAATCTACATAGCCATCAGCTGTGGAATCCTTATAGCTTCTATGAAGGAGATAAGTGTAGAACACTGATTGCATTAAATCTTACATCTTTTCATGACTCTAGGTTATTTTGCTAATAGAGGCGCTTAGACACATTTTACTGGAAACCATAGTACTAAGCTCTCTTAAGGTTATCCTCAAAGTGATACATCTAAAGCATGCCTTCCTATGGACAATCTATTTTAGTCACATTTATTATTTTCTCTTCATTGTTGATGAAAAGCAGCTGGTTATAACAATAAAGTTGGGTTTTCTTTGAATTTCCTAATTTTCCTTGTTGAACATTTCTGTTCAAGATATAAGTTACTATGAAAACTTGTCTGGACTGAATTCTAATCAACAATGAACAGTTAACTAGGAAGTAGAAGTTATGGGCCCGTATAGCTAAGTTGTACTCTGCATTTTAAAGTCAGGATGGAGAAAGCTTTACAGCTGTAGATGTTTATACCAGACTACAGAAAAATAAATTTTTAAAGGTTTAAACAAGAAGTGCACTAGATTATATGGTATATTCAAATGGGGTTGATGGCTTAACAGAATTAAGACACTCTAAGAAGGCAAGAGAACAATTTAGAAAATATCCAGCAAGGCCATAAAATAACAAGACTTCATGTTTTATAAAAAACATCTAAGAAACAAAGATTGTTTAACCCAAAGAAAAGAAACTTGGGCAATGGAAAACTGGTTTAAACATCAAAGACAAGGACTGAAGTGTAAGAGACAGCTTTAGCACATTTAGTATGGCCCCAAATGACACCAAGTGATAACAATAGTACCAACACTTAGAAATTACAGGAGTTACAGGAAGTGGTCAAGAAAAACATCCTAATAATCAGAAAAGTTCAAAGATCAAATCGGTTCCCTCTGCCTTATATCATCAGAGATATTAAAATCAAGGCAAATAATTACATGTCCTTTTTTTGGAGTTACTTTAAATCCTTCCTGAAAAAGGAAGGCAAAGCCATAATAAATATATAAATATGATTTTGTCTTTGTATCCCTAATGACTAGCAAGTTGCTTAGAACATGAGTGCCAAAATCATGTTTACTCTACCAATTCAATTAAGAGACAAAAAACTACCTGAAGAAGGGAAGCAAAGTTGCAATGGGGATTCAGGTTTTGAAAGGATGATCAGATTGATGAACTGGGAATCTTTTTCCTCTGTCCACAAGATTCCATGATTGTATATGTTCATGCAAATATTCTTCTAGTAATAAAGTAACAGTGGGCACTGTGTATTTCTGTCAGACAGTTTTAGAGTTAACCAAGTTCATATATATTCCATTTTATCCCTATTACTAACACTTAAAGTCATAAAAGGTGAGCCAGACACAGCCAGATCATTTAATTATTTTGTCAATACTATATCTGACAAACAGCAGAGGCAGGATTTGTAACTATGATTCAAAGGAGATTCAACTACCTCTTTATGAGATGAAATTCAGAATAGTTAAAATGGTTGCTAAAACTTACTGAATAATGTAAATCTGACTAACCTGTCTAGGTCTTTTACATGTATTATCTCAGTTGATCCTCATATAATTACATAACAAAAATAACAGTTATATAGATTATCCCAGTTTTACCACTGATGTCAAGAAAATAGAAAGTCATTTGTGCAAAATTATATAATTTAGTGTCAAAGTAGGGATTCCAGTTCAAGGCAGTCTGACATTAGGAACTGTGCTCTTTAACACTACATTATCGTAAACTGCTATGACAATCTCTGGTACAATCTCCCATAAAAGTCACTGTTTAACTGATAAACCAGAATACTAAATCTACAGATCTCAACGTGAGCCTAGTGTAATCACTGCACATACATCGGGTAGCATATGGCCATCACTGCTTATTCAGTGGTAACACTACTGTGTGGTTCCATTACTCACTATTTCACTTTTGACTTATCTTTCCTCCGCTTTTCGAAACATGGAGTAGGCCACACACTCTTTGTGCAAAGTAATTTGCAAGTTCAATCTGCCTAGCCCATCAGCTCTACTGGATTATGAAACAAAGTCTAGTTGATAAAGGCAATGTTACTGCCATATTACCAAATGTAATCTATGCAAATGGTAACTAAAATAACAGAAAACAGGAGCTGTTCAATTTTATCTTGGCATTCACAGCTTTCTTTCCTTTCCCTTGAACCTGAACTAAAGAAACCTTCTAAAATTAAAATCCTGGAAAGAGAATATTGTCAGCACGTCTCCTCTAATAAAATCAATGTCAGCACCAGCTGGACCTGTCTTAAAAAGCATCCCCTCAGCCGGGCGCGGTGGCTGACGCCTGTAATCCTAGCACTTTGGGAGGCTGAGGCCAGTGGATCACGAAGTCAAGAGATCGAGACCATCCTGGTTAACACGGTGAAACCCCGTCTCTACTAAAAATACAAAAATTAGCTGGGCATGGTGGCGCGTGCCTGTAGTCCCAGCTACTCGGGAGACTGAGGCAGGAGAATTGCTTGAACCCAGGAGGCGGAGGTTGCGGTGAGCCGAGATTGTGCCATTGCACTCCAGCCTGGGTAACAAGAGTGAAACTCAGTCTCAAAAAAAAAAAACCATCCCCTCTCCCAGTATATATTTACTGGTAATGGCCTTCCCAGAGATCATGAAGAAAACAAATATACTTTTCAAAACAGTGGTAAAGTTGCACTAAAATATTAGCCACAGTTATTTCTGACTTTTAAAGTTGTAAGCAATTTTTGGTTTTTGTCTTGTATCTCTCTGTGTGTTGTGAGTTTGTCAGTAACCCTGTATCACTCTTGTAGTCAGACAATGTATAAATGTTCTTAACAGGAAAATAAGAAAGCACCTACCTTCATCATTCATTAAATTGTGCAAACCTGTCAGAAAAGGAGAATATTCTTTAAGGTTAGAAACACGTACTGAGAACATGGCATGAATGATGCACTATTAAAACCTAAAGATAAAAAGATAAAGACAAAATCCCTAATCGTAAAAAACCAAGTCTAGTAATTCTCATATAATTTTCCTCCTACTGTTTCTTCTATTTCTATTAATACCACACCATTCACTAATTTGCCAAACTTCTAAACTGCAATCATTTCTGCTATTACTTTCAACCTTTCTCATGAATCTAATCAGGGATCATATCATATTTGTTCCACCTTCATGATTTTTCAAATACCTCCCTTCTACTTTGTTCGCAGTTCACTACTACTCCCATTAATTATTGCTATAATTTTCCAATCATAGAATATTTTAACTAAAAATATCTAAGAGAATTTTAAATAACTATTTCAACATCTTTCAGGAAAAAATAGAACTCACCAAAATTAACCTTCTTGACTCCGAATAGTAAGTGGTAAAACTAGGTCTTGAACCATTCTTCATTAGCCTGGATTTAATTAACTTTTCACCACAACTGTCTTAGCTCATTTTTTGTTGCTATAAAGGAATATCTGAGGCTATGTAATTTATAAGAAAAAAAGGTTTATAGTATATAATAACTCACACTTCAGCAAATTGTACAAGAAACATGGCACCAGCAACTGCTTGATTTCTTGGATGGGCCCCAGGCTACTTGGGGAAAGGCAAAAGGAAATTTCCAGGCAGAAATCATATGGCAACAGAGGAAATAAGAGCGAGTGGGGAAGGTGCCAGGCTCTTTTCAACAAACAGGTCTCTTCGGAACTAATAGAGTAAGAACTCACTGCCAAAGGAGGGTATTTATCTATTCATGTGGGATCCTCCCCCATGACCCAAACAGCTCCCATTAAGCCCACCTCCAATACCACAGATCACATTTTACTGTGAGGTTTGGATGGGATGAACATCAAAACTATGGTGACATCATGATATCTAGTTTACAGGATAACTGTAGATGATTTACAGATTTTCTCTGGGTTATACTAAGATGGTACCACTTTTCAAATCATATCTAGTGTTTTTCCACTTTTATAACTTCTTTAGACTGTTCTATCTCATATGAATGTCTTTGAAGCCACCCTGATAGCTTCAGCTGGACAGACTTGGTTATATTCCAGGGATTATATTTACAACTGGTCACCTATCTACCTACAGATTATTTGCATCATTTATCCAAAAGTTTGGCAGGTGCTATTTTAAGCCTCTTTAAGAATCCACAATGAAAAAAGGTGCTTCCTTTTCTTATCACATGTCTTCTCATTGCAATTCGTTAAGAAACATGAAGGTCTCAGAAAGCAAAATTATTTGGTCATAAAAATGTCTTCCAGATGAACTTTGTCATAAGCATGGGAAATTTCGAAAAACCGTCAATTGTGTTTCTACTGAGGAGGATTGTGCAGTTCTGAGAGTTTCCTGATTTGAAACACATGTGAGTCAGCAACCCTACAACCCAAATGTATCTTTCCTTCCCATGCTGGTATGTACAGAGTCTTTGACAAGGAATTCAAACTTTGACATTGCATTTTTATCTTTCTCTGCTATTCAGCCAATGTAGGAAACATCCATTTTACCTCTTGGTTTGCATCTCTGAAAACAATTCCCCTATTTTAAGTGCCTACGGATGGTTGGAAATGGCGACCGAAAAAAAAGCTAGATAGAATCTAAGTGAGCAAGTCCTGATTGCTTCATACAATTTAGGGTTCAGTAGCAGAAAAACAAAATCTAGCTTTATATCATGATAGTATGTATACTACCTGAATACTTTGGAACTTGTAGTATAATTTGATTTAATATGGTAATAAGAAATGTCAGAATTTAGATGGAAAACATAGGCTCAACTATTCGTTGAGGGAAAGAAAACTTTTTAAATATAGAAAGTTGCTTATTAGATATTCCCTTTGGTTAAATCCAAACTTTAGATTTGCCTAAAGAAAACAGTTACAACTTTGGGGTCATAATATCCCACTTGATAGATTTTGATTAATAAATGTGACTTAAAGGTAGATTTAAAATATTCTATCTTTGAGGAGTGTTCGATCAGTTGAACAAAAGGTCTTCAAAGATTTAAATTCACTGCGGTGATTTTATACAAACTTACCCAAAGCACTGCTTTAATCCCAACTTTTTTTTTCTAATAAAATAAAAGACCTTGCTGTGCCCAAAGGCACAGATCAAATCACAAGGATTAAGATTTAAATGAGAAAGCAATTAAACCCAGCCTTCTGACACAGGTTTATGATGGTATGGTAAAGGAGTTAGACCCATCGCCATTGAAAAAGATAGAAAATAAGCTTTTAAAAATATTAATACTTGATTTTCCTGGTAAATAACGGTTGTGAATTTATAAGGCTATAAACATCTCTATGAGAATAAAGTAATCACTGGGCCACCTGAGCCACACGTTTAAATGTCAGCGAGAAAAGCATATTGGAAACCGCGCTCTTGGTTTGCTTTCACTCACTGTCTTACAAGCATGATCCTCAGAATGCAGTAAAACTGTTATGTAGGCGGGCATGGGTATTAGTTAATTAAATTCCATGGCTAACATAAAAATGATTAACTACCATGTTTGATTTTTTTACAAGAACCATTGCAATAAGAAATTAAAAAATACCTTACTTCACAGCCTTATTTAAAGGGTGGAACAATGCTGCTGCTGCTGTTCATGATAACAGTAAGAGTAATAAGGCAAATTATTCTTGATGTCTTTGTGTTAACAGCAGAATGACATATTTGAGTCACGTAGCACCGAAGTATGTTACCAGCAATGAATCCATATGGGTCTGCAGCAACTTCCATTATTGCCTCCTCAAAAGAAAGAATTCTAGAGGGGCATAAAGCAGAAGGAGAGAAAGAGGTAAGTTTCAGAGCAAAAGTGAAAGTTTATTAAAAAGTTTTAGAGCCAGAATGAAAGAAATACACTTGGAGGAGGGCCAAGCAGGCAACCCAAGAGATGAAGTGCATGGTTTGATCTTTAGACTTGAGTTTTACATGAACACAAGACCCCATAAGTATTGGGGTCTTCGGTTCCTCCTTCTCCCCTGATTTTTCCCTTGGGTTGGGCTGTCCAAATGCACAGTGGCCTGGTAGCACCTGGGATGGGAGCATGTGCAGTGTGTTTATTGAAGTTATGTTCACGCTCACTTAAGGAGTTTTTCCATTTACCCTTTCCCCAGGAGTGTTCCCAGAGGAAGATCATCTGCCATTTTGCCTCTTAGTGTGCATGCTTGAGACCACTCACCCAACTCTTGAGATCTTATAGGGAATTTGCTCATCACCAGTTTCAAATTTATTTCTATCTAGTCGAAGATTGCCTTACCCTGGAGCTGACTGTGACCAATTATTAGTATTATTAGTATTATTTTAAATATATTATTTTTTATTGAGTTGTAGGCTCTGGGGTACATGTGCAGATCATGCAGCATTGTTGCATAGGTACATACATGGTAATATCGTTTGCTGCCTCCAACCCCCGATCATCTATATCTGTCATTTCTCCCCATGTTATCCCTCCCGAACCTCCCTACCCCCACTGTCCCTCCTCTAGTTCCCCACAGCAGACCCCAATGTATGATGCTCCCCTCCCTGTGTCCATGTGTTCTCAATTGTTCCACACCCACCTATGAGTGGGAACATGCTGTGTTTGATTTTCTGTTCTTGCATCAGTTTGCTGAGAATGATGGTTTCCAGATTCATCCATGTTCCTACAAAGGACACAAACTCATCGTTTTTTATGGCTGCATAGTATTCCATAGTGTATATGCACCACATTTTTCTAGTCCAATCTATCACCAATGGGCATTAGGGTTGGTTCCAGTTTTCGCTATTGTAAACAGTGCCAAAATGAACATATGTGTGCACGTGTCTTTATAATAGAATTAACAAATTATTATTTTAGAGAAACACTTAACCACCTGACTACAACCTGATGGCTGCCTGACATTCCATATTGAGGGTCGGGGGGAGCCCTCTCCTGCCCTGCTCATGGCTGACTACCTATTGACTGTAGCCCTTGCACAGAGATAGCTCATATCATCTTTAATTTTGTGATCTAGAAATATAATGTTGGATGTAGAAAACATAGAATATTCATCTTATTTTGTCTAAGTCTAAGGCTTTCTTCTGGGAATACTTTGTAAACCAAATTTCTTAAAGCAGTTTATTTTCTTCTTATTTTGTTATTAGTAGAATATAGTCATTTAAGAAAGTTCTATATATTTGATTTTCATTAACCAAAGTCTATGACATAATTTCCTGGAACTGATAAAGATGTAATACAATCAGTAGCATTAACAAAGAAATTAAGAACTTTATCAGAAAGTGTTTTATTTCAAATAATCTAAAGCTGACCTTGAATTGAATCCTTCTGCTATTATTAGGCATGAATTTAGATTAGGTACAAAGTAGATCCTGAAAGTTTTATTCCATTGTTACTAGATTTTAAAAAATGAGGAAGGAGTACAGAATAAAAATCAAATATTTGCTGTCTTCTATCTTGAAAAATGTGCATAAAAGTCAAGAAAAAAATCAGTTAAAAAGGGGTTTTATGTTTGTAGTATTACAATTCTAGAATATATAAGACAATAGAGATCTAAAATGTCACTCTATATTGCCAGCAATGTCAAATTTGAGACAAGACAGATGAAAATGCACACTATCGTTTCCTAACAGAAGCAACATGGTAATCTTAACACAGTGTATGTCAGAAAGAAGACAAGGGTGGTTGAAAACGCCACCTCTGAAGTGTGCATGCTCCCCTCCCAAATGTCACATCTGAAGTATCTACCTATTTCCCTTTGTTCAGGAACAGCTCTCTGAGTTTTCTTTGAGGAAACCACATCTGCCTCCTTTCAATCTTTGTGGAGCTAAGTTTACCCCAAGTCTCCAAGGAAGATATGATTAGTCCCAATTACAGCATCATCGTGCTGAAAGCAATGAATGACACCATGAGGGGTAACTATGTATAACTTGTATTTGTGGTTACTAAAGGATTGCCAGGTGCTGCTATTCCGCTGACTCTTGTGGAGCTGGTATTTAGTAATATATCAGGTGTGTATCTACCCATCTGATTTATGTAGTCTTCTCCAGACTGCTCTTAGAAAAAAATCCTGTAGTTGGAAATTCTGGCCTGAGAAAAAGATGCCCTTTCCTGATGTATAGAGAAGGGGTTCAAAGCAATCTAGGAGGCTTGTATAACATGCCCCTAACTTCACCCCAGGTTGTTGGGTCCAAAAGAAAAGATAGTAAAACCTGTAGTCCACAAGTACTGCAAAACACTCTTGAAAGACACTGAGGAAATATGGTGAAACCCCATTTCTGCTAAAAATACCAAAATTAGCCAGGCGTGGTGGTGGGCACCTGTAGTCCCAACTACTCGGGAGGCTGAGACAGGAGAATTGCTTGAACCAGGGAGGCAGAGGTTGCAGGGAGGAAGAGGTTGCAGTGAGCCGAGATGGTGCCACTGCACTCCAGCCTGGGTGACAGAGAGAAACTCTGTCTCAAAAAAAGAGTCTTCACTTTGTATCAGGAGCAATAAACTAATGTCTATCATCAGTGCTTTTAGTTAGCATTTTATTGGCAAAAACAGTATGGCCAGAAAAAATAAAGGAAATATATATTTGGAAAGGAAGACATAAAACTATAATTTATCTTGAGCCACATTGTCTACAGACAAAATTCAAATACACAAATTATTAAACTAGCAAGATAAATCAGTAGGATTACTGAATATAGATTTAGTGCACAAAATCAATAGTATTTCTATAATTCAACAATTGGAAAAGTATAACTTTAAAATGCCACTCACAATAGTAATGAAAACTATAAAATATCTAGCATGTAACCAAAGATATTCAAGACCTTTGCAAATATAAAAATATGTTTATGTACATATGCTTTATTAAAAGGCATAAAATAAGACCTAAATAACTAGAGAGATACACCATATATTTTAGACTAAAAAAGCAATTTTATGAAGATGTATTGATTCTTGAAAAATTCAAAGCAATTAAAATCAAAATATCTACATGATTTCTCCTGGAGATAATGAAGGGATTCTAAAATTATTACAGAAAAATAAATAATTAAAATTAAAACACTCCAAAAAATCAATATGAACACAGTTCCAATGATTGATGCAGATAGCTTGTCTTCTTAGCCAAGGTCAACAAACATATGAAAAAATGCTCATCGTCACTGGTCATCAGGGAGATACAAATCAAAACCACATTGAGATACCATCTCACACCAGTTAGAATGGCGATCATTAAAAAATCTGGAGACAACAGATGCTGGAGAGGATGTGGAGAAATAACAACACTTTTATACTGTTGGTGGGAGTATAAATCAGTTCAGCCATTGTGGAAGACAGGGTGGCAATTCCTCAAGAGTCTAGAAATAGAAATTACACTTAACCCAGCAATCCCATTACTGGGCATATACCCAAAGGATTATAAATCATTCTCTTATAAAGACACATGCAAATGTATGTTTGTTGTGGCACTGCTTACAATAGCAAAGACCTGGAACCAACCCAAATGCCCATTGATGATAGACTAGACAAGGAAAATGTGGCACATATACCCCATAGAATATTATGCAGCCATAAAAAACAATGAGTTTGTGTCCTTTGTAGGGACATGGATGAATCTGGAAACCATCATTCTCAGCAAACTGACACAAGAACAGAAAATCAAACACTGCATATTCTCACTCACAGGCAGGTGTTGAACAATGAACATGGACACAGGGAGAGGAGCATCACATACTGGGGTCTGCTGGGCAGGGGCTAGGAAAGGGACAGCAGGGGGTAGGGAAGTTGGGGAGGAATAATAAGGGGAGAAATACCAGATAGAGGTGACGTGGGGGATGGAGGCAGTAAACCATTTTGCTATGTATGTACCTATGCAACAATACTGTGTCATCTGCACGTGTACCCCAGAACCTAAAATACAATTAAAAAAAACTAAAAAAGAATTTTAAGAAAGAGAGAAGATATTACAGAGCTATAGTAATTACATTAGTGTGCTGTTGGGCCAGGAACAGACAAATAAAACAATAGAAGAGAAGAGGGAATATATATGACAGATGATGAGATGATGCTGAAACAAGTGACTATTAAAAATATATATACTACCTACCTCATGCCATATACAAAAATGAATTCCACATCAATTAAAAACTGAAATTTCAAAACCAACTTCAATGCAATTTAAATTTTTAGAAGAAAATTTAGACCTAGAGTAAAAGAGAATCTTTTTTAAAAACACAAAAAATTGTAAGAAAAAATGGTAAATTTGATGACTTTTTATTTCAAAAATATCTCTATAAAACATCATCAAAACATTAAAATTCAAAACCACATTGAGATACCATCTCATGCCACTTAGAATGGCGATCATTAAAAAATCTGGAGGCAGATGCTGGAGAGGATATGGAGAAACAGAAACGCTTTTACACTGTTGGTGGGAGTGTAAATTAGTTCATTGTGGAAGACAGTATATAATCCTATATACCCAAAGGATTATAAATCAATCTATTATAAAGACACATGCACACGTATGTTCATTGCAGCACTGTTTACAATAGCAAAGACTTGGAACCAACCCAATGCCCATCAAAGGTAGACTGGATAAAGAAAATGTGGCACAAATACACTATGGAATACTATGCAGCCATTAAAAAGGATGAGTTCATGTCCTTTCCAGGCACATGGATGAAGCTAGAAGCCATCATTCTTAGCAAACTGACACAAGAACAGAAAACCAAACACCATATGTTCTCACTCATAAGTGGATGTTGAACAGTGAGAACACATGGACACAAAGAGGGGAACATCACACACTGGGGTCTGCTGGGGGTTGGGGAGCTGGGGAAGGATAGCAGGAGGTGGAAAGATTGGGGAGGGATAATATTAGGAGAAATACCTAACATAGGTGAAGAGGGGATGGAGGCAGCAAACTACCAGGGCATATGTATACCTATGTAACAATCCTAAAGATTTACACATGTACCTCAGAACTTGAAGTAAAATAAAAATATATAAAAAATAAATTTAAAATGTTAACAGTGGACCAATATTTACAGAAAAAAGTGTTCAATATATGAACACTTGCTTAACTTATGAAAGTATCAGCTTTGTTTACTCTGTTTTTGTTTGCATTAAAAAATAAACTATAAAAATATAAATGAAAAACTCAAGCAGAAGGAGAGAAGATAAATGCAGTGCTAATAATCATAAATAGTATTTGGAATACACTAAAAATTGTTTAAATCTATTTAAAATAAAAATGATAGAAGGATGAATAAAATTAATAAAGTCTATGTAAAATAAAAGTAATAGAAAGAAAAAATATATATTCCTTTTCAGTAAATAAAAAGGAAAGCTAAAATCACCAAAGCATGAAAAGATGTTTTACCTTACTAATAAACAAGAAAATTCAAAATAATAAAATAAAACTACTTCACATCTAGTACAATAACAAAAATTATTACCTGTTGACAAAAATGCTGGGAAGCAAGAACTCATTCATTTCTGATGGCACTATAATTTGGAAATATCCACTCAACTTGAAGAATAGTCTGTGATCCACAATTCCATGTCTAGAAACTTACCCTAAAGGAACATTTACACATTTTCAGTAGGAGATGTATTCAAAAACAATAATTAGAGAGCTGTTTGTGAACAAAATGAAGAAAAGACCATTTAGAGTAAGATTCACTTATTTATAATATCAACAATGACAATGAGCCACATTTCCATGAATAAACAGAGACAAACTTCAAAACATTATGTTGCATGAAAAAGCTGGTTTCAAAAGATAAAAACCAGAGTAATAGAATCTGTATAAAATTTAAAGGATACAAATTATATAATTTTTATGTATATATTTCATGTCAGACATTGTTATTTACCTGCCCCACATTTATTTACTCTTTCTTGATTATTAAAGGATTTCATTTTCTTCAGAGTGGTGGTATGTTCGCTTGGGAAAATGTGGCACATATACACCATGGAACATTATGCAGCAATCAGAAATGATGAGTTCGTGTCGTTTGTAGGGACATGGATGAATCTGGAGAACATCATTCTCAGCAAAGTGACACAAGAACAGAAAATGAAACACCGCATATTCTCACTCATAGGCGGGTGATGAAAAATGAGAACACATGGACACAGAGAGGGGAGTACTAAACACTGGGGTCTATTGAGGGGGAAAGGGGAGGGCCAGTGGGAGGGGGAGGTGGGGAGGGATAGCCTGGGGAGAAACGCCAAATGTGGGTGAAGGGGTGAAAACAAACAGAACACACTGCCATGTGTGTACCTAAGCAACTGTATTGCATGCTCTGCACATGTACCCCAAAACCTAAAATGCAATAAAAAAATAAGAAAAAATAATAATAAATAAATAAATACTCATACCCCAAACTCCTTGCAACTAGGGATGGGCATGGGCCAAGTCTAGCTAATAAGAGGTCAAAGAAGCCTATTAGTAAAGCTTCTGGTTTATAGTATTATTATTCCTGAGAATCAGAGCAGACTCAGCTACCACATGAATTTGCCTAATGCCCCACCTCCAAGTTTCTCTCCCACACAGATTCAATGACCAAAAGTAATCTTCTGACCATTAGCACCAAAGCTGAGTGATAAAATGAAACAGTAGGAAACCAGAAGCTGTGTCTGATTTCAACCTAAAGTCACTGATTTGCATCAGGTTCCCTTCAGTAACTTCTAACCTGTATTTCTCATATGTACTGTCAGAGATAATCACTCGTGACTGCTTGGTTGGTTTTATTCCTAGCAAATGTGAGAATAGCAGAAACAAGAAATAAAGAGAAGATAGACACCAGATTTAAGGGATAGGGGCTTTTGTTTTCACTATAAGCTGTAACTTTTTTTCCTCCACAAATTATAAAACCGATTAAAATTCAGTCTTCCCCTTTCTATCTGCCAAAGTGCTAGCCCTAGGCACTTTTGATTCAGAAATTCTAAAACTACTCTGAAGCTGAAGAAGAGAGGTGGAGAACATGGGAAAGTGACAAGGAGCAGTCAAGATGCTTGCAAAAGGAAATGTCAAGTAACTTATGGATTCTGTGAGTGAGAAAAAGTTCTAACTTACTGCAAGTAACAAAAACAAATGAATCTGAACAGTGAGCAACAGAAGCGCATAGGTTTCTTGCTAGCTGATATGAGATGACCTCAAACCTGGTTTCTACTCCATTTCCTTCTCTATTCCTCAGCAACTGTAACTCATGCAATTACATACTTACACTCCTTGATTGCTGTCTGTCTGTCATACAGATTTGGAATGACATTTTGAAGTTGCAAAATTACTGCTTTTAAATTTGCTTTATTTTGCTTTAAAAACAGAAACAGTATTAGAATTTAGATCCTTGCCACAGATTGGAGTCTCTAGAATCAGGTATTGTAGCCAGGCACAGCAGCTTACTCCTGCAAGCTACTTGGGAGGAATAAGGTGGGAGAATCACTTGAGACAGGAGTTTGAGGCTACAATAAGCCATGAAGCAGAATCAGATGCTGAGGAAAAGTGTGGTGTGCAGAATATTTACTAGGGATCAATGGCTATGAAAATGGAAGGAGAAAGAGAGGAGATAGGATTAGAAAGAGGGAAAAATTGAAGTGCAGTGCAGAGCCAACTAAGCCTTGGCTCATCAGGGAATTCTGGAGGTACACGGTTCATCAGAGTCAACTCACAGAGGCTAGATAATGGCTGATGCCCATGCTCCTATCCCCTTTCAGCATTGAGGTGAGCCTCCTCGGAAAGACATGCTTTTGGATAAGGGGAATCTCTAAAGCTGAGGTGAACCCTAAAGGAGCTGAAAACTGGGGGCTCTCAACAGACTGTAGTCTCAGCAGCTGGGAAAATACACCCTTCATTGAAGAGGGATGAAGGCAGTACATCTCAGGTCTCCGTAACTCTTATCTGAGCTTTGCTATAAATATCTATGAGCACTTGGATAAGCTATTTAATAATCTATGCTTCAATTTCTTCATTTATTAAATGAAATAGCTGAACTGGGTAATGTATTAGGTTCATAAAAACTTTAAAATCATTTTGTTCTCTATTTTTTGAAGTAGGAAAAGCACGTTTTTGTTTCTTTTCTTTTTTTACAGACATAGTCTCACTCTGTCACCCAGGCTGGAGTGCAGTGGTGTAATCTTGGCTCACTGCAACCTCCGTCTCCCTGCTTCAAGCAATTCTCCTTCCTCAGTCTCCCAAGTAGATAGGACTACAGGTGCATACCTGTAGTTAGCTAACTTCTTTTGTATTTTAGTAGAGATGGGGTTTCACCGAGGTATCCAGGCTGGTCTGGAATTCCTGAGCCCAGGTAATTTTCCCACCTCTACCTCCCAAAGGTGGCTTACAGGTGTGAGCCACCACACCTGACCTGTTTCTTTCTTTCTTTCTTTTTTTAACCCCTACCTTTGCCTAAAAGAAACTACAGTAAATTTTGACTTCTACTAAAGGATTCATCATTATGTACCTTTAAAACCACAGAATTAGGAACTAATTTAAAGATAATGATAGTAGTAATAATATCAATAACAACAGCAATGGTGGCTACAACTTACTAAGCCCTTACTACATGTCTGGCATTGTGCTGATCATTCCAATTATGTCATTTCATTTAATCCTCACAAGCCTACTACACAGTATTATCAACCTGACTTCACAGATGGCAATGACTTCTGCAGAGGTAAGACACTGGACAAAAGTCATACATTGTATACTTTAAAGAAACAGAACTTGAACATAGCCCCGGCTGATTGCAGAACTTGCAGGGCTCATTACTATACCATCCCAGGAGTACATTTCCCTTCTTAATAGTGGGATATTTTCATGTATGTGTCTAGTTTATTTTTAAAGACCTCCGGAAAACTGCAATCTCAAAAAATAAACCAAACCCATATCGAAAAACCATCATGATTTTTATACTGTGATGATTGATTACTTCCCCTCTCCTAGTTATTCTTCTCAGCATATTTGATATAATCCATTTTGCTGAGGAGGCAACTTCTGTGCTTCCTCTTTTTATCTTATTCCTGTCAAGCAATATCAATAAGAGTTTATAAAGAGAAATTTGATTAAAAACACATCTATATGCTGACCATTTAATTCTGCAGCTTGCGTGTTAAAAATCTCAACTGGCAAGCTAAAAACATTAAAGGATCTCTCAGCGTCAGATATGATTATTGATGGAAGCAGTGGCCTTCCTCCCTTGATTTCCTTTCTGAAGCCTCTGTAATAATCTTTGCTTCCTGCTTTCTACTATAGTGGATACCCTTGGGATTATGTCTGGTTTAAATTCATCCCCTCTATTCAGAGATGTTAGCTGTTGGCAGCCAGCCATGCTGGACTTTCACCCTCTGACTCTGGTCATGGCAAACTGGTCTAAGATGAATTCAGACTCAAGTAAGACTCTGGCTTCCCTGAATTTAGAATTTAGAAGAAAGTGTCACAAAGACTGCTAGGCATTTGCAACTGAGCTATTTTAATGGAAACAATTTACAAAGAAGGTCCACAGAATCATACTACCAAGGTCATAGAACCAACCTGGCTTCAGGACTGCCTGAAGTTTTCAGTCAATTTTCCCCTATGCTTATTTTATTAAAGTTCAAATTATTACCTTCCTTTCTATCCATCATTTCCCTTCAAAAGAGCCAGACAAGTATTAAAGAATACTTTCATATGTATTATCTTACTCATGCTTGCAACAAGTCAAGTAGGTTGGAATAATGAGTAGGATTTACCCCATCACATAGATGAGTAAATTGAAGTTGGAGGGGTCTCCCCCTTCACAAACAACAGGCAGTAATAAGGTTAAAAATTTACTACGGACAATCCGTAACCTCAGAGTTGGCCATTCTTGTAAATAATCAAGCTTAACTTTTCCTGTAATAGTGGGTGATCTGCCAGCAATACTTCATCAGGAAGATTTATGTTCTACGGCCCTTTTATTTTGGGTTTTCTTAAACATTCTTCCAAATGTCAAGACATCTTACTTTAATAATAAAAAATTTAGTAGTTAACAGATTTTATCATCAGCACACGCTTCCTGATCTCTATTCTTTCTCCTATCAAAGGGAAGCCTCATCCATCCTTCTAACCTCTTCTTGCCAAGACTATTATTTACCTTTCAAGATTGCCCTTGGAAAAATGTGGCTGGATTTAGGGGAGACAGAATGGATTGCGCTGATACCACCTGCTACCACCAAGACTCCTTCATTCTCATGCTCATGTAGGAATAGCCAGGTCAATAGGAATTCGTTCTTTAGTAAAATGTTCCAGATATTTAGGAGAATGTAAGTACCAAAAGAGCAGCTTTTGTCTTTTTTGTCCAGCACTGTCCTCCAAGGTCCTAAAATATTACCTGCCACAAAGTACGTGTCAATAGATATTAATGACTACATAAGTAAATTTTAAGTATTGCTAAACCAAAACAAAACAAAATTAAAGCAGAACAAACCTTGCAGGAAGTTGAGATTGGAATACATATTCTAACACTTGCTACATATTTGTGTTGTGTCAAGCAAGTAATTAAACTTTACTGGTCCTGAATATTGAAATAGAAAAATGTCATCTACTTACCAGGAATATTATGAGGGTTAAATGAAATATGAGAATGAGCCTAGTATATAGAATATGCTCAATAAAGGTGTGTTGAATAAATAAACACATGCATATATAAATAAATGCATAATTTACTAGCTCAATTTAATAATTCAGAAGTGAAAGTTTATTTTATAAAATGGCAATATAAAAATAGAAATCTAACTTTTATTGTGAATTTCAATGGAGCAGAGCTAATCATATATTTATCTTTTCAGTATTTCTCACTGGTTTCTGGTTCTTATATTCTCTAATTTATACCCTGCATTACACTATTCCTAACTATTCCCAGGCATCCAAGTACATACTATGCTCATTTCTCTGCTTAAAATACCCTCTCTACATTGCTTTCTCTGGTGCCTATTTTTTTAAAGACTAAACTTGTGTGTCCCGTTCTCCAGGAAGCCCTCTCATGTCACCCATATGGGTTGGATTTTGCCTTCTCTTTTCTGTAAACATAGAACTTTTACCTCTGTGATTATATCTGCAAATGTTAGACAGATGGATCTACTTACTTTTATAATGCTATACTAAAATCTTATATTTGCTTGCCTGTTTTCCCCATGATGTTGTAATTTCTTAGAGCCAATAAATCATATATTAATAAATGTTGAATTCCAAGGACTATGTGCCTAAAAATAAAAAGCTAAGTAGGTTCATTATAACATTTATTGAAAGAAGAAAAAAAATCTACTTCATTAAACAAAATTATAGACCAGGCAATGGGCTAAATGCTATAGATAAATGAATGATACAGATATATGTCCCTTAACCTCATGGAGTATATAATCTAATGGGGAAAATAAATAATACATATTTTTATTCAGAGTGTGATGGTTATTTGAAAGGAGAGAGGTGGGGTATCCAGCAGATAGTAAATGAAATTAACGTAGGCTATGGGCATGTTTCTCCATCTTTATAGCCCATAAGAATCACCAGAAATGTTCATTTAAAATATAGACACATGGCCCATACTTCCTAATTCAACAGGATTAGAGAAAAGCTCTGAAATCCCACTTTTAATATATACTCCCAAATAATACTCATACAGGGAGCCTAAAAAGTAACACGAACATAGGAACAAAGATTTTTCTCTCTGAGTGAGGTAATTTTAATTTTAATTTGAGATTTACATAGGGAGTATGATTTAGCTAAGCTAGTAGAGATGGGGGGGGAAAAGCTAGGAGTTTTGGTTCGATGAAAACTATGTGGCCTAAAGGAAACAGAGAAAAATAAAATCATGTCCCTAATAGGGAACATGAGTGATAAATGAAAGACTAGGAGAGAATGGAGAGGTCACTGAGAAGGTCTGAGTCGCCCTGCTAAGAATATAGGCCGTTAACCTAAAGGCAATGGAAAACCCCAGAAAGGCTTTGGACCTGACAACTTCGCTGTGCCTCAGCTACTTTACCTATAATTGCACCTTCATCAGAGACTCTTTGTAAGAATTAACTGACAGCAGTGCCTTACTTTACCTATAATTGCACCTTCATCAGAGACTCTTTGTAAGAATTAACTGACAGCAGTGCCTGACATATAGAAAGCATTTAATATGTATTCTAGATTATCATGAGGATAATGTTTGTATCAGGATTGTTCTTAAAATCTCCAGCAGAGCTGAGGATGGAGTTCAAATGTAATGAAATACTGAACAAATTGTAGGGCCAGCAATCCAAACAACTCAATGAGTCTGAGGAAGCAGGGCGTGAGACCGTAGTGCAAATGACAAGAAAATAAGCACTGCTTAAAGAGACAGAAGGTTTCAGGGGAGGAGCAGAAGGTTCTCAGACCATAGTACATGAGAGCGAGACATAGGACCAGAAATGATTTACTACTGACAGTGGCAACTATGCACTTTTTAATTAGCAGAATTAGAAGAGTGCTTAAAGCTGGCTTTGTGAGAAGAATTTAATTACTGTCTTTGAAAGTACAACCCTAAAGTCAGAAAGCGGTAACTCAGTAAAACGGTGGCTTGTAGTCTGGGCTTAATTCTCAGTTAGGGTGAATTAAACCATTATAACACCAGCTAATCCCAGAATGCACACTGAAATCGCTCATCATCACTTCTTCTCTGGTGAATCCCGGGGGAAGGCACCTTCGGATTTCTGGCCACCTGCACCATCTCACTCATCAGCTAATTCTTCTCCCTTCCAACTGCTTGGCTTAAGATCAAGCAAGCACTATAAAGGCCAAGTAGCGGCATCCAGCCTTTGGCAGCTCTCACCTAAAAGCATCTTAAAACACTTGCAGGTGGCAACCAGAGATGCTTAGCTAGGATTTCTCCTAGCTAAGCTTTCGCTGGCCTACTTGCATGAATTTTGCATATCAGAAGGAAATGGGAATTTTGTGCCTCTGAATGAAATGGGCATATCTTCTCTGTTTTCCATCTTCAATTCTATGAGTGGTTTTTAACTACGTTCATTTGTATTTGAAGATGTTCGTGTTTTGCATTTTCTTGTTTACTAAGATGGCAAGGTTCCAGCCATCAAAGATAGCCAATGAGAATGATATTCAGAGGTTCCCATTTGATAATTATGAGGACTAGTCCACTTTTGAAGGCTTGCAGATGACTCTAATATTCAGCCAGGGCTTATAAACTGCAGAATAATATAAAGTTTGTTTAAGGATCTCCTGTTAGTTGCAAGTACAGAAATGCACTCATAACAGATGAATGACACAAACTTGAATTCCTAAGATGCTAAAAGAGAAGATAATAACCAGAAAAACATATATGGATTGGGGGCTCAGCACATACTTAGCTACAGCCAATTGTTAAGATGTGGAAATGTTTGCCTAGTATTGTCAGATAATCTCATTTTTCAAGAGAAGCTAAAATTCGAGATGTTTGTGGTGTATAAAAATTCTGAAATTCAAACATTTAATTTTTTAAAACTCTCATATTTACTAAAATAAAATATTTAACAAGATTCCAATTTCAAAAAGACTCTGATAGCCCTCCTCGGATCAGGTGTCTGGCCCCAGTCATATTGGTTATGAACAACGGGTAATGTCTCATAATTAATCACCATCGCCTCTCTTGGAAACTGGATGAGTAACAAGTTGCAGACAAATGGGAGAGGGTTTAAATTACCCGAGTATCCATTCTAAAAATCAGAAAAATAAAATAGAGAGACATTTATAAAAGAAGAAACCTAGAGTTCGTGAGGAAAAGTTGCTGAAAGAGATTTTGATTCATTTGAGTTCTTTACCAATTGAATAGCCTTCTTTGTGAAGTGAGGAGTCTTCAGTCACTGCAGCATTCAAGCAGTGTTTGAAAAATCACCCAATGAGGCTCCCTTCACGTGCACATCCAATGACCACTCAAGCCTCTTTCACACTAATATTGTATTCATATATATCATTCTGCTGGTTTAAACTCTGAACATTTCTTACCTCATCTTGTGAAATTTGTTAAATAAAACTTATACAAGGTCATTTGTTTGGACTTCTCCCACACGAGGCCCAACAGACCAAACCAAAATCGAATTCCTCATGCTGAAATCATATACCACCAAGCCAAAACTAAGCTGTTTATCTGACTTTCCAAGAAATCAGGAGAGAGAAAATAGTCAAATCCCCAAACAGGCCAGTTTAAGCCAGCAAGATAAGGCACTCCCCTTTGCTTTAACCTTTACAAGAAAAGTAACTGAAATGACCAATCTGTTTTTTGTTCTGTTTCTGGTTTCCTCAGCCCTTTTCTGTCTGTAAAGCCAATCTCCTCTGCTCAGCTAATCAGGACACTCATTTTATTTTGGAGAATGGGGTGTTGCCTACTTCTAGAATAACAAATTAAAGCCAAATAAGATCTTTAAACTTAACTTGTAATTTTGTATTCTGACAAATGGAATGTATCCCAAAAGAATATACAGATTCATTTTCCAATCAGAAGAGACTTAAGTAAAAGACACCTGCAGGAATACGTTCTGATATACGCAGAAGAAAACTTGTTATCAACGTAACAGGCTTCACATTTCATCATGTGCTAATTTTTCCTTAGCACTTCTTTTTAAAACTTGGCAAGTTCCTTCACCAAAGGAGATTACTAATCTTCCTTTTAGAGAATCAGTGTCTCGGTGTCAGGCCTTTCTATGAGATTTATTGGAAAGAGAAAGAATCACCACCGACCAGTCTGCCAGAGTCCAGGTCAGGTTGGAAGATACTTTCCCTGCAAATAAAAAGATGATAAAAAGCTCCTTTTTAATAAAAAGAATACTTTCCAGACTCCATGAGAAATAAATGATCTGGGACGTTTCTAGATAAAGAATGCAGCTGGCCAAGTACACCTGAAACTCCAAGGATAAAATCATAATTAAACTTATAATGGCCTAATGGTTGAATGTCCCCATGCATTATCTCATCTTTGATCCAACCCTTTAAAGTAAGCATGATCATCCCCATTTTATACATGAGTAAAATGAAGCTTACAGAGACTTTATTTTTTTTTTTTTTGAGACGGAGTTAAAGGTTGACCAAGAGGCAGAGACCTGAGTTTGTGACCTGAATTTTCCAGTTACTAACTACATGATATAGAGAATTTTTTGTGGCTATTAAATAAGATTATCTTAGCACATAGAAAACTTTTGACAAATATGAGCTGCAGTTGTAACAGCCAAGAAATAGTAAAATAAAAACTAACTAATGCCTAAATCAGTTGTCTTGGACCTAAATTGACTTCAATATGGGTTCAGACTCTGCCAGGACGACTTAGAAGTGATGATGTGCTTTACTGGCTCCATCTGAAACTCACTGACCCAGTCAATGAACCAGACACCACTATCTACAGGATTGACTTACTGTTGCCACCTACTTACAGGATTTTTATACAAATCTTGGCATCTTACTTATAAATGGCTTGTTCTCATCTCTGCCCTACACGTACCACTTGGCTGTATAAGTTACATCTCACCGTCATAATGCTGTGCAACACATAACCACAGGACCTCAGTGGCATACAACTACAAAGTGTTTTTTATGCTCACAAGTGAGCATGGCTGGCTGGCAAATTCTGCGGGTCTGGGCCAAACATACCTAGATTGTTCATGAGTCTGTGGTCAGGTGGCATGTCAGCTGGTGCCCTACCGGTCCAGGATAGTTTGCCAGCAGTCATTTGTCTCTTCTCCAAATGTACAGTGCTCTACTTATAAGCAGGCTAGCCAGGGCTTGGTCTCATGCAAAGGCTCAGGTTGAAGAGGAAACAAAAGCACAACAGGCCTTTTGAGACCCAGGTTCATTATTGGCATATTATTTCATCTAGCATCTATTGACCAAATAAGTGATAAGACCAAGCCAATCTGTAGGGTTGGGCAAATAGATTCTACTTTTTAATGACAGGAACTGTTAAGTCATATTGCAAAAAACATTACAATGATGAAGCCATTTGTGAAATAGACCACACTGCTCCATCATTGCTTGAGGTTACAAGTTCAGTGGCAAGGCCTTAGTACCAAAAAAACAGAAGACTCATTATGAATTTGTAAAAGACATTAAAAATATGTCATTCTGATACCTAGTTAGGACTCGTAACTAATTAGTACCACAAGCACTGTAAGAATCACCTTTAATTTAGGGACAATGGAAAGAAGTCATAATGGCTTCTGACCTTTTATGTTCTACCAAAATCAAGGAACTGTTTCTGGAGTGAGAAGATCCATCTGTCCATTATTCTGAGACTTCTACTCTCATTGAATGACTTAGTCACCTCGTCCGGGAAAAAGAAAAATGTTATTAATCTACAATTTCAGGAATAACTGATACAACCCTCTGGGTTTAAGATTCCTTTTTAATCAAATACCAAACTTACACCAATGCATTTAATATAAAACAGCTCTGTAATATTTCAATCCAGAGCTTGGAATACATTTCAGTTATAAAACTTTAACTCTGAAGCAGTTTGAGTCCTGAAATAGGCTTACACATAAAAATTCTGTTTTTTTTTTTTTATTTCTAAGCAGAATTGCATAAGATCTATAATCTCAGCTATAGATCAAAATCTGCTTTAACTTACTGGGAGACATGCAAAATTATGCAATCCTCTTCAAGGCTTTTCTTACACCACTCTAAAGCTCAATTTTATTTAGCAAATGTTAACAACACCCCTTAATAAATGCTTAAGGCTGTGCAGCATACATAGAATTAGGTGCAGTGTATGCCTTCAAGAAGTCAAAAGTCCTATAGCTTTTATTTTTTCATAATTTTTCATGGCTCTACCTGTATCTACATTCTCATTCGTGTATATTCAAACCATCTTTCGCTTGGACCATTACAAGAGTCTTTTTTTCTTTCATATTTCATGTCTCATCATCATCTATCCTACACACCATTGCCAGATTAATCATATTAAACACAACTCTAGCCACGTTTCTCCAGCACATAGAAAACCACAATGGCCTCCATTGCCCACAGATTAAGTCCAACCTTCTCTCCATGATGTAAAAAGCCTCCTAGGATCTCTCTAACCCTATTCTTTTCACCTGACTCACAATCATTTCATTTCACAATCTATGGTTTTTTTCCATTCAAAACTTCTTGTCCTTCTCTACCCACTCATTCACATTGTAATCTTTATTTCTCTTGACCCCTCTTTCTGCAATAACTTTCCCTTACATCGTCCACTTTCCTCTCCACCACTCTCATTTTCCTTTCACTTAATAATCATCTTCTTTGGCTCTGACTGGAGCTGTCCCCTCAGGCCTCTCTTCTTCTCAGTAATACTGATCACTCCTCCTTTGTAGATGCAATGTGACCTGCTCATATTTCTATCATAGCACCTGTCTGATTGTGCTTATTCCCATGCTCTACTAAATTATAAATAGGATTTCATTCAGTCATGTGTCTTTGGCATCTTCTACAGTATGTGGTATGGAATATATACTCTGGGAATGTTTCGTCAATCAATGGATAAAGGAGTGAATAAATGAGTATGAGTTGGGACCATGAGACATTTATGGATATTTGTCTTAAATATGTTGCCTGTGTACTTAATGCCAAATAAACAATATGGCCAGTAACATGGAGAAGGAATATGGCCACATGAAGGGCAGGAGGCTATGGGTTACTGCCATATAAGGTATAACACTTCAAGTAGGTCTTGAAAAGTAAGTAGGCTTTCATATATAAAGAGAGAACTAGGAATGGCATTAAAGGAGAAGAAAGTCAGAGCAAAGCAGAAAGAAGCAGAAAGGTGGAAAGTGTTTTGAGAGTAGAATTGTTGCCATTCTCTCTGCAGGCTTCCTGTGGGATACTAGTGACATGTAATGGGATGATAAGTTAGAGTAGTGTTTAGTATATTGAGCTTTGACAAACTGGAAATCATACATATATTTGCACGAATAAGCCACGTCAATGCTCTATTTTAATCTAGTTTTTTTACTTTCTTCCTCTTTGTATGCTGCAATTCTTTCACACTGGTCGTGCATGAAAACCAAGTGGCCTCAAGATTATAGCCTTTGGAGTGTAATGAGAAAGGAAGAAATTGATAACATTATTCCCTTCTTGTTAAGATCCTTTACTTCTAAGGGATTAATGTGGGGGGAGGCCATTTGGTATTCCTCTCAGATTCTTACGACCAAATGAGATATCAGGCTGTTAATGGGTTTTATGCTCTCCCTCAGATAGCCTGTACATCACTGACCTTTCAAAGTTTGGTAACGTAATTGGCTGGCAATGTTTTCTCTTTCCCCCAGGGTTAGTGAAACTCTCAAAGACAAGTAAGAGAAAGGGAAAGTTAAATATTTGCCAACAAAAAATAGAGAGAAAGAGAGAAGCCAATCATAAAAGATCAGGATGGATCAGAACAGGAAAAATCTATCACTACTACCAGAAAAGCAAGTATTTTCTCAGCTGACTGCAAGTCTATCTTATGATTTGCAAAGCCTTGAAAACATGATCCATATGTCACTTGACATCTATACATTAATAAATGATGCATTTTAGTAAAACATTGATTCAAGGACTAAAAGAATGGAGTATTTAGGGTAATAACATTTTCTGATTACCTGGGTAATCAGAAGGCTTCTTTCGTTTCAAACATTTCAAAATTATTGTAAGCTTCATTAGAATAGAAAACATTCAGTTACCTCATTTGTTGAATCAGTACTTTTTTTCTGATGTCTAGAGAAAATAGGTTAATGTTTTGTTGGTGGTGAGTGAAAGTTTCATTCATATATTGTATAATAATGCTCTGAAGAATAAATACCATTTTTCATGATTATATTTACAAAAAAATAGTGATGAAACTCTATGGCCTGCCTTAATTCTAGGATAAAAACATACTAACAAGTGTAGTTAAATTGTGTCATTTAGAATCAAACACATACATTAAGGGCTTGTGTTAGATAGTATTCAGATGCCTAAGATGAAACTTTATGATGAGAAAAGAAGGAGGGGAACATGATGGGATCACAAAATTCACGAAGCAAACTTCAACAACCAACCGAGTGTGGCTCCTACAAAAAGCACAACTAAAGGTGAATGGAGATTTCTGGGGTTTTCCTTCAGAAGGAAACACAACCACTTCCCCTAGATGGTATGTTCACTACTATTTATATATAAATATGTAACATTTGGCTTTGTTTTAACATACTTTTAAACTACATAGAAATATATGTACCTGTAATAACACAGGGTCATCTATCTATTCTGGGATGTTTATATTGCAAAGCTAATGTTCTATTTCAAATGACTTTTTAAAAAATATATCTGCAGGTTTGATGTTCACAGAATGCTGGGGAAGAAATAAGCAATCTTTCATACTCAGATTTTTGTTTTTCACACTCTCATACAATATTAAAATCTGGGACAATTGTATTGTTACATATGTATCTGTGGATAACTGTGCAGTTCATACTACTATGAAGAACTGCTTGAGACAGGATAATTTACAAAGGAAAGAGGTTTAATTGACTCACAGTTAAATATGGCTGAGGAGGCCTCAGGAAACTTACCATCATGGCAGTAGGTAAAGAAGAAGAAAGGCAACTTCTTTACAAGTTGCCAGGAAAGAGAGGTTCAAGCAGGGGAAATGTCAGACACTCATAAAACCATTAGATCTCATGAAAACTCACTCACTATCATAAGAACAGCATGGAGGAAACCACTCACATGATTCACTTACCTCCCCCTGGTCCAGCCTTTGGCACATGGGGGGTTATGGGAATTATAATTCAAGATGAGATTTTGTTACACTTTCCAAAGTTGGCTCAAATAGCCTCTCGCATCTCACAGTGTCTTCTTATAATGTAACTTTGACTCTCCCATCTAGTGGCAAGATCTATATCCCCTCCCCTTGAACCCAAGCAAAGCTTTGCACCTGCTTAATCAAGAGAGTGTAACAGAAACAAAGCTCTGTGACTTTCAGTATTACATAATAGCATGCCCTGCATTTTCACATTTTTCTCTTAGGACTTTTTTCTTTTGGAAATCAGCTTCCACGCTGTGAAACAGCCCAAACTATCTATCTTCCATGGAGACACTACATGGAAAGGCCCCATGGAAAGGCAATATTTAGGAGTTCTGGATAATAGATGACCTTAGAAGTCCCAGACAACAGTCCACACCACTGTACATGTGAGTAAAAATGTTTCTTTGCCTGCCTGGTGGGCTATTAATTACCACCTCAATTTCAGAACTTGTTGTTGGTCTATTGAGGGATTCCACTTCTTCCTGGTTCAGTCTTGGGAGGGTGTAAGTGCCCAGAAATTCATCCATTTCTTGTAGATTTTCTAGTTTCTTTGCATATAAGTGTTTGTAGTATTCCCTGATGATAGTTTCTGTTTCTGTGAGATCAGTGGTGATCTACCCTTTATCATTTTTTATTGTGCCTATTTGATTCTTCTCTCTTTTCCGTATAGTCTGGGTAGTGGTCTATCTATTTTGCTAATCTTTTCAAAAAAACCAATTCCTGGATTCATTGATTTTTTTGCATGGTTTTTAGTGTCTCTCTCTCTCCTTCATTTCTCTCTGATCTTAGTTATTTTTTGTCTTCTGCTAGCTTTCAAATTTGTTTTCACTTGCTTCTCTAGTTCTTTTCATTGCAATTATTAGGGTGTCGATTTTAGATCTTTCCTACTTGCTCCTGTGGGCATTTAACACTGTAAATTTCCCCCAAACACTGCTTTAGCTGCATTCCAAAGATTCTGGTATGTGTGCCTTTGTTCACGTTAGTTTCAAAAAACTTACTTATTTCTGCCTTAATTTCATTATTTACCCAGGAGTTATTCAGCAGCAGGTTGATCAGTTTCCATGTAGTTGTACAGTTCTGAGTGAGTTCACAACCAAATTCTACCAGAGGTACAAAGAGGAGCTGGTACCATTTCTCCTGAAACTATTCCAAAAAATAGATAAAGGGAAACTCCTCCCTAACTCATTTTATGAGGGCAGTGTCATCCTGATGCCAAACCTGGCAGAAACACAACTAAAAAAGAAAATTTCAGCCAATATCTCTGATGAACATTGATGCAAAAATCTTCAATAAAATTCTGGCAAACCAAATCCAGCAGCACATCAAAAAGCTCATCCAACACAATCAAGTTGGCTTCCCCTCTGGGATTCAACGGTGGTTCAATATATGCAAATCAATAAATGCAATTCATCGCATAAGCAGAACCAATGACAAAAACCACATGATTATCTCAATAGATGCAGAAAAGGCCTTCAATAAAATTCAACACCCTTCATGCTAAAAACACTCAATAAAGTGTATTGAGGTATGGAAGGAACATATCTCAAAATAATAAGAGCTATGTATGATAAACCCACAGCCAATGTCATAATGAATGGGGAAAAGCTGGTTTTCATTCCCTTTGTAAACCAGCATAAGACAAGGATGTCCTCTCTCTCCACTCCTATTCAATGTACTATCAGAAGTTCTGGTCAAGGCAATCAGGCAAGAGAAACAAATAAAGAGTATTCAAATAGGAAGAGAGAAAGTCAAATTGTCTCTGCAGATGACATGATTGTATATTGAGAAAACCCTATCATCTCAGTCCCCAAACTCCTTAAGCTGATAAGCAACTTCAGCAAAGTCTCAGGATACAAAATCGATGTGCAAAAAGCACAAGCATTCCTACACACTAGTAATAGACAAACAGAGAGCCAAATCATAGGGAACTCCCATTCATAATTGCTACCAAGAGAACAAAATACCTAGGAATGCAACTTACAAGGGATGTGAAGGAACTCTTCAAGGAGAACTACAAACCACTACTCAAGGATGTAAGAAAGGACAAAAACAAATAGAAAAACATTCCATACTCATGAACAGGAAGAATCAATATCATGAAAATGGCCATATTGCCCAAATTAATGTATAGATTCAATGCTATTCCTATCAAACTACCATTGATTTTACTCAAAGAATTAGAAAAAAAACTACTTTACATTTCATATGGAACCAAAAAAAGAGCCTGTATAGCCAAGACAATCCTAAGCTAGAAGAACAAAGCTGGAGGCATCATGCTACCTGATTTCAAACTATATTACAAGGCTACAGTAATAAAAACAGCATGATACTGGTACCAAAACATATATATAGGCCAATGGAACAGAACAGAGGCCACAGAAATAACACCATACATCTACAATCATCTAATCTTTGACAAGTCTGAGAAAAACAAGCAATGGGAAAGGAGTCTCTATTTAATAAACAGTACTGAGAAACTGGCTAGCCATATGCAGAAAACTGAAACTGGACTACCTCCTTACACCTTACACAAAAATTAACACAAGATGAATTAAAGACTTACATGTAAGACCTAATGCCATACAAACCCTAGAAGAAAACCTAGACAATAACATTCAGGACATAGGCGTTGGCAAATACTTTATTACTAAAACACTGAAAGCAATGGCAGCAAAAGCCAAAACTGACAAGTGGAATCTAATTAAACTGAGGAGCTTCTACACAGCAAAAGAAAGTATCATCAAAGTGAACAGGTAATCTACAGAACAGGAGAAAATTTTGCAACCTATTCATCTGACAAAGAGACAATATCCAGAATCTACAAAAAACTTAAACAAATTTACAAGAAACAAAAACGACCAAAAAGTGGGCAAAGGATATGAACAGACACGTCTCAAAAGAAGACATTTATGTGGCCAAGAAACATGAGAAAAAGCTCATCATCACTGTTCATTAGAGAGAAATGCAAATCAAAACCACATTGAGATACCATCTCACGCCAGTTAGGAAACAACAGATGCTGGAGAGGATGTGGAGAAAAGAAATGCTTTTACACTGTTGGTGAGAGTGTAAATTAGTTCAACCATTGTGGAAGACAGTGTGGCAATTCCTCAAGGATCTAGAAATAGAAATTCCATTCGTCCCAGTAATCCCATTACTGGTTATATACCCAAAGGATTATAAATCATTCTACTATAAAGACAGATGCACATGTATGTTTATTGCAGCACTATTCACAATAGCAAACACTTGGAACCAACCCAAATGCCCATCAATGATAGACTGGATAAAGAAGATGTGGCATATACACACCATGGAATACTCTGCAGCCATAAAAAAGGAATTAGTTTATGTCCTTTGTAGGGACATGGACAAAGCTGGAAACCATCATTCTCAGCAAACTGACACAAGAACAGAGAACAAAACATTGCATGTTCTCACTCATAAGCTGGAGTTGAAAATCAAGAATACATGGACACAGGGATGGGAATGTCACACACCAGGGCCTGTTGGGAGTTGGAGGGACAAGGGGAGAGATAACATTAGGAGAAATACCTAATGTAGATGATGGGTTGATGGGTGCAGCAAACCACCATGGCACAATTTATACTATGTGTCAAACGTGCATGTTCTGCACATGTATCCCAGAACTTAAAGAATAATTCCAAAAAAAAAGAAAGAAAGAAATGTTTCCAGATGAATCTGGATCCCAGTCTTTGAGTCCTCCCAGCTTCATGGAGGAAAGATAACTTCTCATTGCTGTTCCTTATCTAAATCTCTGACCCATAGGATCTGTAAACATAAAACAAATGGTTTGCTTTCCCACTAACTTTGGGGTGATGTGGTTTATAATGCAGCAATAGATAATTAGAATAATTTTAAATATTAAGCTCACTATTTTTTTTTCCATAAATATATATTAAATAACTACCATGGACTAGGCACCATGCTAGGCATTGGAGATGAAGAAGACAGAAAAGACAGTTGTGATGTATGCTTTTGTCAAGATTACATGCAATGACCCAGATGCTAACTGGGGGAGACAGACACACACAAAAAAAACATAATTACAAACTGTGTAAGTACAATAAAGGAAATCGCAGACTAATGTGTTAGAGAGCTTCCTGGTACAAGTGACACTTAGATAGAGGTCTCTTGGAGACAATACTCTAGCTGAGACCTTGATTCTGTTTTAGACTACCCCTTGTTTTACAGATATGGAATATGTGGCCCACACTATGGAGGGGGCAGATAGGACCCAGGCTTCCTGACTCCTATTTTAATATTCTTTGTTAGTCCAGCCTCTTCCAGAGAAGGAAATACTACCATATAAAGATATCTTTGGTTGTTCTTTATTTTTCATGCAAGAAAATACAAAAGCATGAGGTCTATTCCAATTATTTTGTTTGTGGTGAGACAAAAATTACTTAGGAAGGAGAATAGTAATAATGATAGCTAACATGTATTGAATAATTCTGCTCCAGGCATTGCAATAAGCCATTTCTATTGCTCAATGTGAATCCTTCAAAGAAGAATCTCAGATATGAGATACTGGAGGGAAAAGTACAGCAATGCTGATGGAAAAGGACACAGAAATGGAAAATGGAAATCTGAGAGATCTGGTGGAGCACCAAGAGCAACCACTTTCACTCCACTCTTTGCCCCATTCAGTGGACTCACATCTTGTCATCCTCTCATGATTTCTTCAAGATGGTGGTTGTCATAATTTCTAGAGAAAACTAATAATAGGATGGTTGGTAATACGAACTACAGTCTCTGCTACTGCATTTAGCTCTGTAGCCTTAACTGATATTTCTCATCTTCCTTCTCTACCATCCATTTGAGATTATTTTCGTAGTTGGTGAACACTTATGCTGGTTTAGATTGCTTGACAGGTGCAATGACCCAGATTTTTATTTCTGAAGGATTAGGGTTCCTGGTTATGATTCCATCTATTCATAGTTAAAATGAGCAGGAGGAATGAGAAATGCAAAAGACATCAATTTAATATTTTTACAATATTATTCTCATTATATGATTAAATTTCTAGCAATGAAGTAAAGATGAGAAAAAAATGAGAAGGGTTTTTTTTTTTTTTGGCCTCTATGGCTTTCATTATTAAGCTTCTGTAACTTTACTATATATTTTCACAGGAAAGGAAATTAGAACTGTTCTGTTTACTTCCCTAGTGGCAGAAATAAAACCATGAAGTTGAAGATACAGGAAGTATATATATTCTGTACAAAGGTCTATAAAATTTGAAATAAATTAATATGAGAGGATATGAGTTTCTTATTCTCTTATGTTAATGTATCTCAGGAGAGAAGGAAACCCACTTAAAATACTTCTAACCCATGAGTCCAAGACTTTAAGAATTACTACTTTGTTTAACTTCATGTGCAAAGCCAAGGAAAGCAGGTAGATAGAAGCAAAATGAATATGACATTTATGTTCTATATCTAGTTTTTCCCAAACCAGAAATATACAAGAGGAGCTCATCATAAAATGAAGTTAAAGCAAAAAAGTTTTAAGGTAGTTCAATTTTGTACTCAGATGTCTTTCAACTACCAACTCAGAAACCTTGCCATTTTGATATAAAAACGTATAATAACATACTATATAAAATAAATAAGATTTATAAGACATAAGGCAAATAAACTGTTAAAGAAATAGAAAATATTAATCTTAAAAAGTAGGCCATCCAAACTGGCCCAAGCCTGTAATCCCAACACATTGGAAGAGCAAGGCAGGAGGACTGCTTCAGCCCAGGAGTTCAACAGCAACCTAAACAACACAGTGAGACCCCTCTCTAAAACACAAACATTTTAAAAAATTAGCTAAGCATAGTGACACATGTCTGTAGTCCCAACTACTTGGGAGGCTGAGGTGGGAGGATCACTTGAGCCCAAAAGTTCGAGGCTGCAGTGAGCCATGATCACACCACCACTGCACTCTAGCTCAAGTGACAGACCTAGACCCTGTTTCAAAAAAAAAAGCGGGGGGGTTATCACACTGGATTGTGTAAGAAACCAGAAACTTGATGCATTTCCTAAGAACTCTGTCCAAGGTTTGATCTGACCCATGGAAAACAAACACTTCTCATTGAATAGTTAACAAGGGTTGGTGGAAATTAGAAAGGATATCTAGGTGTGTAGTTGAAATGAACAGGAAGTCAAGAAACAAAGTCCAGACACTGCCACCATGTAGTGACTTGAACTTATACAAACGTCTTACCTCTCAGTTACCTCTCAGAATTTGGACAATATGATCTGTAGCTTCTCTGTAAGGTTTAATATTCTGTGTTTCTAAGTACAGCTTCAGATAAGTCTCACGATATCATCTAATTGCAGAAATCTATATCTAAACTGTCAGTTCTTGAAAAAAATGCATAATGATAAAAAGTCCTAAGTTATTAGGCTACATCAATCAAGAATTCTGCCCTATTTTTAGCACTGGAGGAGAAGCAATGCTTCTAATATTTATAATTTATTCATAAGAATCCTTAAGCTTTAAAATTGGCATACCTCTGTCATCATGATAAACACTCATTTCATCATACACAAAAAATTATCATTTATTCTGACTTGTGAGCAAACTCCAATCATTTTAATTGTTGGGGAATCATAATAATCTCCCCTTCGTACATTGCACTTCTCAATTCTGTAAAATTTTCTTCTGTATTGTCGATGAAAAGAGTTAAACTTTGTAAAATACTTGAAGGGATTTATCGTGAGCAAAATAGGAGTGACCATGGCTCATGACACAATCCTCAGGAGACCCTAAGAACACGTGCCCAAGGTGTTCTGGTTGCAGCTTGATTTTATACATTTTAAGCAAACATGAAAGGAAGGACAACCGAGCATGGGGGGACTGTGGGGGCTTCCAGGTTATAGGTAGATTCTTAAAATTTTCTAATTGGTAATTGGTTGAAAAAGTTATTATCAATAGAAAGGAATGTTTGGGTTATGATAAGAGGTTGTAGAGACCAAATGTTATCATGCAGATGAAGCCACCTGTTACCAGGCCTCAGAGAGAATAGACCGTAAATACTTCGTACCAGACTTAAGGTCTGTGCTGATGTTAAATGCTGGTTGACTTTTCCTGAATTCCAGAAGGGAAGAAGGCATAATGAGGCATCTTCCCATCTGGAATTCAGGAATCCGCTCTTCCCATCATGACCTGAACCAGTCTTTCAGGTTAATTTTAAAGTGCACTAGAGGCATTCTTGGAGGTATTTCCAGGAGGAGGGAGTTCATTCAGATAGATCTGGGTGATGGGGATATTGAATTTTATTTCTGTTTTACAATAAGTATACTGAGTAGAAAGGACCATATTTGAAAATTTTTCATTCTGTATCAGGTTCACATGGATCAATTTCTCTTTGAAAAAAAGATTGTTCTTTTTTAGTACAAGAAGACTAGGTAAATATTCAAATATAGCAGAACCGTTTAATGACTATTCAGATTCACTATCTGTCAGATACAAAAGAAAACGAAGATCATTTCTAATATTTTGACTTTCAGGATATTGCACCTGGAATTCCTGTCCACATTCTCCCTTTACCTATTCTCTTCAATTGGCTACTGTTGATCACGCAGGTCTCAGCTAAGACATCACTTCTTGCCAAAAGTCTGCAAAGGCACTTTCATTTAACCCAATAGTTCTCACCTGTATGCGGTTTTGCTCCTCTCTCCAGGGAACATTTGGCAATGTCTAGAAACATTTTTGTTTGTCTACAATGTGGGAGGAAGGTGCTACTGGCAACTAGTGGGTAGAGGCCAGGGACACTGCTAAGTATCTTACAATGCACAGGGCAGTCATTCCAGCAAAGAATTATCTGTCCCATATGTCAGCAGGGCTTCTATTCAAAAACTTCAAATTAACCCATCATCTCATCATACTGTACTGGCTTTGCATGGTTCCTGCTTCTGCACAACAAGAACATGCTTTGTTTTTCATCATGTTTCCTGTGTACCTGGTATGCACTAGGTAGATGGCAAAATTGAAATGACTGGCTGGCTGAACGAATAAATGAAGTTACTATGACAAATGAGAGAAACAGAAACAAGACCACAGCAATTTTTATTGTTAACGAAGTATTTCTAGATTGTCTAGTTAAAATGTTCACAGTTTACAAAACACTTTAAAATCATTATTGTGCGTGATCCAGCAATGCAGCTAAGCAGGTAGAGCATAAATTATTAACCCCATTTTTACAAAGAAGGCGCCAATTCTCGGTGGAGTTTAGAGGCTTGCCCAATGTAAATGATAAACAGTGATCCAGCATTGGAGGTTTTTCACAAACTCCTTATTGACTTATAACAACATTTAGGCACTTGGAAACAATCCCTTAGCTCTGGAGTGGATATTACACTATCTCTTTCCTACTTCCAAAGAGGAGAAGTTTTACCTTTGGGCTATCAGAACCTAATAAACCACTCAACTTCAGCTAACAAAAGCAAGGGTCATTAAGAAAATGACAGTTACTGGCTTTTAGAAGTGTCGGCCCAATATTACAGTACAATTATAGGATAATGTGTCACTTAGCAATTCCCTTACAGGTAGCTTAAAGATGCCAAGGAAATGTCTTAAGTTATGACTAAAATAAACCATTCTTTATTAAACCCCAAACCAGCCAGATTTGCTGCACATTTAGAACATAAAACATCTACAAGGTAGATTTCAAAAACAGATTCCCTAGATTTGAAACCCAACTCTGCAACTTATGAACTCTATTTCTTTGGGCAAATATCTTAACATCTGTGTATGTGCCTTCATTTACTTAACTATAAAATGAGTGGTATAACAATAACCATCTCATAGGATTGTTGAGAGAGTGAACTGTTTTCATCTAATGAAGCATTTAGAACAGTGCCTGACAGAGCAACTGCACACTAACTTTTTTCTTTTCTTTTTTCTTCCTTTTTAGTTTTCTTTCTTTTCTTTTCTCTTTCTTTCCTCTCTGTTTCTATCATTTCTTTCTTCTTTGTCCTTCTTTCTTTCTTCTTCCCCCACCACCTCTCCTCCCTGTCCTCCTCCTCCACCTCCTCCTCTGCCTCCTTCTTCATTTCTGTACATTTTTCCATGTAAAAATAATTATTTCCATGTAAAGAATTTCCTTGGAAATAGACAAGTCATATTAACATGCTATATGTTTCTCGGATATTTCAAATGTATGTTTAAAAATCTACAAATCAACTTTGACTAATGGAGTGAACCTTTGTACTTCTTGGCTCCCCAGCATCCTACTCAACTCAACTTCTTTGGCAATAAACCAACTTATTTTGTGGGAATCGCCTCACTTATATGGTGTACAATTTTTATGGAACAGTATGTAATGGCATCCTGCCCTCTGACAATCTTGGGGGTGGATGTTGGATCCAAGTTTAACGCATGGAGTTTTCTTCCAGGGACTCTGAATCTTGAAAGATGTAAAACCCAAAATCAAACAAAAGAAGTCTGGAATCTATTTGTTACAGTAACAACTACATGAGGAGACTAGCAAATAAATAATCTAAGCTTTGGAAGTCATGCTGGCACCTCGCTGTATTGGGTTGCCAGGGCTGCTATAACAAAATATTACAAGGTGGGTAAACAGAAATGTATTGCTTCACAATCCTGGAGGCTAGAAGTCCAAGGTCAAGGAATTGGCACAACTGTTTCCTTCTGAGGGAAAAAATCTCTTCTGTTCCCCTCTTTCCCAGCTTCTGGTGGTTGCCAGCAACTTTAGCATTCCTTGGCTTGTAGGTGTCACAGTTCAACCTATGCTTGGTGCCCATGCAGCATTCTTTCTGTGTGTGTTTCTTCACATGGCATTGTTTTCTAAGGATGCCAGTCATATCTTATTAGAAACCCACCGTGCCCAGTGTGACTACATCTTAATTTAACTAATTAATCTGCAACGACTCTATTTCCAAGTAAAATCACTTTCTGAGGTACCGGAGGTTATGATTTCAACACATGAATGTTGAAGGGACACTATTGAACTCATTACACTGGCCTTCATACCTCTGACAGCACTAATACCATCACTATTCTGTGAGCTGTTTACCCTTCTTCCAATAAATTTCTCCCCTTCTTAGTACCATTTCCTTCTTAAAGTTTATTTCTGTTGCTTGCTCTCAGGAATTCCTACCTGCCACAAGTCATATCACAGATAAGTTTAATCTCAATAAAATTGTTCATTGGTAGTTTATTATTCAAAATAAAATTGATACCTTTCATGTTACCTAGAATTAGCTCATGCTATGAAGGAAAAAAACAAAACTGTATAGCTTAAAATTACTAGAGCAAACTTAAGTAAATCATATTACTAATTGTAACAAAATAGAAAAACATAGGTATGTGACACAATGTGCATTTTTTTATATTTCAGGCTGAGAAAAAATTGAAAGTCAGGTTTATATCTAAAGAAGATAGTAATGATGAGAAACTATCTCATGAATTTTTTGATTGACATTTAAATTAGTGCAACCATTTTGGAGGACAATAATATCTTTCACTATCTTAGAAATGTGTACCTTTCAATCTTGCAAATACATTTCTAGGAATTTATTCTACAATAATACCTGTGCACATGCTCAAACATTTGTAAAGGATGTTTTTTGAAGCTCTGCTAATAATGGTAAAATTTTGGAAAAATATAAACACTCATGATATATTAAAAAGTTAAGAATGAGGTAGATTTACATGTGCTATTATGAAAAGACATTTTAGTTGTCAAAATAAAAAGTTGAAGACTGCTATAAGCAATGATGTTCTATTATTACAAAATAAAAGTTCTATAGGCATATGTACCCATATGTATGTATATTTATAAACATATCTAATGGGGACCTGCAATTATAGTCTAAAACTATTAATAGTGCTTCCATGAGAGAGTGAAATTGGTTACAGGAATGCTCAGGAATCCTTTTGTATTTCAGTTTACATATTTCTATTTTTTTTACAATGCACATCTATTTTTTGCATAAATAATAAATTAATGTTGTTCATACTTGAGTAATAAAAAGAGCTCTTTTCAAAGAAATTCTCTTTGACTGCCTTGCCAGTCTTGACCTATAAAATGTTAATTATAATGTCATAAAAATGTATGCAAACATAAAATAAATCTAGGAGGCACTCACTCATTAAGCTAAATTGAATGTAAAATAAAAAATAAAATTCTGTTTTAACTAAAGTAAAAAGTTGACACTGGATCATCAATGTTGGGTTTAACAGCATGTGGTAAACATTAAGCTACACCATCCAGGTCACCTTTCAAGAAAGGAATTGCTGACCAGCTGTGAAGAGTGCAGTCAGCAAGTAGATTCCAGCTGTCACCTTCTTCAAAGTCTGCCTCAGCTGTATCATTCTGGCTCAAGGTCATGCCTCGCCTGGAGCAGACTGCATCTAGTGAGAATGGGTATAAAGGCCCCAATCAGCTTGATATGAAACAGCTGTAACCATCAGACCTTGCCAGGGATCCCTTCCAAGGTGGCCGAGGTATTACTGGTCTGCATCAAAGTTCATCTTGTTGTTCCGGTCCCTGACTTCTCCCCCTTTCTTTCACAGATACTGACCTCAGATGTACATCTTGCACCCCAAGATCTGCGCTCCCAGAAAACTTAATCTGCAACACAGTAGAAAAATAGAGTCTATGCTTCTCTAATTTGTACTTTGATAACACTAATACCGGCAATGGATATTTACTTAACAACACCAAACAGTATTAATGACATCTAGCCTATGTTTGCCATTCAATAAAACGAAGAATAACTTGTGTACTTAATACAATTCCTTTTGGTTTCCATTACCTAATTAGTAATGCAGCTGTGCCCAGTAGTTAAAAGCTCCAACAGCTCAGCTTCCCATTATGCAGAAGAGAAAATCTTTAACGAAATATTATACTAAAGAAGATTCAGAGCAAATGGAAACATAAACAATTGCTGATCTGCAGCAATTGTTTTATACATTTGCATACATTTACATGACATAATTAACACTATGTAGGTCAAAACTGGTGAGGCAGTCAAGAAGAATTTCTTTTAAAAGAGCTGTTTTTATTACTCAAGTATGAACCATATTAATTCATTTTGTTGCAAAAAATCTGCATTGTAAAAAAATAGAAAGATGTAAACTGATATACAAAACAATCCCTAAACATTCCTGTGACCAATTCCACTCTCTCATGGAAGCATTATTAACAGTTTTAGACTATAATTGCAGGTCCCCCATTAGATATGTTTATGAATATACATATTTGTAATAATATCTGCAAATAAAATCTGCAAAAACATAAACAGTTGCTGGGTGAAAATATTGCACTTAAACAAGCAGTTATTTCAATGAGGCATTGTACCAGCTACCAATTACTTCATAAAACATTGCATGAATTGCGGACAATAATTCAGAAACGTATCTCACGAGATAATTATTCAAGGCTGTTCAATAAATGTTTACTCCAAACTGGCAATTATTTCTTAACGATGATGATACATTCAGAAGGAGTTTGCAAAACAACCATGAATAGATACGCTGAAGGGAACCTAAGCTCATACCAGAGTCTAAGGTTCAAAATCTTTTAAGAAGATAAACGCAAATGAAAAACAAAAATTCTTTTTGCTGAGCGAGCTCTTTCTTCTATATTTGTTCATTTCTTTTATCCATTTATTCATGAATTATAGGTCATCTATTTTATATTTTAAACTATTGGGATAAAGAAAAATAGTTCTTATTCTTAAGAAGGAATTTAAAATAATTCTGCGAGTGTGCAAGAAAGATACAAAAAGTTGTCCCCGACCCTCTCTCCAACTTCATTCCTACCATTCTTCCCTTCTGTCAGCCAGCTCTAGACCATTTTTATTTTCTCAACATTTCAAATTCGTCCATAGGTAGGCTGTTTATTTCTGCTGTATTCTCCATTTATATTTGTACTGTCCAATATAGTAGTGACTAATAATGTGGCTATTGAATCCTTGAAATGCAGTTACCCTAAATTGAAATGTGCTGTAAGTGTAAAATATTCATTTGATTTAAAAAATTTTTTACCGAAAAAAATCATGTAAAAGAGACTGCTAATAATATGCTAATATTATTACACGAATAAATAACATTTTGGAAATATTGGGCCCAAAAAAACATTTTTAAAATTAATTTTAGCTTTTTTTACTGTGACTACTAAAAAATTTTAAATTATGTAGTGTTTCATATTTGATTTTTATGACAGATCTGGTCTAGAAAATTCCAGCCTATTTATGCTTGTGTCTTCACTTTCCAGTATCAGTTTACTGTCCTCTCTTAAAGAAGCTTTTTCTGACCACCATTCTAAATAAGACACACCAGCCTCACTTACCTAATCATTCTCAATTTCCCTTTATTGTGCATTTGTTAAAAAAATAATAATAGCATGAAATCTACCTGAAAAATGTTTTAATGTATAGTACAGTGTTGTTAACTATGTGTATATTGTTGTATAGCAGATCTCTAAAACTTTTTTATCTTGTGTAACTAAAACTTTATACCTATTGTACAGCCACTTCCTAGTTCCCTCTTTCCCTGGCCACTTTCCCCGGGCGCTGGCAACAACCATTATGCTTTTTACTTTTATGATTTTGACTGCTTTAGATATGTAAGTGAAATCATACAGTATCTGCCTTTCTCTAACTTGCTTATTTTACTTAATGTCCTCAAGGTTCATCCATGTTGTCAGATATTAAAAAAAGATATCCTTCTTTTTATATGTGATATCCTTTTTTAAGGTTGAATAGCATTATTCACAATAGCTAAGAGATGAAACATTCATGTTTCATCTCTTAGCTATTGTGAATAATGCTGCAATGAACAGCCAATTGTGAAAAATAATGTATTAGTTCTTTGAAAAATTAAAAATAAAACTATCTGGTTTGGCAATTCCACTTCTGGGTATTTATCCTAAATAATTGAAATTGGGATCTTGAAGAGATATTTGCACATCCACATTCATGTAAGTTTTTCTTAGCATTTTTTATTATCTGACATTATCTTACTGATCCATTTTTTTTTATCGTCACTACCAGAACATAAGCACCGTGTGTACAAACCTCATACATCTTCACCATTGAATACACAGCTACCAATATAATGCTTGTGACTTACTAGATGCTTAAGAAATAATTACTGAACAAGTGAATAAAGATGCATCTCAAGTCTAAATAAAGGTGTATCCAAATCTAACTATGAAGACAGAGGAGGGAGCATCCAAGATTGAGGGTAGTTGGCTAAGTTCACAAGTCAGAGGAGAATTCATTCATTCTTCTATACAGCCAGCCATCTTTCTATCCATCTTTCTACCACTAATCCATTTACTCAGAAAACTTTTTTTAAGCATGTCTGTTTTAGTCACTATACTATTGACCAGGGAATACAGTGGGAAATAAAATTAACTGGGCCTCTGACATTAACTATTTTACAATCTAGATGGAGAAATAATCTAACATAAATTGTTATTTATTACATAAAACATTAATATTTAATTATAGTGTTGAGTGCTAGAGAGGGCAAGGCATCTAGGAAGCCAGAAAAGCTTTCCATGGGTAGGCAACGTTTATGCTAAGATCTGAATCACAAGTGAGCCTGAGCAAAGCCCCAAAGAGACAAGGGAGAAAGAGGAATTCAGAGAAACTCAAATAATTCTATTCTGCTTGGGGCATAAAGTATGTATATGAGACAGATAGAATGGCCAGCAGAAATGTAGATAATTTTACATACAGAATATATAATAAGCTAAATAAATATATGTTTATACAAAAGGAATTATTCAATAGTGACCTTAAACTTTGAAGTTAATGGCACATGACACTGGGCCAATCATGAAATTTAGGAGTATCAGATTTAAATGAATGTGACTAGCGTTATATAAAATTTTCAACACTTTTTAAATTCATCAAATAAGGTAATAGAAGTTTATTTATAGAATGTTTGAAAGTTTGGAAAACACCACTAAAAGAAAGTTAAAATTATCCCTGATCATGCTTTCCCAACGTAAGTACCATTAAGATTTTGGTCACCTATCTTGAGGGTTTTTTTTAATACATGTATACACGTATTATTTACAAAACGGGTTAACTATAGCAATTTTTATATTCTTATGGATACCTCAAAGAATAGTAAGACCAATGACCAGAGAACACCTATAACTAACTCTCATTTTTCTAGGAATAGAAATGATAATCAAAATTTGTTTTTATGTACTACATGCTCCCCTAAAATTCAGAAAGTAAAATCAGTAGTCTTCATGACATTTTCACAAAACCAGTAATGTCACAGGAAGTCTTTGATTTAAATCTAAAGAAAGATGCTGTTCCTTTTTCCAAATACATGGCCAGACACTTAGAATATTATAAAGTCTTGCTATAAATAATTAAACATAACCCACCTATGCCTCCTAGTAAAAGACATGAACCAAATATATTTATGGGATGCAGTACCTAAGCTGATTATCATGTACTTATTCCCTTACCTAATCAAGACTTGTTTGTAATTCAAAACAAACATCACAATCTTTAGAGCGGAAAAAAAACTGATAAGCATGAATGGTCTATAACTCTAACTTTTTAAAAAGTAAACCATTTTCAATCAAACCATTCTCAGTCATACCGTAATCCTCTCAAAATTGACCACTTTGGGAATCAAAACATTTAGCTCTTGGTAATTTTCTATATTGTATTCTTCCCAATAATGAAAAATATATATAGTTTGTTACTCAAAATTTCTTATTTTCTTAACTATAGCACTTATCAGTTGGCAACTATAGTAGATTAAGGGCTCCCATTCTTCACCCACCCTTGTCATCGCTCATTTCACTGTATAACTTTGCAGAGTTCTCCTGTTCTAACTGAATGTTCTGCCCCACCCCTTGACTCTGACTCAGTCATGTCAACAAGCAAATGCGAAATCAGCAATAGCTTGATAAACTATTTGCATATCTTGATTTGCTCTGTTGCTTGTCTGTGATTGCCACAAATAACTTGCTGGAGTAGAGCTGAATAGTTGCAGTCATCCCAGCTATGGCTATCCTAGATGAGCCCAAAGCCAGATGATGTCCTGGTGGTGAGCACACATCAGACTAAAAGAACTGCCAGACTAATGGTAACCTATATTGTCAACTTGCAGACTCAGATCTGTAAGCAAAACAATGGGCTGTTTGTAGCCACAGAGCTTTGGGGTAATTAGTTACACAGCATTATTGAGACAATGGATGACTGATACTACAATTATACCCTAAAGTAACAATTATCTTCACAAGCATTATTTTTACTTCTCAAAAGAAGACAAAATGTATTGGAAAAGGTAATAAATTAATAAATATTATTTTTCTTTCTAAATAAATAAGTTTTTACAAAGACGCTCCTCTGTCATGAAATACAATTAATCTACTTGAAAAGGTAAGGGTAAAAACTACTTACCATAGTTTTGGCCAGCTCCAAGCTTCTGTGATGAGTGTACAGAGAAAAAAAACTATTACTCCTATTAGACTGATAAAGTTATTTTTATAATTGTTGCTCTCCAAGTTGGTTTTTCTTAAAACTAAAGCAAGATATCTGGTCACCAATTTGAAGTTAGAATTGTTCAAGCACAGGCAATGGAGAGATGTTCAGAACAACACTGCTAACAGATATTCTAAAAGCATGATGCCACTATTGCAGTATTGTATTAGTCCATTCGCATGCTGCTAATAAAGACATACTCAAGACTAAGTAATTTATAAAGGAAAGATGTTTAATTGACTCACAGTTCAGCATGGCTAGAAGGCCTCAGGAAACTTAGCAATCATGGTGGAAAGGGAAATAAACATTTCTTTCTTCACATGGTGTCAGGAGAGAGAAGTGCCCAGTAAAATGGGGAGAAACCCCTTATAAAACCATCATATCTTGTGAGAACTCAATTGCTACCACAAGAACACCATGAGGGTAACTGCTCCATGATTAAATTATCTCCCACTACGTTCCTCCCATGACATGTGGGGATTATGGGAACTACCATTCAAGGTAAGATTTGGATGGGCACACAGAAAAACTTTATCAACCATTAACATCTATGGGAATAGTAAAGAACCTATGTAGAATCTACATTATGAAAGCCCCAAAAAGATGAAATTTACCAGGAATAAATATATTTTATGCTTGGGATTAATCATTTACTCTAAGTATGGTATAAGGTAGATGTAACAGCACAGCAATTACTTGAAATTCAATTCCAGTTAACATGAAAATACATGATGGAAAATGCAATTAAACTGAATTAAGTTTCCAGCATTGACTAAGAAAAGGAAGAGTACTAATTTATATTTGACTATAATGGGTCAAGATTCAAATTATGATAAAGTCACTAAAAATTAGTAAAATAATTTATAACTAACATATTAATAAAAAGAAAATATGAAATTAAAAATAACTGAATAATATACAAGAAGGTAAGTATGTAAAAAAAACATGAAGCCTGTGAGACTAATTGAAAACAAATACTAAATATTAACATAGAAGCCAAAATATATCAATTACTGTATTACATATAAGAATCTTAAAGATTGTCAGCCTGGAAAAGAAAAGAAATGGTTTGCAAAATCCTATCTAATATATAAAGACACAGAAAAATTACAAGTAGGGTTAAAAAAGATATACCAGACATTTCTAACCAAAAGGTAGCTCACATCACAAGACTAACAAGCAAAGTAATCTTAAGACAAGAACATTTTCCAGACATAAAGGCAGTGGTGGTGGAAGGTGGGAAAGAATATTTATGATGGAAATAGGATCAATTCACTATGAAGATATAACATTAAAAGGTAAATCAACAAATAACAGAATAACAGATTCAAAACACGTCATACATATTGAGGGAAACAAAAAAATTTAGATAAATTTGTAAATATACTGGAAACAATTTTCTTTCAAAAATTGCAAGAAAAAGCAAAAAAAAAAACTAGAAAGGATATAAAAATCTTTCCAATATGGTTAGCAAACCTGAAATAATTAAAATGTACAGGAACCACATAAAACAATGACAGAATATACAGTCTAGTCCAGTGCTCATATACTATTCACCAAAAAATAATATCTTAAAATAAGACTGAATAAATTTCAAAAATTTTATGGCATTTAAAGTATGTTCTCTGGCCACACTGAAATTTAAACAAGAAATCTGTAACACAAAGCCAGCCAGAAAATTCATAATTATTTGGGAATTATGCAAATCATTTTAAATAATACATGTAGCAAAAAATCTCAAGGAAAATTATTTTAAAAATTTGTAGTTCTGTGGTAATACATATACAGCAAAGCAAATCTTGAAGGATTCAGCTAAAGCAGTGCATAAAGGAAAATGTATAGCCTTAAATATATAAATTAAAAAGAGAAAACATCTATAAATCAATAACATAAATATATATTTTAAAAATTGCTAGAATAACATTAAGTTATCCCAAAGTACAAAGCAATGCCTTATTAAAAATAAAAACATAAAGTAATTAAAAATAAAACAATAAAAAATCAACAGAGTCAACATTGGTTCCAGTGAAAAACTAATAAAATTGATTAACTATTAATGAGACTAATAAAGAAAAGTAAAAGCACAAATTACCAATATCAGAAACAAGAAAGAAGTCATTACTTCAGATCTATACACAGTAGAAAGAAAAGAAAACAATATTGTTCAAATACACCTATGGCTTGTATACTTCCCTTTATATATATTATGTTTCAACAACATTTTACTTTTAATAGTGCAGGATTTTTTAAAAATGTAACTATTATTGTATTCAAGTAGCACAGTTCTTCCCTATTAAACTCTTAAGTTCTTAAAGGAAGGTACTGTTTATATTTTTTTGTATTACTAGCTATAAGAAGACTAGGGATAATACATTCTTATTTTTAAAAATTCATACTAGATGTAGACTAAGCCTTATCTTTTCCCAATGTGCCTAGTATAGCATGGACATATAATCTTAGGTAATATTAATTGATTCAAATGATTAAGTCATCTGGGAAACAACTTATTGGCTCATATTCCAGTTCAGCTTGTTCACATTTTAAGTTTTAATAAGCCAAGACATATAAACCAGGAATCAGTCACTTGCTAATTTGGTGGCTATAAGAAACTGAACTGGAAACAAAGAAGAAACTTAAAGCAGATAATATCACAAAAATATTATTTTAATTTGTTATATATCTCAAAAATAATATACGTTCAATAAATGCTTATTGAGGGTAAGGATAATGTACATCCTTTTTCATTACTTCATCATTTACACTATCTTAATAAAGACAAAAACTCTTATTCACCACTGTATCCCCACTGTCTATCATAGCCCATAGTACTGCATTAGAATTTGACAAATATTTACTCAATAAATAAATATATATATTTATATATAATTTTATATAAATTTTATATATATATAAAATTATAAATAATTATATATAAAATATAATTATATAATATATATATACTCAATAATATATATATACTCAATATATATATATTTTGTACATATATACATACTCAGTAATTAATATATATATACTCAATAAATAAATATATTGCTTTGTGTATCTATAGTATTAAGTTAATTTCTAACATTGAAATGAGCACCACTGCATTTATGATAATGACTTACTGTGCAAGTTATAGATTGAAATATTTTATTAGTAATATTTTTGCAAAATTCTTATTTCTATAGATATATGAATACAAATATGCATTCATCTAATGGTACTTCAGAAATTCCTGAATCTGTAATATGATTAAATTCTGTGAGAATTAAACTGAGACTAGATTCTGGAACTATGACCAACTTCAAGGTTCAATTATTTTAGCAATACAACAATGTAAATACATAGAATTCATGCAGGAAGTGAGATTTCTCAATGAAACTACAAATCAATTTGGATAAACTTATTTTTTATAAAATGGCAAAGATTATATGGCTAATACATATATTTATTGAGATATTTTGCCATCACTGTGAGGATTAATGCAGTGACTGAATTAATTTTGAGATAAATATATGAGCTTAACAGTTATTCCCAATAGGAATAATTACAGCACAACTTTTTCTAAGAAAAAACTACAATAAAATGTGATTCAATATATAACATACATATTTCACAAAGATACATATATTTGTGTGTGTATGTATATCCAGATATATGAATATATCTGCTTTAAGCAAAGCCAATGTAGGAAAAACACATTAATTTACAAAACAAGTTAGTGGTTAATTATTTATATTTCTAAGATTAATATAGGGTGCATTTAAGGAAGAGGAAATCCCAAGTCATTTAAATGTGACTCTTATTTGCTTCAGAGTCAGCTTTCCAGAAACTTTCTCCCATCACTACAGGTATGCAAATACAACAGGACTATTTTCAAAGACAGAATTTCTGTTTGGAGAAGAAGAAAAACAGCACTTTCCCTAAGATTCTTGGATTCTATTATCAGTATGTAGCTCCTTAAGGCCAAGTCCCATGTCTCATTTACTTTCAAGCTTTTCACCTGGTTAACATATGCTAAGACCTTAAAAAATTACCTGAGACTGGTGCAATGGTATACACCTACAGGATCAGCTATTCTGGAGGCTGAGGCAGGAGGACTACTTGAGCCTAGGAGTTCAAGACAAGCCTGGACAACATAGTAAGACCCCATCTCTAAAAAAGGAGCCAAAAAATAAAAGTTATCTGTCAAATTTGCAGGTCACATATCTAATAAAGGGTTAATGTCCAATATCTATAAGAAAGTCACACAACTCAATGGATAAAAAGCCAAATAATCCAATTTAAAAATAGTTGAAGGACATAAATAGACATTTTCCTCAAGATGACATACAAATAGACAACAGGTTTGTGAAAGGTATTTAACATCACTAATCATTGGGGAAATGCAAGTCAAAATCACAATAAGATATCATCTCATACATTTTAGGATTTTCTATGGCTATTATAAAAAAGTCAAAAGATGACAAATGTTGTCAAGGGTGTGGAGAAGGACCCTTGTGGACAGTTGGTGGGAAGGTATACTAATCCAGCCACTATGGAAAACACCATAGAGGTTCCTCAAAAAATATAAAATAGTACTAACATAAGACCCAGCAATCTACCACTGGGTATTTATTGAAAGAAAATTAACGCCTCTTAGAAATATCTACATTCCCATGTTCATTGCAGCATTACTCAGGATAGCAAAGACATGGAAACAACCTAAGTGTCCATGGATAGATGAATGAAGAAAAGAAATCGTGGGCTGTATATATGTGTGTGTGTGTGTGTGTGTGTGTCTGTGTCTGTGTGTCTGTGTGTATACATAGACAAACACCTCACATATATATGAAATATATATAATAAACAATAAAAAATATATATGAAATATATATATTGTGCATATATATATTTCACCCTTATAGGTGAAACCTAAAAAGAAAGTCAAGGAAATAGAAACAGTAGAATGGTGATAAGCAGGAATAGAGAAGGAGAGGAAATGAAGAGAACTAGGTAACTTGCAGTTATGTAGGATAAGTATCTCTAGCTATGTAATGTATCAGAGGACTACAGTTAATAAGGTAGTATGTATACTGAGAATTTGCTAAGAGAGTAGATTTTGAAACCACCTTTGTAAAAATTATAACAGGGAGAATATTATGACAGTGAAGGAGCTCCGATCTAACCAATTCCATTTTGTCTTTAACCTCCAAACTGCCTTTGGTCATTCCTGGGCATGGGTCAACCTAACTTTGGGAGATACTTAGTTTATAAGTTAAATGATAATAGCCTTTCCCCAAAACTAAATCATTTTTGTAAAACTAATGAAAGGCCACCAGATTAGGAAGAGAGAGGGCTTGAATTCTACTAAGATGTAGGCTTAGTAAACAGAATGCCAGCCATTATTCCAGATGTCACAGGATTGACAACCTCCCACTCAGTCCTGTAATTAACATCACTATTATAGAATCTAATATTGGCCTTTTGAGATGCGTTTCAGGCTTTCTCCTTTCTAAGAATGGGATGGCTCCACTCAGACCCTCAACTCTGGACCTAACCAGTCCTGTAACTCTCCACACACAACTGAAATAAGAGCATTTTTCCACTGTCTGCCAAACTATCTTTGAAAAATCATAGCCTCTAAATTTTCCAGGAGGCTGATTAGAGTAATAGTAAAACTCCAGTCTCTCATTTAGTCAGCTCTATATGTATTAAACCCTTTCTCTGCTGCAATTCCTCAGTCTTGATAAATCGGCTCTATCTGGGCAGCAGGCAAAAAGAACACATTGGACAATTACAATTTTAGGTGTTCTTACCATACGCACAAGCATGATAACTATGAAAGGCGATGGGTAAGTTAATTTGCTTAACTGTAGTAATGCTTTCACTGTGTAATATATATCAAAACAACAGGTTGTACACCTTAAGTATACATACTAAGGAAGAAAGTAAAAAAGTCTACCAGCCAGAATCAGTGAGTTGTATGTCTGTGTGAATAGCCTTGTAGTTCTGTTGTGAGAAAATGCTTTAAAATCTGTCTCTGTGCTTTTTTTTTTTTTTTTTTTTTTTTTTTTTTTACTACCTGCTATTCAGCAGAGACATCCATTGCCTCTGGAAGAATTAGAATTGTTAGAGGTGGGAAGCACAGAGGAAGAAAGCATCACTATTCTGTATTTGACTTCCAAAACAGTCACCTGAAGCTTGTTTCAAAGACAGTACTCTTGAAAGCCAAAGTGTTTAAGTGAGAATTGAAATGTTAAAGAAGTTAAAAAAAGTGAGAAAAGATGTTGTGTCACAGAGGAAAGGCCTAAAGTAGTAGAACATAGCCAGGCGCTGTGGCTTACGCCTGTAATCCTAGCACTTTGGGAGGCTGAGGTGGGCGGATCACCTGAGGTCAGGAGTTCAAGACCAGCCTGACCAATATGGTAAAACCTCATCTTAAAAAAAAAAAAAAGAAAGAAAGAAAAAGAAGCAGAACATAAAATTCATTCACAAGAAATGGATTAGGAGAAATGCAGATGAACAGCAAAATAACTTAACCCAAAAGGGAAAATTAAAGTTGCTCTATCCAGGAGGGTAGAACAAAAAAGGACACTTGAAGACAAGGAGAACCAGGAAGTGAACACATGAAGAGGCAAAGTGTAAGACCTCCTGCCTCTGCCTGAGCCATCAGGAAACCCAGGTAACCCCCACAAGCCACACTTGTCATTTAAATGAGCGCCAAGTATAAACCAAAAGGAATCCCAATCCAGACCCCAAGCGAGCATTCTGGGATCTCACACAAGAAAGAATTTAAGGCAAATCAATAGAGTAACGTGAAAGCGAGTTTACTGGAGAAGTAAAGAAATAAAAGAATGGCTACTTTTTAGGCAGACCAGCAGCATTGGCTGCTCAGCTGCTTGCAATTATTGTTACTTCTTGATTATAATGCTAAACAAGGTGTGGATTATTCATAAGATTTTGGAAAAGGAGTGGGAAATTTCCAGAACTGAGGATTTCTTCTCTTTTCCAACCATATAGAGTAACTTCCTGACACTGTCATGGCATTTGTAAACTGTCTTGGCACTGGTGTTAATGCAGCATTATAATCAGTGTATAAATGAGCAGTGAGGATGACCAGAGGCCACTTTCATTTCCATCTTGGTTTTGGTGGGATTTAGCCAGCTTCTTTATCACATGCTGTTTTACCAGCCAGGTCTTTGTGGCATGTATCTTGTACTGATCTCCTATCTCATCCTGTAACTAAAAATGCCTCATCCTTCTGGGAATGCAGCCCGCTAGGTCTCAGACTTATTTTACCCAACCCCTATTCAAGATGGAGTTGCTCTGGTTTGAACACCTCTGCTACAAGTAGCATAGGTTGAGATATAGTATCAGTTTTCCTTCTCTTTGCCACAGGGTGAGAGCATCTCATCAATTACCAAGCGGACGTGGTGGCCAATAATGATGTAAGACATTGCTCAGCCCATGTAAGCTACCCTATATTTATAATGCCCTCTTCCATGCTTAATTCTCTAAAACAGAGGTAGAAACTCTAAATTCCCTGAAGGAGCATTGTTAAAAAGAAAGTACTCAGCACCTAGAGGTTGGAACTAACCAGAATCAGTTCGAGATTCTTCCAAACTGCAAACCAGGACAGGGTGAAATCCACCCACATGACGCTGTTATTTGGACATGGACATCTCCAAGTCTAAAAATGAACCATTCCTGAAGACCTACAACAGTAGCATGCTTTATGTAAAAGTATAAGAGCAGTAAAAATCGTTTTCTTTTTAACATAAGTAAATAACTTAAAACTATGAACAAAGGAGGAGAAATTTTGAATAATAAGGATTGTATAGGTTTAAAAAATTTATGTTGAGATGGGTCAGATTATTACACATCATCTCATGGACCAACTACCTCACTTTATACATTAGGAAACTGAAATTTAGAAAGGCCAATCAAGTTTCCTAAGGTCTCGTGGTGAGACAAACTCAAAAATCGATTCCTGTCACTTATGAACTGGGTTTCCAAAATTTGACTTTATTTCTCTGTATCTTGCTTTCTTCTCAGCTAGATTATCAGTTTCTAATCTTTGCATAGATTGTTAACACTAACTTGCTATAAAGATAATTCCTACATCAGGTTCTTTTGAGTTTATTGGTGAGGCTTTCCTTTTGCAAAACAATCTTTATCTCTGTTCTCTTTTTTAGGGTAACATTTTCTCTGGGTTTCTACCTCCTTTAACCCTAGTTCCCACTTGGTTTTGACCATAGTTTTATATGAGATTACTCCATTACCCCATCTCCTTCTAATTAGCTTCTAGGATGTTTCCCTAAAATGTATTCAGAATGATGTAACAACTTTAATTTCTAATAGTGTCATACTAGTATTCAACTGGTATAACTTAAACGTAATCTACTTGCAGAATAACATATAAATATGTGTATGTCATTTTACAATGTATAAAGTGATTTTGTGTGGCATTTCGTTTTCTTCAAAATATGTATTTATATTTATTACTTTATATGAAAAATACAGCATGTAGAGGTGATAAAATTAAGTTCCTATTGAATACCAAGTTGGAGAGCAGGGTCTGGAATTTAGGTCTCTGCTTCAAAATTCCATATTCTTCCTGCTATGCCAAAACTTCTTCAGAAAAAATTCCTGGGCTTGACCCTTTTGTTGCTGGAGAATCAGAATTCATAGACACTGAATAAATTCATGTGTGAACTTCTGGTTTGGGGGAGTGAGCAACCCAATCATAATACTGGCCTCCTGCTTCTGATTAGGAACATGACAAGCAGCAATATATGATGGTCAATATCAAACAACCTTTTGTCATTGACAAAGACAGAACAACACTAAGTGCCTTGGGTGCTTATTGGGGTCTGATAGGAAAGGAATGAAGAGGCATCACACATGGGTAGACAATGACTGGAGAGAAGGTTCCTAAGCAAGTCATTCCTGGCAATGGAATTTTGTAAGGAAGAACTGAAATTTGCCATGCCTCCCACCCCTGGGATTATCCTTAAGAGAGACATGGCCCTGTTGTGTCTGGAATCTTCTAACTCCCTCCTCCTTTCACTCAGAATGAATCTGAATATAAAGTAAGCCTTGCTCTTCAAGACAGGAAATGATTCTTAGAATCTGAAGAAATTATATTTTCTAAGTAACTTATGACATCTTTAAGATTGAGGAGGAGTGCCCGTGTTGCAGGAGGCACGTCGAGGAGTGGAATAGGTGGCTCACACACTGCACACCCCCCGACATCTGAAAACTCATGAATTCACCTAAAATATGTAACCATCTCACACAGGACACAATTCAGTAAGAGGACAGGTTTTCTCTCCAACGACCCCACAAACTCTTTCTGCTCCATTCTGAAATCTAAACTTTGCATGTCCTATTTCTCAAGAAGGGTAAAAACTTCTTTTAATAGGTGCACTCTCATTGAACAGTATCTGCCTCCATGAAAGTGGAAGGGTTTGAGTTTCCCAGCGGAACAGCCATGAAAAAGAAACTGTGCAGGTGCTTAAGTTGAACAATTAAGTCACAATTCTCATTCTCGACCTTTTTTCTCAAACTAAAAGATCAAAATGGCATTGCTCTACATCCTCCATAGATAACGCATATAGACAAATCAAAAAGATAATATATTTTCATTTCCCTCCGGAAGTTTTTTAAAAATTTGTAGTTAAAGCTTAACACTTCCTTACAGTCTTTCAATTAGTGACTGGGCTCCCCCTACTGGAGCTTTGAGGTGTTGTATGCATCCTCTGTCATTTCTACCAATGCTCGTAAATAGTCGATTTTTCTTTTGAATCTTCAAAAACAAAGGACCTCATGAGGGAATTTCAGTGCTTTACATTGTCTTCTTGTTGTTCGTCTTCTTTTCTTTGATTTATTGCCTCGTTGATCCATTTATTCTTTTATAAGTGTTTTCTGAGCACTGCTATGCTAAACTCAGTAAGAACACATATGGGAAGTTTTGCATATTTGAACATGTAATTACGAACAGGACTTTGAGAAATTAAAGGATGTCCCAAGGAGGGACTCTGGAGACTGCACATTGAGAACAACAATTGAAGTAATTACAAATATAATTACAAACTAATAACCATATTTAATATAATTACAAATATTTAGCCTGAACAAGAAGCTGAGATTATGACTTCACATATCAAAAGGTCTCTCATGCAAAGAAGAGATTAGATTTATTTTGTATTGCTTATAGCAGGATTTCTTGGCCTTGGCACTATTGATATTTTTAGCTGGATAATTCTTTGTTATGGGAGGTTTCTTGTGCATTATAAGCTTATATTCATTATAGAGCCAGCATCCCTGAATTTTACCCATTTGATGCAGTGGCATTCAGTTGTGACATCCAAAAATACCTATAGACATTGCCAAATAGATCCTGTGGGGCAATATCATCCCAATTGGAAACCACTACTCTGGAATCTAGATTCCAAAGGAATTTCCAAAATAGATATTCGACTGGCAGGACTCTGAACACCATCTTACCAGTGGCTCCATACTTACATAGTTTATGAGATGGGAGTTGCTGTAGAGATATCATACTCAGATCAATTCAAGAAAAAAAAATTTCAAAAACCGGTGTTTGATCACAAGTGGAATTATGAGGCTTGTATTTTAATAAATTCCCATTTGCTGGAAGAATGCAACAGAGGTATGGTAATATCAGTAGGAAAATCTAGAAAAGATTCTATGCAATGAGTAGGTGCTAAGACGGGTGATTTCTAACGTCTCCATAATTGTGATTCTTTGTCATGATTCTATATGTTTTTGTTATCCAGACCCAGACATTGTGACAGAACATCATTAATTAGTGACAAACTTGATCTTCAAGTTCCCTTGAAGAATTTAAAGACATGTTTGGCCATAATTTAAATTCTGCCATTTATTTTTTTGTTCTGATCATCCGAAATGCCTAATCCTTTTTAGAATCTATGATTAAAACCCATCTGCTTTCTTTTCACCTTATCCAAAACAGTGGAGACTATTTTATACCTTTTTCTTTTTTAGCTGTCTCAGAATATATATTGGAATTACAGAGAGAAAGAACAGAACTGCACACACTGACCCCCAATAGCCGATGTTTTGGATCATTAATGTAAGAGTATGTTGGTTACACTGTATTTTAATATCTTCCTGTGCTGCTAATTATACAATTATTCCAGAATGTTGTCAGATATGCTCACACATCTTCCATTGGAGAAATGTCTTTACTTTTTTGGCACTGACCCTGCCTTTTTGTTTTTGAAATTACCCTAATCCCAAAGCTATTTTCAAGAGGTTAGACATTTCCCAGCATTTCCCTCAGTACTCTCAGGCTCAGGAATATCAGAAAGATACCACTGCATGGGGTCACCTCTGGGCAATGTATTACCTCGATCATAAGCGCAGTTTAAAAAGCTGTTCAGTATCACCTAAAAATGAGACATACACTTTACACTGACAATTAGAAGACTGTATGCAGGCCAGAATTTTTAAAAATAATTTTAAGCCCCAGAAAGCTTTTAAATAGTTGACTAGACCTATTACTGAGTTATTGAATGCATCAGTTATTAGATCGTTTTTTAATTAAAAAGACAATGGAGAGTTCCACTGACTAGACCTATATTAGCTCCCCAAATTGTTTCTAAGCCTCAAACGTTACTAATGTAGGTTGGCTTTCCTCAAATGGTCAAAAATGGTCATTCTTAGAAGATATGGATAAAGTCTATATAAGACCATCCATATCTGACTGTTTCTTTCTATCCTTAAACCACAAGGTATAGGTAGAAGCCACTATCCAAAGTGTTAACTCTATTTGTTTATTTAATAAGGAATCATTCATTTCTGAGTTACTTAATGCACTAAAAAACTCAAATTAAACTTTAATGCTTCACATAATGTTTTCAATATATAAAACACTGATTGATATTACCATTGATCAATTAACCTTGATTTTCATTTCCCTTCTATCATCAATAAGTTGTATGATTTTAAGATAACATTCTTTCTTCTGGTTTAGCTTATCTACCTTAAAATTACCAGATAGTTCTATTTAAATAAAATTACGGAATTTCACATTTAGCTGGCAAAGTAGGAAATAGAACAAAGAGTGCTTTTGAAAAATAAGTAGCATAATTATATCTCAGTATTAAAAATTTTTTCTATAATCAACTCACTCACTTAACTCATGTTCTTCCATGGCTCAAGATATAGAAGAAACATTTGAAACTTAAGATACAAGTCAAGAAAAAAATCTTTCACTGGTGTTTCAAGTCAGTTAATTGTCATTTGACTTAGATTGTTAGATTACTATATTTTTTATTTATTTGTTTTTAGGAGCAGTTTTTAATATGACTAATGACTGGGAACCACAGTTACCACTGGGTGCAAACATGCATGGGCAAACAAATTCCATACAAATGATAAAATACAGCAACCTTAATTTCACCACTGAGTCTTTCTCTGGGCACTTCCGCCTCTTTATACCCATTTGTATTTCCTAATTTTTTAAAACCAATTTTCTTTTTTTCGAGACACGGTCCCACTCTGTCATCCAGGCTTGAGTGCAGTGGTGCGATCACGGCTCACTGCAGCCTAGACCTCCTGGGTTCAAACAATTCCCCCACCTCAGCCTCCAAAGCAGCTGGGACTACAGGCATGTGGCACCACACCCCGCTAATTTTTTTTTTTTAGATGGACTCTCATTCAGGTGGAGGCAGCCCGATTGCTTTAGCTTAGAATTACCGTTTTAAATAAAGAAGGCTATGCTTGATGGATGCTTCCCACTCTGGCTGGGGTATATATTAATAGCCGGCCTCCCCTGAGTGAATTCAGACCAAATTTCCTAAGACCAAGCAAAACACCCTGCTCCCATTTCCAAAGACTTACTGAGGGAATGTGTTATGCTGTACAAATTAATTTCTATCTGTTCTCACTGCTATGGTAAAAAACAAATTTTCTCATAAGAGAAAACCCATAGGTTGTCCTAATTTAGCGGAATGTAGAATTTTAGATATAGAAATAAAGAAGAGGAATGCACACACACACACACACACACACACACACACACAAAACCTTTTTCAACACTGCTTCTGTATCCATATAAAATGTTTCTGAATGCCTAAGGGGAAAATAAACTCATCCTCTGATAAAAGCAGATAGAAGTTTGAATAAAATGAAGTGACAGCAAGTTCATCAAAATAGATGTAATTTCTATATAACTACTCCAGCTTTATAAAATGCTCACAGTTTTTGTGTCTTTTCTCTTCACTTAGCTATGTTTCTTCATAGGTATAGAAAAAAAGTTTCTGACTTAGCAAGATTCTATTTATTATTTTATTATTTTTTTTTTAAGATGGGGTCTCACTCTGTCACCCAGGTTGGAATGCAGTGGCGTCATCTCAGCTCACTGCAACCGCCTTCTTCTGGGATCAAGGGATTCTCCCACTTCAGCCTCCCAAGTAGCTGAGAACATAGACGCACACCACTGTGCCCAGCTGTTTTTGTATTTTTCATAGAAACAGGGTTTCACCATGTTGGCCAGGCTGGTCTTGAACTTCTGAGCTCAAGTGATCTGCCCACCTTGGCCTCCCAAAGTGCTGGGATTATAGGCATGAGCTACCAGGCCTGGCCACTACAAGATTCCATTTTTTAAAAAAGTGGGCAGGGGGTGGGTGCTCGCCATAGGAAAGATGCTTAGAGTGTTCTAACGTAACCTATAAAAGAGCTGCTGGTTCTTCCCACCAAAGCCAAAGCTTAAAATCACCTTCAAAGGTTGAGAGGAAGTGGTATAATAATTACCATTGAGTATACACTGTGTGCATATACCTAAGCAATTTTCACATATTAGCTCATTTAATCTTAACATTAACCTTATGAAAAAAGATCAATTATTAACTCCAATTTATAGATTAGGTACATATAGCTTTAATTATTTGCCTTTGGTCACACAGTAAAGGTAACACAAAAATCAAAAATTCAAGTTAAGTCAGCCCTACTTCAGAATAGTCCTCATTCTTAACCACTAACAATAATAACAAAATAACAAGAATAATCATCAGTACTACTATTAGTCATTATTGACAATAGTAGAAACTGTGTTACATTTTTTTCTCATTTAATCTTTATTTTTTTCTTATGGACTAAGGGTTAGTACTCCCATTATACAGATTCTGAGAGGTTAACTAAATAGCCTGTAAATAGGAGAGCATAAGTCTAAGCTCTGCCTTTAAACCACTGCCTTGCACTGTTTTATGTAGGTATGAGGAGTGCCATATTCTGTAGTCAACCAGGAGTTATAAGAAAAGCAGAGGATATTGGGTAAAGTTCTAGCTGGCTAAGAGGTAATCAACCAACAGTCTCAGGGTAAACTAGCCAGAGGGAAGAAAAGCTGAAGCTAAGGTATAAATTAAGAAATTTTATGGTTGAGAAAAATTTACTACCACTCAGACACAAGCACGACCCTTTTCCAGCCATGTCTCACGTCATGCTATAAAAAGACCTGGCCAATAGAAGTTGATGCCCCCTCTTCTTGAATGTGTTTTGATTATCTAGGACTTCTGAATTTCCTGCCCCAATGGCCTAGGGCTCTGGATCCTGGGGAACTCCCCAGAATGAGCTGCACCAGTGATGTACACAGTCAAAGGTTGGCAGGGGCAGTGGCTTAAGTGATATAGGTGGAGCTTGGATATACAAACTTGGGTATCTGTCTTTGTATGAAAAGGAGCTGGAAATGGAAAGATAAAGATGGCAGGCCAGGAGCTGAGGAACAAAGGATGGCTCTCCCTACATTACTAGGTTTCAATATAGAATTATAACTAAGCCCAGAATGCTAAATTTGAGTCTGGCATTCCAAGATAACATACAATTATAATTGGCAACAAGGATGGATCATATTCTATTGTATACTTTATGTAAACATTTGTGAATATGATTCATAACTTCTAAAGACCTATATCCTCTAGGTCAGGCATAGTGGCTCACACCTACAATTCCAACATTTTGGGAGGCCAATGCAGGCAGATCACTTGAGATCAGGAGTTCAGACCAGCCTGGCCAACATGGCAAAACTCCATTTCTACTAACTATACAGAAATTAGGCAGGAGTGGTGGCATATGCCTGTAATTGAAGCTACTTGGGAGGCAGAGACAACAGAATCATTTGAACCCGGGAGGCAGAAGTTGTAGCGAGCAAGATTGTGCCACAGCACTCCAGTGTGGGTGACAGACAGAACAAGACTTTGTCTCAAAAGAAAAAATAAATAAATAAAGACTTATGTCCTCTAGACCTACATTTGCCCTCTTTCCCTGAGTCCCACAGATGTGAAGGGCAAGCCCGGGCCTGGTCATGTCTTAATGTTTTTTCTCCCACAAGAAGCAAATATGCTCCTATGAGCACATTCTAGGCATTCAGCTGATATTGGTAAACTCACTGTGTGGCTCCATGAAGGATATTTGCAACAGAGTCTCATCAAATCATAGGAAATGATGACTTCCTATAATCCCATTCCTCAGCCCCTGCTGAAGACAAGAGAACAAATCATCTGGTGTTGTGCAGGAGTTGCCATTTACATGACACGTTAGTGTTTCCTTCATTGGAAACAGATGTTTCATCGATTCATTTCAATGTTCATTAGCTTGACACATAGGATTACGGTGTGCTGTGTACATGATGCCAGAACAGCCAGATGATTTAATCAAATTCAGCCCAACAAACAGACAATTTTCTTTGAAAGAGAAATTAGTTAATTTTGTTTGCTTGCTTGTTTTATCGTTGTTTGTTTTTTTAACTATCAATTCTATTAAATTAATAAGCAAATCGGTTTTTTTAACCCTGTTCTCTTCACAGCAGCCAATGCAAATCATGTAACAATGAAAGAAAAAAAAATTCAGGTAAAAATGTAGGCTACTAGTCAGTTAATGTTGTTTCCAGTACTTATCTTCATTAAGCACGTTAGGAGATATTTCATATTGTTAAGACATCTGTGTAGGGCTATACCACATAGCATGGGCTGGAAAGCCAAAGCAAATGGATGTACAAAAGGCACTGAAATAGACACACATTCTAGGAAGGAGCATTTAATGGAGGTGGCTAGACTCGTCAGGCATAATGACTATGTTCACTTCTCCTTCTGACGTGCGTACTCTCACAAAATCCAAAATGCCTTCATGTCACATTCCTACAAACTTCCAGCATTCCTCTTCTTGTAAAACATAGGGAAAGGTTAATAAAGGTCATCTTGTAATAATTATGTGAGCCATCATTTGCTGTTCAGCAATCACTCGCGTCAACCCATTTCTTCCTTGGAGGGAAGGGGCAGGGTGTCATGTTGCCGGAGATGTATAAACAGGCTCTGAGACTCAGATCAGTTGCTTAGATACTGTATAAGATTCCCATCACTGACAACCGCACAGTAGCATATTAATTAATTGACCATCTAACTGAAACCCATGCATGAATCCACCTGACTCATTTTCTGTGGGTAGCTACCAGAAGCAGTATAGAATGACGGGAAGTCATTGAAGTGGGGGCCCAGCAGCCACAGCAGAAAGTGCCACCTAATTTGGGGAAGGCACATTGGAGAAGGTGCCTTCATGTAATGATACAAACTAAAGGCCACCTGTAACCCCAGCTCGTTGGGAGGCCGAGATGGGCAGATCGCTATCAACATAGTGAAAACCCATCTCTACTAAAAATACAAAAATTAGCCGGCCGTGGTGGCAGTTGCCTGTAATCTCAGCTGCTTGGGAGGCTGAGGCAGGAGAATCGCTTAAACCAGGGAGTCAGAGGTTGCATGAGCCAAGATCGCACCACTGCACTCCAGCCTTGTGATAGAGTGAGACTCTGTCTTAAAAAAAAAAAAGGCTAGAAACTTCTATTCTGGCCGTGAAGAACAAGTTTATTTTCCAAGGCAGCCAACAAGCCATTTGGATCATAGCACAAATTTCAAGACTGGATAAAAGGGGTGAAATTCTCCAAGCATTTCCCTTTTCCAAGCAGCATCATCTCCCAGGGCTGCTTTGTTAGCACACAGTAGATCACAGCTTGTGGTAGGTAAGGCCGCAACCCATGCTAAACGATTTCATTAGGCACATGCTGACTTAGCCAAGATTGTTCCCTTCAGGTCCTGGATACTACATGGAATTAAATAATCTTCCATCATAATTACTGGAAGCATCAGAAGCAGCTGTTGCCTCCTCCCTATTGCTTGAGCCGGACAGCAAAAAGCCTGAGAGTTCCATCATCTGACAATGATTCGCTTCATTTCAGTGTGCCTGTCTGTGAATTCCACTGCCTGAGCCAGGAGCCATTACCTGTCCACTTGCTGCAAAACATGGTGGCAAAGTTCTAACTACAATAGAGCATAGGAATAGTACTACTGCTAAATATAACAGATTTATGAGCACTAACCTTCACCAAGATGTGAATTATAGACTACTACTGTTATTTGTCACCAGTATGTGCTAGGCATCATGCTAAGCACTCTATATACATAGCTTCGCTTCATCCTCTAAAAGCATCCCTGAGATTAAAAACATGCCATCATCTGCCGGGGATGGAGGGAAGGTAGAATAGACCCTGTTCTCTGCACAAAGTCTGTGAAAATAAGAAGCAAAGAGAAGACACGGCATCACAGATCCAGAAATTCTAGATCAAAGGAGAATAACTACTGACAATCTGTAAACATTTGTGATCAATATTAGGCCCTGTACTAGATGCTGGAGACACAATGGAAGATGGTGACATGCACTTTACACTGGAGAATTACAAAGGAGGTGATTTTTAAAGCGTTTGAGGAAGAAGGGGGACAGTGTTTTGCAGAGGAGTGAGGAGGAGGAAGGGCCAGCCAGGTACTGCTGCACCCCACAGGAGGTCTCACTGTGGACATGAAAATTTGTTCTGAGGGGATAGAGACTGATAAAGAAGGAAAAGAAAGGTCAGAGAAGTCAGGTTTTATGAAGATATGCTTTCCCAAGCCCACATTAGAAGAGAATCAAGAGCCCCTAGCTCTTCAAAGACCTATTCCTACATAATTGCTATAGAATAGCATACATAATTGCTATAGAATACAGAAACCAACACTAGGAATGATTTTTAATGTTGTGGAGGACAAACGACAACTGGAGAATTGATAAATGATACATCACTTCTAATTTTAAAATGCACATGCAAATACTTGTATATATACACAAAATTGACATAAATTCTCTGATGCCTACCCATGTTCTAAGATCTCTAAGACTAGGGAATTGAGCAGGAACAAAAATGTCCTGTAAGCTTCTCTCAAAAAGGTTGAGAACAGCCCAATTACCAGAAAATATGTAGACACATGAGAAAAGCCAGCAGCCCCAAAAATCTTAGTATGTGGGTGGCAATGATTGTATAGGTAGATGACTCAGAAAGTATTGGCTAGTGCCCCAAAGGAGAGACTCAAAATGACCTGCTGACCGAAGAGGAGAAAAGTTTTAGAACAATCTCTAAGAGGTACAGCCTGAAGAATGCTCAGAAAAGAGTCCTTATTGGCAAAGGCAACTCTATACGCCTTCATCCATGATGTGAGTTCCTATAGAGACAAATAAGCATGTCAGTGTTTATTTACAAATACCCAAGGAAATGGTTAAATTGCAAAGCTCTTAATTATCCTCTTAATGCTCTCCAGAGGGAATACAGGAAGATCTGAAAAAACTGGAGTCCCAAGGTCTGGGGGTTGAATTAGCTATATATGTCTCAAAAGGCAACCCCAATATTTCCATTGTATGATGTTGGCCAGGAGTAAACAAAAAATAATGACAAAACAATTTAGTCCTTCTGACAACTGGAATGAGATGATCATCCCAGGTTTAATGATGAGAAACTAACCTGCCCAAGGATATATAGGAAATGACAGAGCTGGGAAAATCCAAGTCTCCATGCCTCCAGAACCTGTTTCATATTCACCACACTCTATTGTCTCGCAGGCAAAGAGGTTTCCAGGCAGGAGAAAAAATGCATTGAGAAGGTGGGATAAGAATCTTATATCTTCTCTCCTTGTTCCTTGCTTCTTCTATGGAATAAACACACTGGGGGCATTTTCCTTGATCCAATTCTTCTCTACATTGCCACCAAGTTGCCTTCTGATAATACAAATCATTCCCACGTGCTACCTTCCCCAGACTATTTTCTTTGTCCCTGCTGAATGTGTGTTTTTCTCTTTATAAGGAATGTTTATCATTAATGCAGAAATTCAATTACTGTTTGGATTTATATATTCATTAGCTTGATGCATGGCATACACCGTACAGTGCTACACTCGTAATGAAATCACCATACCTGACAGAAGGAGACAGTTTACATGTTCAGGCTAGACATAAACTAAGCTGGCGCAAGCCCAACACTCTTGCATTATTTCTTCCAGCACAGTGTACTAATCACATGGCCAATTCTTTATGTGTATGCAGTGATCAATACTGACAAGCATTGTGGCTGCATGAGTTGAGGCAAGAGAAAGAAACGCCATTTCTGAGACTTCCTTCATATTGGGCAAATGAAGCAGAAATGGTCTTGTCCTATATTAGGTGAAGAGGGCCCCAGGGGAAGGTAAGAGCTTTGCCCACTGAGGCTCTTGCAAAGTAATGTGTTTTACTTCCAAATAACAGGTTGACACAATCCTATTATCATAACTTAGGCCTAAAATAAAGAGAAGAATTCTGATTTTGCCTAAGTTGTTTTCATATTTATTCAGGGCCTTGTATACCCAACTTCCTTTGCATTTCTCAGGGCATATGGTATATTTTTTACATGATAGGACTGGCACAAACAGACCTGGAAATATACTAAGTCATTAACAAGAGCATGTAATTAGGTTTCAGACACAGCAGTCTGGAATAGAGGCAGCACCCGGAGTCATTTTTGTAGATGTAGTCTATAAGAAACCTTAGAGTCAAATACACCTTGGTTCAAATATCCACTTCACCACTTAACTTGCTGTGTGACTTCGGCAAGTCACTTAATTTTTCTCTCTTATGAACTGATAATAGTGCCTTGCCTGGATGAAGAGGGTAAAGATTAGAGACGGATGTGGAGTAAGTCCTCAATCATTCATCATGGTGATGATGATTCCACCAAAGCCATTACAGGAAGGTGACATAAATCTGAAGGTTAGGGGATAAGCAAGAAATGTGAGCCAAAGACCACACATCAATTAGTGAAAACAAAAGCAAATAAACCAACGGCAGTTCACAGAGAGGAAGGGAAGTCCAAATTATTCTATTCACTGCTCACAGGGTGACTCCTATTGAAGGAGACTGGCTGCATCTGAAGCTACAGGTGTTCTGCCTCTCTTCTAAGATGTTATCAATGAGTCCTGACCACTCTGATTCCGGAAAGCTCACCTGGTCCTGATGGTAGCAGTACAGTCTTTCTTCTTCTCTTGAAAACAGAAGCCCTTTATTATGCTGAATTTAGGAAGAGCAAAGAGGCACAATAAGAATATGTCTATTCTCATAGAGAGTTTCTGCTAAGATTCTGAAGATTTAACCATGGTTTTAAATGATGCCTGTTCTACTTGGATTCAATATTTTCTAAAAAATCCTTTCTGTGTCAAAATTCTATAAATTATATTCCTATAACTAAGTCAAAAGTCTAATTCTTCTTCCTGTTAAGATATTGTACAAGACTTGAACTTATATCTTTTGTTACATGATAATCTTTATTTGTACTTCTGTTCATCCACAAGACTAAATTCTTTGAGGGCAGAGATAAGATTTTTATTTTTTTAGGACTTAACCTGCTTCCTAAAATAAAATAGGTATTCAATAATGCAATTTTATTACAATAATGGATGCTGAGAACCAGTACACAGTGACACTGTAAATGTGCCAATGTATGTCCTAGTTTCCTTTTCAAGCTAAATATCTAAAATCATCTTGGGAGAACGGCAGCTCCAAACTAAAAATATTAGGATGAGAATTGTTACCGACTTAGTCATTATTATCAAATAAAGCTCTAAGAATTGAAATTGTGCCTGTAGAAAAATAAAAATTACTGTTTTTATAAGCAGAGGTCTGTAACATATTTACAGTTCATATGAATTAGGAATACTCAATCTAGTCATTCCTTCTAAAATGACTTCTTTTGCAGTTTTCTTTACTGGTTCCACTGATGAGTAATAACTCAATCTCCAGCTAAACTGTGCAACACCAATCTTCTTTGAGATTTCACGTTACATTTTTAACTAAAGCCAATCACATTGCAACTATAAATCAATCAACCATAAGATGAATTATTATTAATAATCATAGCTATCACTTACTAGTTAAACATTACATGCACATCCATAACTCAACATGAATGATCTCATTTGTTCTTCAAAATTCCTCTCTAAAAGAACGGTATTCATAGCCACTTTTCTAGATGAAGAAACTAAAATGCAAAGGGATTATTTTATTTGTCCCACAGGCAAAAGCATGGGGATGATGCAGCCCAAGTCGTCTGTATAAATGGGGCAGAGAAGGATCTAAAGGATGTGAACAGCAATGACTGGTGACTACATCATTTTTTAGAAACTCCCTCAACTGTGTTATTTGATATTATTTCATCATTATGATCCATCTTGGGATTTGCATATTCTATCAGAAATAACTCTCAGAAGCAAAACAACTTTACCAGAAACAACTCTCAGACATGATGCATTTTAATACAAAGCATTGGTACATTAATTAGTTATCATCCATGAACCTATCAACTATGAGGAACTAAATTTCAAAATTTCCAAAATTCCAAGAAAGGTCACAAGAGAAATATGCCAGAGAGGACCATAGTATAGAAATGCACAAATCCCCAGATCTTGCAGCGGAGGCAGGACTATTTATTTAGACCATGGACGTCCTTGAAGTGAAGAGAAAATTATACTTTATATCTAATCCATCTATTTTTACATTTATGAGCCTCATTGTATCTGAGTTTCTGCCAATCATAGTTCCAAAATCTTAAAGGGATAATCTTTGATACCGAGCTGTTTGTTCTTGCTAAGACTTATGCTGGGTGAACCTGATTGAAGGAATCCTACCTTTTCACAGAAAAGTGACACTGTTGGCACACAGTAAATCTCTGCTGGGACATGGTTTGCTTGGTTTTAAAAGGACTTTTGTTTGGTCTATGAACACTCTTAAACAGTTCTTCTTGGACTGCCTGTTACCTGCAATACCTACAACTAGATGAAGAAAATTAGAGCTACTGGGATCAAACCTGAAAATATGGTTTAATTCACCCAAGCTCTGATAATCCAGTTTTAAAAGTGATGAATGTTACAAAGTGAAAGAAGGAAGAGTTAGAAATCTAATCAGCAGCATCAAAAAAAGAAGTGCTTGCTTGTATTTTTATAACCTTTTATTCTAACTTGCCCTTATTTTTTATTGTTTTCAAATTTTCATAACTTGAAGAAAGCAGCAAAGAAAATGATCTGGAGAATTTCTAAACTCTGTTTCTAATTTAAGAGCCCATGTTCAGGCTTAACCTATCTCATAGTAGAAAACACTCAGAACCAATATTCCTTATTCTTTTTAGAGAAGAACTTAAAACCACATTGACAACTGGTTCCTCACTTTCTGACTTCCTGAACTTGCAGGCCCTGTTCCCTGCCTTCCTGACATTTTCTTCCAACACTAGACAATTCCTTAAGTCTTATTTGCTGTCTGTGATCTCTTATCCACTGACAAAGACAGGATACAGGGAAATTAGAACCTTGAACAACAAGTAAAAATGATGCCGATGCCACATGTCCAAGTCAGCCTAGAAGCCAATCAGTGAGGTTTGTCGTATCAGTCAGTTATTGGCTATCTAAAGGGCAGACGGCAAAAGTTCTATGGAATGCAGAGAAAAACGAAAGGCTAAACCAGAGCAAATGAAGCACAGAAAATGGCAACTCAAGGTGAAGATTTTGGCAATACAAAAAATTTGGCAAATGAGGTATAATTAATAACAGTAACAACAGGAACATGCACCATTTGTTAAGCGCCTATTAAGTGTCAGGCACGGTTGCGCATTTTAAATAGTGAGGTGATTTAATCCCTTCATTAGCTCTATGAGAGAATTATTATTCTCACTTTAAAAAGGAGGAAAATGAAATGAGATAGATGAAGAAATTTGTTCAAGGTTATACAGGTCTTAAATGAGAAAGAGAGAAATCAAAACCATTTCTGTCATACTTAAAGGCCCATTTTTCTTAATAACATACAAAATTCCTTCATTCTTTTTTCTAGTTATAAGTGTAATGTGTCTCCTTTTAAAGATACACCAAGAATATATTTCAGTGTTACTTTATCTTAAAGGTTCAAACCCCTTCAGCTTAGCCGGACTCTTGTTCCAGCTTTCTCAAAACGAGCCCCAGCTCATTAGGAACGGCTTTAATTTTGTTGTTGGTTTTGCTTTTAGTTCTTTGTTCAGAGGTTAACCCCAAATCCATATTTACATTAGCCAGTGTCATTTGCTCAGAGCAGTGGATTATTCCAATTTCCCATTTTCTGGCTCTCTTTAGAATCTCTTTAATGTGTTAATTCTGGACCAGCTCTTCATTATGACAATATGTAAAGATCCGAGCATCTGCCAGCTGTCTGCCAGATGGTTGAACTCTAGTGAATGGCCACTGTCTTATGGACTACTGAGGAGTGGCCAAATATCCCCTGCTTAATTCAGAAGCTCCTGAAGAATTCCACATGGTGCAAGCCTGAGATTCAGCTGATCTCTATGTGAAGCAAACATCCTAATAATAATAATATATAATAACAATAATGTAAAACATTTACCAAGTGCTCCAAGTGTATACCACGTTACCATGTGCTCAGCTCTGCTCCAAGCATTTTAAATGTTCATCATTTAATCTTCCTAACAACTGTAGAAGCAGGTATTATTATTTGCCCCATTTTATAAGTGAATACACTAAAGCACAGAAAAACTAAATTACCCAAGTCCACACAGCTAGAAAATAGTAAAGCAGGGAATTTGAGTCTTGACAATCTAATTTCAGAGTTCCTTACTGTTACCTGCACCATGTTCTGTTTGGGAAGATGGGTTTTATTTGTTACGATTTATTTGTACCACGAAAAGGAGCCAAGACCCAAAGCTTCACTAAAAGCAAAAGATCTCTTATATAAGCCTTGTTTATTCATGGTGAAAAGAAAATAATGGTAACAACTAGATCATATTGAGTTCCTCCTCTGTGCCATTTATGTATATCCATCATGTAGTCTTACAGCAATCTTGTGAGTTATGTCTTAATATTAACTCCAATTAAAAGAGGAGGAAACTCAGATATCAAGAACACAGTTGGTAAAAGACAGAGACTGTATCACTTATCTACTACCACACTGATTCTGCAACACATATCACACTAAAACTCACTAGCATAAAACAACCACCATCTATTTAGCTCACAAAACTCAGATCAATACTTCGGCTTGGTTTGGTTGGGCAATTCCTCTGTTCTTCCTAGGAGTCCTTGTGCATCTGAGGTCAGCTGGGGGTCCAATACGCAGTTATGTTGATCTTCACTGGGCTGTTGCATTTCTAGGGCTCAACTAGAACAACTGAGCTGAATCAGCTCTTTTTTTTCCATGGCAGACACAGGATCCCTAGAGAGTGTATAGATACATGCAAAACCTCTTGAGGGCTCTTCTTAGAGTTGGCACGCCATGCCTTTGCCACTTTCTATGAGTCAAAGCAAGTCACAATGCCAGCTCAGATTTATAGATGGGAAGAGCTGCAAAATCGTATTATAAATGATACATCTGCATAAAGGCATGGATAATTGTGGCCACTTTTGGAGTCAGCTCCACAAAAACAGAATCAATTTCTGACTAACTCCAGAGTCCTTATTGCTATGAAAAACATATATTGCCAATAAAAAATTCAAGTTTGCATGTCCTTAAATAGTACATTCAGGAAGTACATAGATATATATTCTCTCAACATTTTTAAATATTTCACTCCACTTTCTTCTTCCTTGCATGATTTCTGAGAATTTGGATATGATTCTTGTTTTGCTTCTCTATAAGTAAGGTATTTTTTCCTCTGGCTTCATTCAGGATTTTTTTTTATCTTTCATTTTCTACAGCTTAAATATGATATCCTTAGATGTAGATTTTTTGACATTTATCCTGCTTGGTGTTCTCTGAGCTTCCTGGATCTGCAGTTTTATGTCTGACATTAATTTGGGAAAATTCTTAGTCATTGTTGCTTCAAATATATCTTGTTTCTTCCTTTCTTCTCATTCTTATTCCCATTATGAGTGTGTTATGCCTTCTGTAGTTATCCCTCAGTTCTTGAATATCCTGTTTTTTAATAGTCATTTTTCTTCTCGATTTTCAGTTTGCAGTTTCCATTAAAACATCTTCATGCTCAGAGATTCTTTTCTAAGCCATGTCCAATCCACCAATGAGCCCATCAAAGATAATCATTACAGTGTTTTTCATCTCTAGCATTTCTTTTTTATTCTTTCTTAGAATTTCCATCTCTGTACTGACATTACCCATCTGTTCTTTTTTTAATTTGACACATAATGATGATAGTTATGGGGTACATAGTAACGTTTCTATACATATAGAGCAGGCAAATCAGGGTAATTAGCATTTCTCTTACCACAAATATTTATCATTTTTTGTTTATTTTGGGAACATTCAAAATCTCTTCTATCTATTCAAGGGTATATAGCAAACTATCGTTAACTATAGTTACTCTACAGTGCTAAAGAACACTAGAACTCACTCCTATCTAGCTGTAATTTTGCATCCTTTAATTGCTCCCTATCCTCCTTTCCCTTACCACCCCCCAGCTTCTAGTAACTACAATTCTGCTCTCTACTTCTGAGATTAACATTTTTTAGCTTCCACATATGAGTCAGAACACGTTTTTTCACTTAATATAATATCCTCCAGGCTTATCTACGTCACAGCAAATGACAGGATTTCATTCCTTTTCGTGGCTGAATAGTATTTCATTATATATTACTTTTTTTTTATTTTTTATAGACGGAGTCTCACTCTGTAACCCAAGCTGGAATACAGTCGCATAATCATAGCTTACTGCAGCCTCAAACATCCGGGCTCATGCTATTCTCCCACGTCAGAGTCCGGAATAGCTGGGACTACAGGTTGCACCACTTTGCCCAGCTAATACCACATTTTCTTTATTCCTTCATCTATCAATGGACACTTAGGTTGATTCCATTTCCTGGCTATTATGAATAATGCTATAATAAACACGGGGATATAGATGTCTCTTCAATATCTTGATTTTCTTTCCTTTTGATATATATACACACACATATAGTAGTGGGGTGCTGAGTCATATGGTAGTTCTAGTTGCAGTTTTTTGAGAAATCTCCACACTGTTTTCCACAGTGATTTTACTAGTTCACATTTTTATCAATAATATAAGAGTTCCTTTTTGCCTGCATCATAATCAGCATTTGTTATTTTTTTTCTTTTTGATAGTAGCTATTGTAACTGCTGTGAGACTGTATCTCCCTGTTGTTTTGCTACCCTTCTGTTCTTTCATGCTGTCCACATTTTTCATTAGAGTCCACAACATATTAATCACAGTGGTTTCCCAGTTTGATAATTCCAACATCCCTGTGCTATTATGAGTCTGGTTCTGATGCTTGCTCTGTCTCCTTGAACTGTGCATTTTGCCTTTTAGTACGCCTTGTAATCTTTTGTTGAAAGCTAGATATGAGGACTATATAAAAAGAAGTCCAGTAAATAGTCCAAGGTCTTTAGTGATGTGGTGGGAAGATGAAAGGGGATGGGAAATATTTCATAGTTCTGTGATTAGACATCAGTCAGTTAGTAAGTATGTGCCTTTGGGCTGTGAACTTCATAAATGCTCTCTAATTCCACTGACACTGCCCCTTTTACATAAGACAAGATGGCTAGAGGAGTCTGGAGTTAAGTATTTTTCTCCTCCCAGGTCAGTTAGGCTCTAATGAAATCTTAATAAGTTAGATTTCTGGTTAAATACCTTTGCTTGAGGACAAAACTTGTTAAGAACAGAAAGTTGTAGTATATTTTGATATGGTTCTTTTTTCCACTCCCTCTGCCAGAAACATAAGGAGATGTTCCCCTGATACTTACTGTGAGATCCTGGTAGGCCTCCTAGAGGTAAAACTCTCCAAACTGTGAGGTCTTCCTATTACTTGGCTCCCACAAGTTCTTAACTCTCAGACTTGTCTACGCTGAGCCCCTGGCAATACATCAGTTACAGTTTAGGTTTTCCTACCTCAGAATTGCTTTTCAGGGAGCCTTCTGTTCATAGATTTCTGCTCTGGTAATTTGCAATTATCTGTGTTTGCCTGTCTCTCCAATTTGAGGAGCATTGCTTTTTCCTATGACCTCACTTCTCTGACATATCTAAGAAGAGTTGTTCGTTTTTCAATTAGTTTTGACCTTTATTTATTGTTAGGATAAAGTGACAAATTCTAAGCTCCTTACATGTTACACTAGAAACCAGATTTCCCAGACTAGAAACCAGAAGTTACCTTTTCGACAAACGTCAACCAAATTCATGCTATATATAAGTATCTTGTAAGCTGGATTTATCTTTTCATTGGCTTGTTGAAAGACCCAAAGAAAAATGGACAATAAGAGGTAGGGTAAGGTTTTAGTTTTGCGAGAATGAATCTGAAAATATTTTCTGTGGACTTGTAAGCTTTCTGTAGAAATCATCTAGCTATAGAGAGAGATTAAGGAATAAAACTAAAGGAAATTTTCACAAATGAAGAAGCATCCCAGGCCTTTATCGGGACTAACCTAGTGTATTCAGGAGAAACCCAGAAAAATGGAAATTCCTTGAGGTCTAAACAAAGAAGCAGCCAAAATCTTATGGGAGTTTCAATTTCTTGTCCCCTCTCAGTATCTGTGTATACTAAGCATTAAGCGTTTCACATTTACTCTTATGATTTAACTTACATTTCATGTTCAGGAAAAGCCACAGTGAGACAAGAGACAGCCCCTAGTCCTCCAATATTCCTACACCTTTGGCTGCCTCAACTTGGACCATCCATTGCTCATGCATCACTCAGAAATATTTCCTCAGCCTTGATTAAAATGAGAAGTAAGGTAGAAGGACAATTTTGTTTAGTTCATTCCATTTTACTCTTTAATATTATTACTATTACTTGTGGTTTTAATGAAGGAAGAATTTTTCAAAAGAGAAGTAAGCCTATGAGAAAACAACCTCTTGAAACTCAAATAATGAAAAACAGTAACCAATGAAGGAAGTAACTCAACTAGCCAAGGAAATAGCTTATTCTACATCTAAGTCTGCTTTCCTCTTAAGTTTGTAAAAAGCTTACTTTAACTGATAAACATCTTCATTCAAGGAAAGGAGCATTTGTTTCAGGTAATGTTCTTATTCCTGGAGGGAAAAGAAAGGTAAATTCTGAAGTGAAGGATATCCTGGGGAAATAGTTTGGCAAATGATATGACAATTTCCTTCTCTTGTGTAATATCATAGAGCAATAAATATGGGTGACATGGAACCAAGTAAAGGAAAAAGTTCTTAGAATAATAGTTTGTGAAATCCAGATAGTTCCTTGGAGATCAGCTGGTCCAAGTTTCTTATTTTCCTGATGAGATCTGAGACCTAGAGAAGTACATTTTATTGTTCAATGTTACCTACATGGTTAGTAGCAGAATTGAAGCTGGAGCCAAAACGTAAAAACCCTATTTAGTGTCCTTTGTAATCAATTTTACAAGACTTAAAGATTTTTTCACCAAAGTCAGCCTCTGTCTATGAACTTCTATCCCTTCTGCTGAGCTACTGTAGATAGGCTAAATTCTACCCTCTAACAGAAAGATGACAGGTGAGTTACATGGGCGTCACCTAACAAGGTGCGTGAGAGAATTCGGAGTATGTGAACTGCAGTGGAAAAATATGTCCCTCTTATCTTCACTAACTTGTAAGTGAGAATGAGCATTTATACCAATTACAAATGGGTGCAACGAAAGACACTCGTATTAGTAGTTCCTGCGGTCACTATAGAAAACAGATATTTTATATCCTATATAATTTGCAGACATTTTCAAACATCATTTCTGTTCATAATAATTTTGAAATTATATACTTATCAGACATGCTCCTAGATATTAATAGTTAATGTCTTCATAAAAAGACACATATATTGCTATTTCATTTTTAAAAATATTTGGTCATTAGTTTCCTTAGTGACTGTATAAAACATGTTTTATGGCAGGCTTTCAATAGGTAATGGTTTCCTATGATTCAGGATACCTAAGAACACTTCTGGGTCTAGTTACATCTCTGCTTTAGAAGGGGCTCAGGAGCTCCAGGAGCCAGAGGGAACACTTTAAAATGTATCCACAACTGGGGAATAGACAAAGGTGTGATCCCCTAAGAAGAAATCTCTATGAAGAATTAAGAGGTCTGCTTAAATTAGCTAGATTCAGCAACAAGGTATGAAGGTTAGGGTTGAAGGTAGGACTTACGAATTCAAATCAAGACTGTGCTTGTGAACTCTTCCTGTATCTCCCTCTCTGCTACCCCTCTTCCTTTCCCCTTAACCTGAGAGACAATGCATCCGCGAAATTGCTAAATCCCTGGGTTCCAAGTAGCTCTGCTGTGAGATACCAGCATAAAAGCTTTCAATCTAAGAGGAAAACCTAAAGGGTTTCCCTACAGTAAAGAGAATGATAGCAGCAATTGAGCTAAAGCCTTGAACAACTCAGAGATGATTCTAACGAGAATAGAAATTCAACTGAGAGTGTGGACCATGGACCATAATTAGCTGAACACCAATTAACAATTCAGCAGAAAGAAATCAGCAGAATAAAAAAATCACAACAGATACAATGTGTCACACAATGAAAATTGCCATTTAAGAACACAGAAATTGGTCCCAGACGGTCTGGGTTTGAATTGATTCAGCCCCTTCCAACATGTGTGATCCTAGGCAGGTCATTCACTTTCCCATGCCTTAATCTCCCTCTCTGTTAATTATAAATAATAACTATACCTACTTCATTAGGTTTTGAGAGGACAAAAGGAATTAATTTGAAAATGTGTATGTGATAGTACCAGGTACATTATAAGCATTCAATAAGTGCTTGATATTAGTGGCAACAATCACTCCAAACTTATACATAGGAACACTGTGTTCTCCAATATATTGTAGAACTATTTTTAAAGGCACAAACTGCTATTGGCATTAGTAGCATGTTTAGGTTGCATATTTAAGACCCCTTAGACTCCTTAGGGATATTTAAGGGAGGTATTTCCAAGAAATAATTTGACTCCTTACTAATCAGTTTGATTGAGGCCTCAAGGCAGCAAATTTGAGCTTATTATTTGAAAGGCGAAACATGAAACCTAGTAGTTTATCCTTCAGAATGATTTGGTTATTTTTGAAACTCTACAATCAAGAATAATGGCACTTATGATTTGTCAATTTAAAATAATAATTTTTTAAGAATTGGATAATAAAACAGTGATAATTATTAGTACAATAAGAATATTTAGCAAGATTCTTAACTTCCTTGCATTTTAAAGAGTGGATTTTAGGGCCAACTGTGGTGGCTTACACTTGTAATCCCAGCATTTTGAGAGGCCAAGGCGGGCAGATCACTGGAGGTCAGGAGTTTGACATCAGCCTGACCAACATGGTGAAACCACATCTCTACTAAAAAACACAAAAATTAGCTGGGCGTGGTAGCACACACCTGTAATCCCAGCTACTTCAGAGGCTGAGGCAGGAGAATCGCTTGAACCTGGGAGGCAGAGGTTGCAGTTAGCTGAGATCACGCCATTGCACTCCAGCCTGGTACAACAGCAAAACTCTTGTCTTAAAAAAACAAAGAGTGGATTTTAGTATTCCAAGTCACATATTATATCCAGACAACTCAGGCCTGCAAGAAAACACCTAAGTCTGTGACATGGTTTGGCTGCGTTCCACCTAAATCTCATCTTGTAGTCCCCATAATCCTCATATGTTGTGAGGCACCCAACGGGAAGTAATTGGATTGTCAGTAGTTTCTCCCATGCTGTTCTCATGATAATGAGAGAGTCTCATGAGATCTGACGGTTTTATAAGCATCTGGCATTTCCCTTGCTTGGACTCACTCACTCCAATCTGCAGCCCTGTGAATAAAGTGCCTGCTTGGCCTTCTGCCGTGATTATAAATTTCCTGAGGCCTCCTTGACAATGCAGAATGATGAGTCAATTTAAACCACTTCCTTTAAAAATTACCCAGTCTCTGGTATTTCTTCATAGCAGGGTGAGAGTGGAATAATACAGTAAATTGGTACCAAGAGTAGTGGGCACTGCTGTAAAGATACCCAAAAATGTGGAATCAACTTTGGAATTGGATAATAGGCAGAGGCTGGAACAGTTTGGAGTACTCAGATGAAGGCAGGAAGATATGGAAAAATTTGGCATTTCCTAGAGACTTGCCAAGTTTTGCCAATGGCTTTGACCAAGATGCTGATAGTAATATGGACAAGGAAGTCCAGGCTGAGGTGGTCTCAGATGGAGATAAGGAACTTGTTGGGAACTGGAATACAGGTGACTTTTGCTATGCTTTAGCAAAGGGACCAGCAGAATTTTGCCCCTGCCTTAGAGATCCATGGAACTTTGAACTAAAAGAGATGATTTAGGGTCTCTGGTAGAAGAAATTTCTAAGCAGCAAAGTGTTTAAGAGGAAGCAGAGTATGAAAGTTTGAACAATTTGCAGCCTGATGATGCAGTAGAAGAGAAAAACCCATTTTCTAGAAAGAAATTCAAGCCAGCTGCAGAAATTTGCATAAGTAATGAGGAGCCAAATGTTAATCACCAAGACAATGGGTAAAATGTCTCCAGGGATTGTCAGAGAACTTCAGGGAAGCCCCTACCATTACAGGTTCAGAGACCTAGGAGGGAAAAATGGTTTAGTGGGCTAGGCCCAGGACCCCCCTGCTGTTCTGTACAGCTTCCAGATTTGGTGACCTGTATCCCAGCCGCTCCTGTTCCAGCTCTAGCTGTGGATAAAAGGGGGCAACATACAGCTAAGGCCATTGCTTCAGAGGGTACAAGCCCCAAGCCTTGTCAGCTTTCCTGTGGTGTTGGGCCTGCGAGTGGACAGAAGTCAAGAATTGAGCTTTAGGAACCTCTCCCTAGATTTCAGAGGATGCATGGAAATGCCTGGATATCCAGGCAGAAGTTTGCTGCAGGAGCAGAGCCCTAATAAAGGTGTAGGGACCCTGCTAGTGCAGTGCAGATGGTAAATGTGGGGTCAGGGTTCCCACACAGTGTCCCCACTGAAGCACTGCCTAATGGAGCTGTGAAGAGAGGGCCACCATCCTCCAGACCTCAGAATGGTAGATCCACCAACCGCTTGCACTGGGCACCTGGAAAAGTTGCAGACACTAAATATCAGCCAGTGAAAGCAGCCAGGAGGGGAGCTGTATTCTGCAAACCCACAGGGGTGGAGCTGCCAAAGGCAATGGAAATCCATCTCTTCCATCAGTGTGACCTGGATGTAAGATATGGAGTCAAAGAAGATCATTTCGAAGAGTTAAGATTTGACCACCCTACTGGATTTCAGATTTGTATGGGGCCTGTAGCCCCTTTGTTTTGGCCAATTTCTCCAATTTAGAATTAGAATTAGGGTATTTACCCAATGCCTGTACCCCCATTGTATCTAGGAAGTAACTAACTTGCTTCTGATTTTACAGGCTCATAGGCAGAAGTGATTTGCCTTGTCTCAGATGAGATTTTGGATGTGAACTTTAGGGTTAATGCTGGAATGAGTTGACTTTGGAGGACTGTTGGAAAGGCATGATTGTTTTTGAAATGTGTGAACATGAGATTTGGGAGGGGGCCAGGTGTGGAATGATATGGTTTGTCTGTGTCCCCACCCAAATCTCATCTTGAATTGTAGTTCCCATAATCCCCATGTATCATGGGAGAGACCCAGAGGGAAGTAATTGGATCATGGCAGTGGTTTCTCTCATACCGTTCCTGTATAATGAGTGAATCTCACAAGATCTGATTTTATAAGCATCTGGCATTTCCTCTGCTTGCACTCATTCACTCCATCTTGCTGTCTTGTGAAAAAGGTGCGTGTTTTGCCTTCTGCCATGATTGTAAGTTTCCTGACGCCTTTCCAGCAATACAGAAATGTGAGTCAATTTATAAAGGAAAGAGGTTTCTCTTTCCTTTGTAAATTGCCCAGTCTTAGGTATTTCTTCATAGCAGCATGAGAATGGATTAGTATACTCTGACACATTGTAAGACTCTAATTAGTGCTGTTGAGTAAAGAAAGAGTTTTAGTACTCTGGATAAAAAGGGAGTTTTTTGGAATTCACAGACACCTGTAAAGTCAATATTATTTTAATGGCTACTGATGGTCTGGCATAATATGAGCTATTATAATTAGTTTAAAAAATATACATTTATCTGAGATATAAAGAAAATATTGTTTATTGTGGTACTAATTCTTCCATGCTGCAGATGTTATCTATAGCATAGTGCTAGGAATTGGGTAATTATCTCTGGATTTTTATTCTAATCACATGCTGTCACATAACTTTGGTCACAATATTCTGTGGGTCCATTTCTCTAGAAACAATAGCCTACATCAGATTTATATTAGTACATTTACATTCCGCCAATAAAGTCATACCCTAGACTAAGAAGAAAAAGAGGTTTAATTGGACTTAGCGTTCCACATGGCTGGAGAGGCCTCAGAATCATGGCAGGAGGTGAAAGGCACTTTTTACATGGTGGCAGCAAGAGAAAATGAGGAAGAAGCAAAAGTGGAAATCCCTGATAAACCCACCAGATCTCATGAGACTTACTCACTATCATGAGAATAGCACAAGAAAGACCAGCCCCCATGATTCAATTATCTCTCCTGGGTCCCTCCCACAACACGTGGGAATTCTGAGAGATACAATTCAAGTTGAGATTTAGGCAGGGACACAGGCAAATCATATCACTGCATGCAACAGGGACACATACACTTCTTTTTCCACCCAATTCCCATGGTGACTTTGAGTTCTTCTCCTCCATGCAGAAGTGATATTAGCAAGTCTAAACCAATTGTTACTCACTTCTCAACTTGCTACTCAGAGAGACCCTAGTGTTCACAAATGTCCTGGATTATAAATACAATGCTTAATCTCCTGGGTTGCTAGAAGGCCTGATTGACTGGAATATTGACGGCTTTTATTTCTAAAATATTTGTGTGATCAAGGCAAAGTTACAACATCTCTGGGAGAATTGTCACTTGTTATGTGAGGTCTGCATGGTTCTTCCACCTGTTGTGTGGCACTGTTGTACTACAGCTACCTACACTCTTTTCCACTGGTTCTAGCACCCCACAGGCTGATAAACATCCCAACAGGTAGACACTAATGGACCCAGGCATCTTATCTCTCACCAACTCAGAGCCTGAACACTTTTCTTCCTTATTTTGCCTTAGAGATCTGCTATATTTTCTTTTAAGCTCTGAAAAACAAATTCTAATTCCTAGTAAATTATAAAATGTTAGGGAAATCACATTTGATATTCTCAGTGCCAAAGGGGAGCCGTCATCTTTCTAGCCAAAGCAAACAAAATTACAAGTTTGAATTTTGATAATCTATTTTGCTACAAATGGGATAATATGAAATATTCTAAAAGTAATTCAAGAAAATAATTATTGAGGGCTGGGCATGGTGGCTTATGACTGTAATCCCAGCACTTTGGGAGGCTGAGGTGGGTGGATCACTTGAGGCCAGGAGTTCAAGACCAGCCTGGCCAATGTGATGAAACCCTGTCTCTACTAAAAATGCAAAAATTAGCTGGGAATAGTGGTTCATGCCTGTAATCTCAGCTACTGGGGAGGCCAAAGCACAAGAACTGCTTGAACCTGAGAGGCAGAGGTTGTACTGAGCCAAGATCACACCACTGTACTCCAGCCTGGGTGACAAAGTGAGACTTCATCTCAAAAAAAAAAAAAAGAAACAAAAGAAAATATTTATTGATAACCAGTTCTGTGCTGGATATGATAGAAGCTATAATAAAAGTATCTGACATTTTTGAGGACCTTAGTTTAAGTGATAAAATTAACATGAATAAAATACTCAGATATTCTTGATTAAGGGTAAGTTTATTGGTAGTGATACAAAGCAAAGAGAGACTTATCTGTTGAGTTGGACATAGATCAGTGAGTATAATGGACATACACTTGTATTAGATTTTTAACTGTATCATCAAATTTGATTCTAGATGACATGTAGATAATTAAAATATTAGAATTAATTCCTCAGTCACTGCACACGCGTGTGCATGCACACACACACACACACAACTGTGTTTTAATAAACCTTATATCACGTTTCCTTAATTGCACTTCTGACCTTTGATAATCCAATGTATTAAGACACCTTAATGTTCCTAATAAGTCTGGTGGTCTGGGAGAATTAGAGTAAGTGTATGCTTATTCAACTATTTTTTGCATGGAGATGCATACCTGATATGATTTGGACCTGTGTCCTCACTCAAATCTCATGTCAAATTGTAATCCCCCATGCTGGAGGTAGGGCCTGATAGAAGGTGACTGGATCATGAGGGTGGATTTCCTCTGGGTACTGTTTTCATGATAGAGTTCTCATGAGATCTGCCTGTTGAAAAGTGTATAGCACCTCCCTCCTCCCTGCTCTGGCCATGTAAGATGTCCCTGCTTCCTCTTCACCTTCCACCATGATTGAAAGTTTCCTGAGGCCTTCCCAGAAGCCATCATGCTTCCTATACATCCTGCAAAGCCACGAGCCAATTAAACGTCTTTTCTTTATAAACTATTCAGTCTAAGGTATTTCTTTATAGCAATGAAAGAACAAAATAATACAGAAAATTGGTACCAAGAAGTAGGACATTGCTATAAAGATACCTGAAAATGTGGAAGTGACTTTGGAACTGGGTAATGGGCAGAGGCTGGAAGAGTGTAGAGGCTCAGAAGAAGAGAGAAAGATGAGGGAAAATTTGGAACTTCCCAGAGACTTAAATTACTGTGACCAAAATGCTGACAGTGATGTGAACAATGAAGTCCATATTCAGGAAGTCTCAGACGGAAATGAGAAATGTATTGGGAAATGGAGCAAAGGTGACTTTTGTTCCTTGGCAAAGCAATTGGCAGTACTATGCCCCTGCCCTAAAGATCTATGGAACTTTGAACTTGAGAATGGTGATTTAGGGAATCTAGCAGAATAAATAAGGAGCAAAGCATCTGAGATTTAACTTGGCTGTTTATAATAACCTACTTTGTATGTATAAGAAAAGAAATGATCTGGAACTTTAAAGGGGAGCAGAGCATAAAAGTTTGGAAAAATCTGCAGTCCAGCAATGTGGCAAGAAAAGAAAAACCCATTTTCCATGCTGGGGGAATTCAAGCAGGCTGCAGAAGTTTGCATAACTGAAAGGAAGGCAACTGGTAATAGCCAAGACAGTGGGAAAAATAACTTGAAGGCATGTCAGAGACCTTTGAGACAGCCCCTCCAATTATAGGCCTCAGGGCCTAGGAGGAAAGAATGGTTTCATGGGCAAGGCTCAGGCACTGCCTTGTGCCTCAGGTGGGACACTGCTCCCTCTATCCTAGCTGTTCTAGCTTCAGTGGTGGCTAAAATATTCCCAAATAAAGCTCAGGTCGCTGCTTTAGAGGGTGCAAGCCATAAGTCTTGGTGGCTTCCACTTGGTGTTAAACCTGAGGCTGCACAGAGTGCAGTGGTTGAGGCTTGGGAGCCTTTGACTAGATTGCAGAAGATATATGAAAAAGACTAGATATCTAGGCAGAAAGCTGCTGCAGCAGTAGAGCCCTCACAGAGAATCTCTATTAGTGCAATGCAGAGGAGTAATGTGGGGTTTGAGTACCCCCAGATTGTCCCCACTGGGGAACTGCCTAATGGAGCTTTGAGAAGAGGGTCACTGCCCTCCAGACTCCAGAACAGTAGATCCACCAAATAGATTGCACCACGAGCCTGCAAAAAAGCCACAAGCATGCAAGGCCAGCCCTTGAAAGTAGCCTCAGATACTAACCCTGCAGAACCACAGGGGCGGAGCTGTCCAAGACCTTGGAGCCTACCCATTGCATCATTATGCCCTGGATGTGAGACCATGGAGTCAAAGGAATTTATTTTTGGAGCTTTAAGGTTTAATGACTGCCTTGCTCGGTTTGGGACTTGCATGGGACCTGTAATTCTTTCTTCAAAAGCTTCCTTTTGAAATGGAAGTATTTACCCAGGGCCTGTACCCTTATTGTATCTTGTGAGTAACTAATTTGCTTTTTATTTTACCAACTTATAGGCAGGAGGGACTAGCCTTTTCCCAGATGAGACTTTAGACTGTGGACTTTTGAGTTAAGGCTGGAATGAGTTAAGACTTTGGGGGATTGGGAAGATACAATTGGATTTTGCAATTATGAGAAGGATATGAAATTTTGGAGGGACTAGGACAGAATAACATGGTTTGGATCTGTGTCCCAGCCAAAATCTCATATCAAATTGTAATCCCCAATGTTGGAGGTGGGGCCTGGTGGCAGGTCATTAGATCATGGGGGCAGATTTCCCTCTGGGTACTGTTCTCATGAAAGAATTCTCATGAGATCTGATTGTCTAAAAGTGTGTAGCAACTCCCCCAACTGTTCTCCTCTGCCTGATCCGGACAAGTAAGATGTCTCTGCTTCTCCTTGCCCTTCCACCATGACTGGAAGTTTCCTAAGGCCTACCCAGAAGCCATAATGCTTCCTGTACAGCCTGTGGAATCATAAGCCAACTAAATCTCTTTTTTTATAAATTACTCAGTCTCAGGTATTCCTTCACAGCGATGCAAGAACAGACTAATGTAATGCCTATACACATCCATCATTTCCTCACTAGACTCCTATTTCCTGAAAGACAACCCTGGCTGTATTGCAATCACAACCATTCATACTGAAAGTATGCTCACAAGAATTAAATTAATAATAATAACCACTTGGCTAGGTCTAGAGTATGTTACCTCCATTTTCCTTTCAGAATTCTACATGCTTAATATTTTAAGCACAATATCTTTACTAGCATCCTATAGTAGCAAATAATAGAAACTCTTTGGAGTCCTCACTATGTCTTAGACCCAATAAATTAGGTTGCCATTATTATCCCCATTTTACAGATAAGGAAACGGAAGGTTAGAGAGTTTACCTTACTTGATCAAGTACACATTCCTATTAACTTGCAGAGCCAGGCTTCAGAATAAATCTTGTCTGAACCCAACAGCTGCTCATTCCTGCTACTCATTATGAGAGGACACTGCCTTTAACATGACTCTCCAGTTTTCATAAGGAGGTCTTGTTTCTAAAACCTACAGTACCAAATTCTTAGAACACAATGGTCTCAACAAACTAACACTGGCTCTCAAACTAAGACAAATCTCCACTTAACCACTAAAGAAAATCACAATAATATTTTGAGTTTCTATTGCTCTGATTTATTTGTCTTATTTTTATATTGACTCAGAAATCAGACCAGGAAATACATGCTGTTTTGTAACCTATTGCTACATAAAATCACCCAAATTTTGGTGACTTGAAAACAATCATGTTTTTGTCTCACAACTTTATACTTGGGGCAGGGTTTAGCAGGGTGGGCTCATCTCAATCCCATGAGGCATCAGCAGCCCAGCTGGTTTGGAGAATACATTTCCAAGATGGCTTACTTACATGGCTGTCAAGTTGGTGGGAGTTGTCAGCTGGGAGTTCATGTGGGGCTGTTGGCCAGGGTCCACTCCCTGGGGATGGTTGGACTTCCTTACAGTATTATGGCTGCGTTTCAAGAGCCAAGTGTTCCAAAAGACCCAGATGGAGGCTATAAGAGTTCTTATGAACCAGACTTAGAAGTTCCAGAATATTCCTCTGCAGTATTTTATAATCAAGCAAATCTCTTAGGTGAACTTAGATTCAAGGGAAAGAGAATCAGCATCTTTCAACAGTAGGGTAAGCAAAAAGTCTGTGCCCCTTGTTATTCTACCATAGATGCTATTGATTTTCTTCTAAAGGTTCAATGCCCTAAAAAGTAAAACTATACAAAGAGTAAAATATGAATCATAGGCCAGGCGCAGTGGCTCACGCCTGTAATCCCAGCACTTTGGGAGGCCGAGGCAGGTGGATCATGAGGTCAAGAGCTCGAGACCATCTTGGTCAATATGGTGAGACCCCGTCTCTACTAAAAATACAAAAAATTAGCTGGGCATAGTGGCTTGTGCCTGTAATCCCAGCTACTCGGGAGGCTGAGGCAGGAGAATTACCTGAACCCAGGAGGTGGAGGTTGCGGTGAGCCAAGATCACGCCATTGCACTCCAGCCTGGGTCACAAGAGCGAAACTTCGTCTCAAAAAAATATATATATATGAATCATAGAGGAAAGCAGAAATCATAATCATACTACAGCTTACTTGTTTTTCTGGAAAGTTTAAGACAGTTTTTAAAATATACAAGTCTATTCCTAAGTTCAAATAATTTTGAACCTGAAGGATAGTGACTAATTCATGGAAGAACCCAGAACTAAGGAGAATTAAAAGTTCCAGGCTCTCATTAGACATCACTATAAAACTGATTTTCTACCATTACCAAAATATTTATTGCCTGATTTCCAATTTCTAAATTGTTCCCGTAAAGAACTATAACCAGAATGATTTTAATTGTTTCTCATCTGCATAATATTTTTCTGTTCACTTACAATTCTTTCCAAAACATTAGAGAAAAATTAAAAAAAAACAAAAAGAAAATAAAGCCCCAAAATTGAAGATGTCATTTTAATTGCCTAAATTGAAGAGGCTGAACCAATTAATCAAAAGATTCTCTGAACTCCTGTTTTCTTACAATTTCAATTAACTCCAGCATAATTACCAAAAATTTTCACCAGACATGAATGAGCAGCATTAGAAGGAATATGTTATGCCCTCACAACAGGGCTAGGTGGACACCCTGGGCTGCTAATACCCATCTATTTTGTCACTAACTATATATGTTTATGAAATTTATCAACAGTAAAAGACCTATTGTATCTTCTTTTAATAAATAGTGAGATTTTAAAGGTGAGGCCATTATCTCAGAGATATCTTCTGATGTGGGAAAGAAAATAATATGTCTTCTTATTCTTTAACTTCACCAAGTCAAGGAACAGAAGACTTTTTGCCATGTGGAGCTTATGCAGCTACTAGAAGGATAATTTGCTCTGTGACAGCTTTTTAACAGAAGAAAGGAAGCATTTTTCCAAGGGGAAATCAACAAGACCTATCTAGGAGATCTAAAGTCATCTGAGAGGCATCTCACATGTCTTTCATTCCCTAAAATTGTTAGGAGTTAAAAGTCACAGACATTTTTTCACATTTATTACTGATGTAATTTTTTTTATATACAGAAGAACTTTAAAATGTATCTACTAGGAATTATACCAACTAACAGTCAAGGGGGCAGGGGGAACTTATAACATTTTGCTGCTTATTTCATTTAAAAAGCAGAATTAGCAATATACCAAATAATCTAATAGCTAGCTAGTCCAAGCTTTCCTCATTTCAAGAAAATATGGTACATGAATTCCAGCAGTAAATACAGAAGGAACAATATTTGCTTGTTTACAGTTTTATCCACCTGCATATTTTCAGAAAATATAGAAAATGGAGAACCATGAATTTACAGTTAGCATACTGGACCAAGAATATGTATTAAAAAAATTCTGTGATAAATGGGTCATGGTCTATAAGAGACAAAATGTAACAAAAAGAAAGGAAGGGATGAGGAAGCTATAAATTAATAAAATGGGCAAGATTGTGATCTAGTATTATAAACTGGATTGCTTAAAGTATTAAAAAAATAGTTTACCTAAAAAAGGTAATGGTCATTTGGGGAAGAGGAAGGGCACATGGAGGGTCCTCTGGGGTGACTAACAGATTGCTATTTCTTCATCTGGTTGCTAATTTAAAGTGTGTTGGCCTTTTATTTTATTATTAAGTTACATATTTTTAATATGGCTTTTTAAATCATTGTCATATTAGAATTAAAAAGATAATAAATCACTGAAAAATTATACATTTTTATTTTCTTAAGTTTATGTATAATTGAGTTTTTTAAATTTAGTAATTAAATTTGAACTGAATGATAAATGCTTCATATCAAAAATTCTAAGATGCCACTAGTAAAACAAAATTAAAGGGAAATATATGAACTTCAATACTTATTCTAGAGAAGAGAAAAAGTTAAACATTCATGAGTTAAATTTCCATATTAAAAAGGTTAAAAATCTCCAAAGCATGAAGTAGAAAAAGAGAATAAAATTAGAAATAATTTAAATTTTTAAAATCATACATTATAGAGAAAAACTAAACTGACAAGACTAATTAAGACTAAAAAACAATGCAGTAGTGAAAGTTAACAGGGAACCTGATCATACCTATAGCAGATACTGAGATTAAATTAAATTCCACACAACTTTATGCAAAAACCCTGAAAACATATACAAAATGGCAAACTCTCAGAATAAAATACTGCATACTAAAATTGATTCAAGAATGAATAAAATATTTAAATAATCCCATATACATTAGAGAAATTTAGTTTTTTTTTTTTTATTTTTTTTTTATTTTATAATTCCATTTATTTTTATAAAGTCAGAATGGCTGGAAGGTAAGCGTTACAGGGATCTGACAAAGTTTTGTGTCTTTATCTTGGAACTGATTAGATAGATGTGGTCACACAAATTCATTGAGCTGTGTACATTTTCCTTATAATAGCATAATATTTCCTTTCTTAAAAAATAGTTATATAACTTTCTTTTTTTTGTTTGTTTGTTTGTTTTCTTTTAAATTTCTTTTTTTTTTAAATTTTTTATTGGATTATAGGTTTTGGGGTACATGAGCAGAGCATGCAAGACAGTTGCATAGGTACACACATGGCAGTGTGCTTTGCTTTTCTTCTCCCCTTCACCCACATTTGGCATTTCTCCCCAGGCTATCCCTCCCCACCTCCCCCTCCCACTGGCCCTCCCCTTTTCTCCCCAATAGACCCCAGTGTTTAGTACTCCCCTTTCTGTGTCCATGTGTTCTCATTTTTTCATCACCCACCTATGAGTGAGAATATGCGGTGTTTCATTTTCTGTTCTTGTGGCAGTTTGCTGAGGATGATGTTTTCCAGATTCATCCATGTCCCTACAAATGACACGAACTCATCATTTCTGATTGCTGCATAATATTCCATGGTGTATATGTGCCACATTTTTCCAATCCAGTCTATTATCAATGGGCATTTGGGTTGATTCCAGGTCTTTGCTATTGTAAACAGTGCTGCAATGAACATTCGTGTACATGTGTCCTTATAGTAGAACGATTTATAGTCTTTTGGATATATACCCAGTAATGGGATTGCTGGGTCAAATGGAATTTCTATTTCTAAGGCCTTGAGGAATCGCCACACTGACTTCCACAATGGTTGAACTAATTTACACTCCCACCAACAGTGTAAAAGTGTTCCTTTTTCTCCACATCCTCTCCAGCATCTGTTGTCTCCAGATTTTTTAATGATCGCCATTCTAACTGGCGTGAGATGGTATCTCAATGTGGTTTTGATTTGCATCTCTCTGATGACCAGTGACGATGAGCATTTTTTCATATGATTGTTGGCCTCATATATGTCTTCTTTCGTAAAGTATCTGTTCATATCCTTTGCCCACTTTTGAATGGGCTTGTTTGTTTTTTTCCTGTAAATCTGCTTGAGTTGTTTGTAAATTCTGGATATCAGCCCTTTGTCAGATGGGTAGACTGCGAAAATTTTTTCCCATTCTGTTGGTTGCCGATCCACTCTAGTGACTGTTTCTTTTGCCGTGCAGAAGCTGTGGAGTTTCATTAGGTCCCATTTGTCTATTTTGGCTTTTGTTGCCAATGCTCTTGGTGTTTTGTTCATGAAGTCCTTGCCTACTCCTATGTCCTGGATAGTTTTGCCTAGATTTCCTTCTAGGGTTTTTATGGTGCCAGGTCTTATGTTTAAGTCTTTAATCCATCTGGAGTTAATTTTAGTGTAAGGTGTCAGGAAGGGGTCCAGTTTCTGCTTTCTGCACATGGCTAGCCAGTTTTCCCAACACCATTTGTTAAACATGGAATCCTTGCCCCATTGCTTGTTTTTGTCAGGTTTATCAAAGATTGTATAGTTGTATGTATGTTGTGTTGCCTCCGGTGCCTCTGTTTTGTTCCATTGGTCTATATCTCTGTTTTGGTACCAGTACCATGCTGTTTTGATTACTGTAGCCTTGTAGTATAGTTTGAAATCCGGTAGTGTGATGCCCCCCGCTGTGTTCTTTTTGCTTAGAATTGACTTGGCTATGCGGGCTCTCTTTTGGTTCCATATGAAGTTCATGGTGGTTTTTTCCAGTTCTGTGAAGAAAGTCAGTGGTAGTTTGATGGGGATAGCGTTGATTCTGTAAATTACTTTGGGCAGTATAGCCATTTTCACGATATTAATTCTTCCTAACCATGAACATGGAATGTTTCTCCATCTGTTTGTGTCCTCTCTGATTTCGTTGAGCAGTGGTTTGTAGTTCTCCTTGAAGAGGTCCCTTACGTTCCTTGTGAGTTGTATTCCAAGGTATTTTATTCTTTTTGTAGCAATTGCGAATGGCAGTTCGCTCTTGATTTGGCTTTCTTTAAGTCTGTTATTGGTGTAGACGAATGCTTGTGATTTTTGCACATTGATTTTATATCCTGAGACTTTGCTGAAGTTGTTTATCAGTTTCAGGAGTTTTTGGGCTGAGGCGATGGGGTCTTCTAGGTATACTATCATGTCGTCTGCAAATAGAGACAATTTGGCTTCCACCTTTCCTATTTGAATACCCTTGATTTCTTTTTCTTGCCTGATTGCTCTGGCTAGAACTTCCAGTACTATATTGAATAGGAGTGGTGAGAGAGGGCATCCTTGTCTAGTACGAGATTTCAAAGGGAATGCTTCCAGTTTTTGCCCATTCAGTATGATATTGGCTGTTGGTTTGTCATAAATAGCTTTTATTACTTTGAGATACGTTCCATCGATACCGAGTTTATTGAGGGTTTTTAGCATAAAGGGCTGTTGAATTTTGTCAAATGCCTTCTCTGCGTCAATTGAGATAATCATGTGGTTTTTGTTTTTGGTTCTGTTTATGTGGTGAATTACGTTGATAGACTTGCGTATGTTGAACCAGCCTTGCATCCCTGGGATGAATCCTACTTGATCATGATGAATAAGTTTTTTGATTTGCTGTTGCAATCGGCTTGCCAATATTTTATTGAAGATTTTTGCATCTATGTTCATCATGGATATTGGCCTGAAGTTTTCTTTTCTCGTTGGGTCTCTGCCGGGTTTTGGTATCAGGATGATGTTGGTCTCATAAAATGATTTGGGAAGGATTCCCTCTTTTTGGATTGTTTGAAATAGTTTTAGAAGGAATGGTACCAGCTCCTCCTTGTGTGTCTGGTAGAATTCGGCTGTGAACCCGTCTGGACCCGGGCTTTTTTTGTGAGGTAGGCTCTTAATTGCTGCCTCAACTTCAGACCTTGTTATTGGTCTATTCATAGTTTCAGCTTCCTCCTGGTTTAGGCTTGGGAGGACACAGGAGTCCAGGAATTTATCCATTTCTTCCAGGTTTACTAGTTTATGTGCATAGAGTTGTTTGTAATATTCTCTGATGATGGTTTGAATTTCTGTGGAATCTGTGGTGATTTCCCCTTTATCATTTTTTATTGCATCTATTTGGTTGTTCTCTCTTTTATTTTAATCAATCTGGCTAGTGGTCTGTCTATTTTGTTGATCTTTTCAAAAAACCAGCTCTTGGATTTATTGATTTTTTGAAGGGTTTTTCGTGTCTCAATCTCCTTCAGCTCAGCTCTGATCTTAGTAATTTCTTGTCTTCTGCTGGGTTTTGAGTTTTTTTGATCTTGCTCCTCTAGCTCTTTCAATTTTGACGATAGGGTGTCAATTTTGGATCTCTTCATTCTCCTCATATGGGCACTTATTGCTATATACTTTCCTCTAGAGACTGCTTTAAATGTGTCCCAGAGGTTCTGGCACGTTGTGTCTTCGTTCTCATTGGTTTCGAAGAACTTCTTTATTTCTGCCTTCATTTCGTTGTTTACCCAGTCAACATTCAAGAGCCAGTTGTTCAGTTTCCATGAAGCTGTGCGGTTCTGGGTCGGTTTCTGAATTCTGAGTTCTAACTTGATTGCACTATGGTCTGAGAGGCTGTTTGTTATGATTTCAGTTGTTTTGCATTTGTTGAGCAGTGCTTTACTTCCAATTATGTGGTCAATTTTAGAGTAGGTGTGATGTGGTGCTGAGAAGAATGTGTATTCTGTGGATTTGGGGTGGAGAGTTCTGTAAATGTCCACCAGGTTTGCTTGCTCCAGGTCTGAGTTCAAGCCCTGGGTATCCTTGTTGATTTTCTGTCTGGTTGATCTGTCTAGTATTGACAGTGGAGTGTTAAAGTCTCCCACTATTATTGTGTGGGAGTCTAAGTCCTTCTGTAAGTCATTAAGAACTTGCCTTATGTATCTGGGTGCTCCTGTGTTGGGTCCATATATGTTTAGGATCGTTAGCTCTTCTTGTTGTATCGATCCTTTTACCATTATGTAATGGCCTTCTTTGTCTCTTTTGATCTTTGTTGCTTTAAAGTCTATTTTATCAGAGATGAGAATTGCAACTCCTGCTTTTTTTTGCTTTCCATTAGCTTGGTAAATCTTCCTCCATCCCTTTATTTTGAGCCTTTGTGTATCCTTGCATGTGAGATGGGTTTCCTGGATACAGCACACTGATGGGTTTTGGATTTTTATCCAATTTGCCAGTCTGTGTCTTTTGATTGGTGCATTTAGTCCATTTACATTTAGGGTTAATATTGTTATGTGTGAATTTGATACTGCCATTTTGATGCTAAGTGGCTGTTTTGCCTGTTAGTTGTTGTAGATTCTTCATTATGTTGAAGCTCTTTAGCATTCAGTGTGATTTTGGAATGGCTGGTACTGATTGATCCTTTCTATGTGTAGTGCCTCTTTTAGGAGCTCTTGTAAAGCAGGCCTGGTGGTGACAAAATCTCTGAGTACTTCCTTGTTCACAAAGGATTTTATTCTTCCTTCACTTCTGAAGCTCAGTTTGGCTGGATATGAAATTCTGGGTTGAAAGTTCTTTTCTTTAAGAATGTTGAATATTGGCCCCCACTCTCTTCTGGCTTGTAGTGTTTCTGCTGAGAGATCTGCTGTGAGTCTGATGGGCTTCCCTTTGTGGGTGACCCGGCCTTTCTCTCTGGCTGCCCTTAGTATTCTCTCCTTTATTTCAACCCTGTTGAATCTGACGATTATGTGCCTTGGGGTTGCTCTTCTTGCGGAATATCTTTGTGGTGTTCTCTGTATTTCCTGCAATTGAGTGTTGGCTTGTCTTGCTAGGTGGGGGAAATTTTCCTGGATGATGTCCTGAAGAGTATTTTCCAGCTGGGATTCATTCTCTTCATCCCCTTCTGGTACACCTATCAAACGTAGGTTAGGTCTTTTCACATAGTCCCACATTTCTTGGAGACTTTGTTCATTCCTTTTTGCGCTTTTTTCTCTGATCTTGGTTTCTCGTTTTATTTCATTGAGTTGGTCTTCGACTTCAGATATTCTTTCTTCTGCTTGGTCAATTCGGCTATTGAAACTTGCGTTTGCTTCGCGAAGTTCTCGTATTGTGTTTTTCAGCTCCTTTAATTCATTCATATTCCTCTCTAAGGTATCCATTCTTGTTATCATTTCCTCGAATCTTTTTTCAAATCTTTTTTCAAGGTTCTTCGTTTCTTTGCATTGATTTAATACATGATCTTTTAGCTCACAGAAGTTTCTCATTATCCATCTTCTGAAGTCTAATTCCGTCATTTCGTCACAGTCATTCTCCGTCCAGCTGTGTTCCCTTGCTGGTGAGGAGTTTTGGTCCTTTCTAGGAGGCGATGTGTTCTGGTTTCGGGTGTTTTCCTCCTTTTTGCGCTGGTTTCTTCCCATCTTTGTGGATTTGTCCGCTGGTCGTCTGCGTAGTTGCTGACTTTTCGTTTGGGTCTCTGAGTGGACACCCAGAATGTTGATGATGAAGTATCTCTGTTGCTTGGTTTTCCTTCTACCAGTCTAGCCCCTTCGCTGTATGACTGTTGAGGTCTGCTCCAGACCCTGCTTGTCTGGGGTGCACCTCTAGTAGCCGTGGCACAGCGAGGGATGCTACCAGTTTCTTTTTCTGCTCTCTTTGTCCCAGGATGATGCCTGCCTAATGACAGTCTTTTGGATATAGAGGGGTCAGGGAGCTGCTTGAGGAGACAGTTTGTACTTTATAGGGGTTTAATTGCTGAGCTGTGCACTCTGTTGTTCATTCAGGGCTGTTAGGCTGCTATGTTTGATTCTGCTGCAACACAGCTCATTAAACAACCCTTTTTTTTTTCTCAAATGCTCTGTGTTGAGGGGTTTGGGCTTTATTTTTGGATGTCCGATCAGGTGTCCTGCCCAGCTCGAAGGCAGACTAGCCACTGTTTGGCTGCCGAGGCTCCGCCCTGCTGTTGTGTGATTCGCGCTGTTCCTGCCGGCTCTGCTGTGGTCTCCGCCACGCCCTGCGGCGGAGTCTCTTCGTTGGAGCATGTTGCCTCAGCAACGGCAGGCTGCGTCAGCAGTGGGCGTGTATCTCAGTAGGGACGGGTTGCCTCGGCAACGGCTGGCTGCGTCAGCAGTGGGCGTGTATATCAGTTGGGGCAGGTTGCCTCCCTAGTGGTGGACGCCCCTCCCCCACAGAGCGTCTCGGACCGTCTGCCCGGGATAGTTTGAAATCGCGGTTTTGTTCGTCCCACTGGGTATCCCAAACGATCTGTCCCTGCAATCCCCTGGGCTGGGCTACTGTGCAAGTCTCGTTCAGTCTCAAGTCCAGCCCTCTCAAGTCTCAGGCTGCCGGTTCAACAAGGCACCCGGACAAGCGCGCCCTGTGGGGATTGCTGGGTAGGGCCAGCCACCGCCGCCCCGGCTGCCGGCTTCGCCAGGCAGACCTACTGCCTGGCGTCCCGTGTCTTTTTATACTTGGGAGTTTCCCCGTTCTGTGGGCAACAAAGATCAGTCTGGAAATGCAGCACTGACTCACCGTTTGCGGATTCAACGTGGGCTCCAATCCTGGGTTGTTCTCACAGCGCCATCTTGAGTCCCCTCCTGGAGAAATTTAGTTTTCAATTTAAAAAATCTTTTCAAGAATGAAACTCCAAGCTCAGAGATTTTTACATGATAGTTCTACCAAATATTCAAAGGTGGTTCTAATTTTATATAAACTCTTTTATTGAAAATAAAATTAACAATGCTCAAATCATTTTATAAACTACATATAGTTTTGACACCAAACCCAATAATACATTAGATGAAATGAAATTTTTAGCCAGTCTCACTCATGAATGTAAATGAATAAATACAAAAATATCAGCAACTCAAATAGAGCAACATAAATTAAAAAGTAAAGCACCATGATCACCTTGATTTCATCTCAGAAATGTCAGGTTGATAAATTCTGGGGGTGTTTTCACATATTTTACCACAATAGAAAATTACAGAAGAAAAATCATGTAATGTTCTCAATATCTGTATAGAAAAATTATTAAATAAAACTAAAAAAAACATTTATAGCAAGAAAAATTTTGAAGGAACTGAAAATTCTGTAGAAAGCAACATAATGATTAAATTTAATAAAACATTCTCTTTTATTGTGAAAAGACAAGAATATTCACTATCACTTTTTTTATGTGCCCTTGTAATGGAGGATTAGGCAAGTAGGGAAATGAATAAATAAATGACGTAAAGATTTTAAAAGAAGCACATCTTCGTTATTCCCAGGTGAAATATACACACAAATATATGAAACACCTTCAATGTGTGTGTATGCATATGTGTATACAGAGACTGGAAAGATTTCTTGGCATAAGATTAAAAATTAACATTTAATTGAATTTCCACATATCTGCAAAACAAGTAAGCAACTTAATAATAAAGAAACACTAAATTTAACAGCAAGAAAAAAACACAATTATTACCTAGGAATCGATTAGCAATGTATCCTAAGAATCCATTTATCAGAAAACACCAAATACAGTGAAAAGAAAAGCCACACTTCAAAAGAAAATATCTGCAATACATATAATAACTACATTTTTAAAGAAAAGATTAGTATCAAGAATATGTAAAGAACTACAATTAATCAATAAGAAAAGAACTTTAATAGGAAAATAGGCAAAGTCATAAACAGTCATTTTATAGATGAGAGAAATCAAGCATGGACAATCAATTGTATGAAAAAACATAACCTCATCAGCATTTGGAAAAACAGAAAGTAAAGCCACAATAATATGCAATTTCAGACTCTCAAGATTGGCAAAAATTGATCAGCCCAATACCAATGCTGTGAAGAATGTGAGGCAACAAAAGCTTTCACACATACCTAGTGAGAACACAAATAATTTGTCATTAATACACTTAAAGATGCTAATCCTTGAGTTCTCCATTCCTCGTTTTCCTCAACTGAAAAAGGGAGCTAATAATATTTACCTCACAGGGTGGTTTTAAAGATTTAAATGAGATATACATGTGAATTGTTATAATTCTTATGATACACGTAAGCCCTCCATAAATGTTAGTTGGTGCTGTTATTAATATTATTGAATAGACATGCATCTCTTTAGTGTAGTATAATCTTAAAACCATGAATGCTAGAGTGAGACACAGCTTCCTGAAACTGTAGCCAGACGTAGATGAAAAGAGAGAAGTTTTACCGGAGACTAGAGAAGCAGAGCCCAGGGATATAAAAAAACAGGAAGACGAGGCAATAGCTTTTCCAATGGAGGAAAGTCCAAGCAATTAAAAGTGGCTATGGTCAGAGAAGAGATGTATGTAACCACCTCTATGGAAGGGGACCAACTGAAAAATTTCTCTGAGACTTTGAAGTATATTGGTTGGTGTACAAATTAGTGTACACTTTTATACCAACTTAATATAAAATGGTAAGCAATGAAATAAGCCAACTTAGTGAGTTTACCTTTTAGCAAAGAGGAGAAAAGAATAAACAAGAGAAACAAAGAAAGCAAGCAAGCAAAACCTAGAGAACAAACAGCTCAGGGAGGGGTGTGTCTGATTAAAGAGGACTTCAAATCCTTTGAGCTTCTTCCCTCAATGAGGGAGGGGGTCCATGACTCTTCCCTTGAATCCAGGCTACCAGCAAGTGCTTTGAAGTGGTACTTTGCCAGTTCTGGGCCTATCCTTTGAAAGAACTGGCAGTTTCTCCTTTCTTCCTATTGGAGCCCCAATGTGCCAGGAAAAAAAGTCCAAGCTATTTTGCTGGAGACAGAGGCTATGAGGAGCAGCACCGAGGTATCCAATATGTGTTGAAAAAGCCATCTTGGATGTCCAGCTAGGTCAAGCTTGCAGTTGATTCCAGTCCCAGCTCTTCTCTGACTATATTCCATGAGCGATCACAAGCAAGAATCATCCAGCTTAGTCCATCCAACCCACAGAACCATGAAAGGTAATAAATTGTTTTTTAAATCCCTAAATTTTAGAGTATAGTTTATTATACAGCAATAGCTAAGCAGAGCAAAGAGATCAGAAGCAAGAATCATCCAGCTTAGTCCATCCAAACCACAGAACCATGAAAGGTAATAAATTGTTCTTTAAATCACTAAATTTTAGAGTATAGTTTGTTATACAGCAATAGCTAAGCAGAGCAAAGTACAGACTGGCAGTGGTTTTACTTACAATTTTTGACTTGACAATGATGTGAAGGCTATATAAGCAATTCAGTAGAAAGCATATTTTGAATGTCCACACAACCATTCTGTTTTTCACTTTTAGTAAAGTTTTCAATTTGTGTTAGATAATTTTGCCTAACTCTTGGCTAATGTAAGTGGTCTGAGTGAAGGTAGACTAGGCTAAACTATAATGTTCCGCAGGTTAGGTGTATTAAATGACTAACATGATATTTTCTACTTACAGTGGGTTTATTAAGACATAACTCCATCATGAATTGAGGAGCATCTGTTTATAGTTAGGAGAAAGAAGATATTCTGTTGAGAGGAAGACAACATGAAGATGCAGTCTAACCTTGCCTAAAGGTAGCATTGATGTTATCTGGAGCCCTTAACTCTCTTTGAGTTTCCTTCTAACTGCAGGATTCTAGTCTTAGATGCGTTAGATAGGTTTCTTTTATTGCACAAGGCAGAGAAAGTATCCAACCAACCAGCTGTCCACAAGAGAATGTCCACTAACAGTAGAAATCTTTTTCCTGGTCTCATGAAAAGTGAGGCAAGAACTATTTGGAGATTTTTTTCCCTGATATTTCCCTGTAAAAATCTATGGTGCGCCTACAAATACACTCATTAAAGTCTCAGAATTCAATTTACATAATTGAGGCCATTCTGCTAATTTTAGGAAAATTACAACTTTGTGAAAAATAACTGTTATATAGTAGTTATGGTAAAGATGTTCTGCTTTGTGTCAGGCACAAGGAAATCAGTATGTTTAAAAATTAAGAACAAGCGCCTCTAAGCTCTCAACATCATTTTAAAAGTAAGAGAGAGCTGTTAAGAAACAGCTTTGCATGTTAATCACAGAACTTGGGAACACTCTGGGTTAAGATATATGATTTCAATCCTTGTTAAAAGAAATATTGAAATAGGGAAATTGATTTTTTTTCCCAGAAAATTTGCCTGTCACACTCCAAGATAAGTTACTGTTATATGTGTCCATTAAATAAGTATATTATATGAAAAGTCACAGTCTAGAAAAAAAGTTCAGACAGAATTGACTTCTTCTAGGATTTATACAATCTCTTAATTCAAGGAATCAAGGTTAACTGAATTGATTCTCTTTCATGTGTAATTCAACCAGTTATGGACTAGATAGCATATAGAGTAGGCACAAGTTATAGCTGCTTTTAGGAAATTGTACTGGCCACAACAGACACAGATTCTTGGAAATAATATATTCACGAAAAGAGTACATAAATTTACCAATGTTATATATGCTAAATGTCTGCTACATTAGCATGCAATATTTAGTAGAAGAAATCAGTGAGTGAGATACTTTTTTAAGTGACAGAAAACAGTTAGTCCAGAGGTTCTCAAACTGTTTCCAAAATTCTTTGTCCTACTGAGATGTTTGAGGATGGGGAAAGAGGGAAAGAAAGGCAGAGTAGACACCCCTTCCATCTCCACACCAATCTCTCACCCTATCAATTAGAGCAGCTATGCTTTTATATGTTTTCTGTACTGAGGTAATCATAAGATTTCATTTACAAATAATAACTAACTCAGAGCCTCAATAAACTGTTTTAGGTTGTGTTCCCCCAGCAACTGAACCAAAAGTGATTCCTAAAAAGCAACAGAAAGGGACTGGTCAAAGTCAGAGGATGAAAGAAAGAAAACCAAGACAATATCACATGATAAGACCTTTTAAAAGCAAAGCCACCAACTTCCATACAGTTTTTCAATGTTCTCTTATTTAAGTATATCATTTCTAGTGTAAGCATATGGACAAAAATAATTGTCTAGGAAGGGCAGTGAAAGTAAGTTAACATTTTGTGCAACTGAGGCTCAGTCTTACTTGGGACCCCTAGGAGATAACACAGAACACATAACAGTATGATTTCCTTTACAGGGTTAAAGAAGCTGGAATATTTATTCACCAACTGTCTTTCATCATGGATTGAAGGCTGCTCCTAGGGACATAAATTTCTCATAGATTCTGGCTTGTGCATGTACACAGGCTAAGATTTTACCTTTTTACTTTCAACTCCCTTTGTCCTACCCAAATAAGCATCCACACACATGGATTCATTAAAAAAAAAAAAAGTCATTACCTAGAACAAATGCTCAATACTTTTAAAGATACAACGTTTAACAAGAAAGGATTTTAAGGGTTAAAAATCCACCTACTTTTTGTGGTCTCATGTTAAAAAATTAAAAGTGAGCAGAAGAAAATAAAGAAGTAAAGGAATGAATAAATTTAGTGGTTCTCTCCTCCATGATTTACAATTCCCATATATCTTTAGAAAACTGAAATATTCTATTTTTGTTTAAATTTATTAATAGACACAACCAGTTAGAAATCATTAGGGTCTATACATTTTTGACACTTGGAAATTTGGGGCTACATAGCTGATTAAGCTGTATCATGTCATAATTAAGATAGTTGATATATTATGTAAGCAAATGTTTAGTTTTACAAGTCTGGTAAATACCTGGGCATTAATTTTTGTCTTTTTTACTTACTTTTTATTCAAAAGAGTAATTCCATTTGGTTGATTTGATGGTAATTAATATAGATTATTTATATTTATACTGAAATGTAGTGTATTTTTCACATTAATTCAACAATAAAGGTGAGACAGAGAAGCTACTAAACTACCTAGATAATTGCTTTTTCTTTACATATTTCAGTATTCAGAGACATAGGTACATTTTGTGCTGATAATCATATGGGTGGTGATAAAGTGGTTAATTTCTCCTCAATTAAACACTTACGGAATTCTAACTCACTGTTACAATTTGGTTGCTTTCCAGAAAACTGTGCCATAGATATCCTAAGTTTGAAACTTGCCAAAGTACAAGGGCATCTAAACATGTTTCCAAGCTAACGCTCTCATTTATGAGACATCTCAAGCTCCCAGTCTGATTAAGAAGGTTAATCAGTGGTATTATTACAGAATCAGGCTTAGAGGAAAGTTGGGTGAACTCTTACCATAGATACTAGCATTCAAAGTCAACTCTGCTACATTTCAAATCTTAGAAATTCTCATAGAATTACAAAAGTTCTCAGAATTTTGAATATGACAGAGAAAGGGGTCAAAAAGACACCAAATTATGTTGCCAAGTAAGGGCATACATACATAAAACAATGAAATTATCATCGCCATCATCATAAAAAAGGTCATACACCAATAAAGTAGTAAGGACAATTTCAAAATGAATAATTTCTATCTCATAAAAGGATAATTGAAAGAATTTAGCCAGAACTGATAAGTTTCCAAATGAAAAACTTTGGGTGTAGAGGAAACACTTGATTTGATTTCCCATATTATTTTTGCCTTAAATATAGCATTTGTCGTTCCTATGAAGTTTTTATGGTACATTTAGGAGTACTAGACTTATTTTATATCATCTATTTGTTAAGCCATTCTAAGTCGAGTTTGCTGCTAACTTAAGTAAAGCATAATTCCAAGTGATATATAATATCCTTTTCACTTGACAGCAATGAATTTTAATTGTATGATATGCTTATTTAAAGACATAATTATAAAAATCAAACTGCAATAGAACTGAAAAAACTTATTGTTTTTAATAAAAGTCTCTGTTTCTAACTTCTCTGAACACTTATTTGCTTCTCCAAGCAAAATGGTGATAATAACAGTACTTCTATATATAAATTTGTGAAGATTAGATAATATGATACATGCAAATCATTTAGCATAGTGTTTAAAATGTTCAGTAAGATAGCCTTAATTATTGCTATTATTATTACTAACCACGATTGTTACTAAAGAATGATTATTGGAGATGATTGAGCATTATATAATAATGATTTCTACCCACTTTTATAAGTATCCCTCAATGATAAATGATTAATATTATTCTGATAAAATGTTTATAAAATAATATCTTACCTAAATATAGACACTTAGCATCCTTAATCACATAAAATTCACACTTTTCTATTCTTTGACATTTTACCCAACAAGAGGGTTAGGCTGACCCAAATTTTAGGACATGAACAAGAATGTGAAATTGTAGGCAAAATTTTATCTGATGGTTCATTTAGGTGGGGAAAGAGGGTACATGATTGCAGAGTTTTAACTCTCAAAAAGTAGAATCACTGATCACATCCAACTCTGTGATTTTACAGTTCACGAAATGGAACAAAAGAAGTGGAGGATCTGCTCAAGAGCACACACAGGGCTAGGGATAAAACTGCAAGTGGAAGTAATGTCCTTGTTGCTGTTCTTGGTGACCTGGGCAGAGCCTCTGGTGACAATACAGACAGGATTGTTGGCAAGTATGGCAGATCCCCCCAGAGATGGACCTCGTCAAAGTTTCCAGGCAGCACAGTGTTTCAGTGTCCATGTCCAGGAGTGGTAAACGCTAGTTCATATTTTAATTTTACCACTCATTTGTTAACTCAATTTAGGCATGTTACTTAACTTTGATGAGTTCCGGTTGCATCATATGTAATATGGATATAAGGAACTGCTTATAGTAAGGGCTCATTGAGGATTAAATGAGATAAAATGTATAAAGAAACTGAAACAATGCCAGGTGAGTAATAAATAGAAGTTATTATTCTGGTTGCTTTACCCTATCTTCCCTTTTTTATAAAGTCCCCTTTGTACCAGCCTGCTCAATTTCTTCATTTCTTTCTATTCTTTTCTCCTATTAACATTTAATTTGGGGATATAATTTAATGAGCATTTACATAACAGTGTTTATATGACTGCTGACTTCTCCTTAAAGACTTCCTTTTAACTCATAAGTGGAGCCCAAGCCACAGCATGAAGCCTAGTGATTGAACTTCAGCCTCAGCAACTGAATGAGAGAAAAATTCATATCCTTATTTTGCAATAGAAGAGGGGAATTTCTAAGCTTCCCTTCCAGAAATCACACTGGTAAGTGGATACCTTCTCCCACTACTTGTTATGTGATTGTGTACTCAGAGACAAGTGAAAAGAAGCAAAAACCATCCCTGGCTAAAGAGGCCTTTCCAGGAAGGCAGCAATCATCTGAGCCAGGTTGATGAAATCCATGTAATAGCAGATGTGACTGACATACCTGAATTATCCTTAGCCTGAATGATTCATTACCACTGTAAAACAGCAATGCCCTTAGTCAACACCGAATACTGTAGCTATTTTGTTACTGGAAAACATTACCATCTCAAAGAAATACCAGATGATTTGTCCCCCATATGCTTGACATCCCTGCCCAGTTTATCTGCAAACTGAGATCTCTGCTGGTTTTATAATTCCAGCTATATTTATTTTAAGCTTTTTGGAAGATGAATTTTATCTGCTATTCATAATTCAAATATAACTGCTAGTCTTGGAATAAGACGTGAAAAACTCATTTTTACCCCTTCCCTGGTGTCTGTGTGTATCTGACATATAGATATTCCTTACCCAGTAATTCAATTAACAGTACACAAAAGCCACATGAATTATACAGTGGTTCCTAAAAGTGAATTAGCAGATTACCAGCTTCTTTTTATAAAAATCCTTATCATGTATGCAATGTGTTCTTACTTAGGTTAATCCTTCTCAATTCATGGGGCACAAGGTGGTACAAATGTGGTTTTAGGCCTCTTTACATAGCTTACCTCTTGCTGATGCTTTCTGAATATAAGTAAAGCCTACAGATAAGGGCTGGAGGGAGGAAACAGGAGTTGCTAAGAACTCATTCTAGATAAAGTACAAACACAACTGACGTGCTGTAGTTAGATACAAATACTCCTGTTTACCCCGTAAGCATTTAGCTGTTTGATTTGCTGTCTATCCAGGATTGATTAGTGTTAGGAGATTTATTCAAGGATAATTTAATTGCCAGCTTCAAATGGCTGGGTTACCTACACTAGTAATACACTAACACTGTCATCCTCATGAAAAAAAAAAAATGAGGACCTCTTCCTCCTCAGGGTAGAAAAGTTCAAAAATTACTGAGAAGAGGAAGAAACAATATTGGCATTATGTTTTCTACCTTCAAAAGAGAGACTGTATACTGCACTGCTCTTGGAACTATCAAAATGAATATCTGCTGCTTATTTTTTTAACGAATAGAATATACTGGGTATTTTAAATAGTAGGCACATTTGCATAGTGATTCATCAGACAGCTAATATACATGTGAACTCATTTTCTCATTAAAGCGTCATCATGAGAAAAAGGAAAATATGATATTTTAAATGGTCTGTCATCTAGTAATCTCATAGCCAGATAGGATAATGGATACTCACAGCTCACAACTCCAAGTCACTGCAAGATACTAATGGCTTTTAAAATTTAAAGGGTACCTTGTACTTTACAAGGTTTAACAAGAAAATGAAAATAACTGGTGGGCATTCCCTCAGCTTTCATATACTTGACCTCAATCTAGTGAAAATTTCTTGCAGCAGAAGAGACATCCCTTTACCCAACTGCTGTGAATGCCTCTCAAGCCCTCCTGGGTCACTATTTTCCAGCATCAATAGCTCCTTCTCTGCCCATTCCTACGTCTCAACCTACATAAGAATTTTTTATTTCCCATGCCCCGTAACTAAAACACTTTACTCTTTTCCTCCTCATTCTCATTCACTGCCACACTTCAGTGATTTGCTTCTAAATCCAAATAGTTGTGCTGTTTCCTGCCTTGGTGCCCAGGCATATGCTTCCCTGAGCCACTAATGCTTCTCCCAGTAAATGTCCACCCTTTTTTGTTTGCTTGTTTTACAGTCAAGAGTCTTACCATGTCTCCCAGGCATAGTTCATAGATCAAAGTAGCCTTGAACTCCTGAGATCAAGCAATTCTCCCTCCACAGCCTCAGAAGTAGCTTGGACTTACAGGAAGGCGCCACCACACCCAGCTTGCCTATTTATGTATTTGTTTGTTTGTTTGTTTGTTTGTTTGTTTGTTTGTTTATTGTAGAGATGGAAGTCTTGCTATGTTGCCCAGGCTGGTTTGAACTCCTGGCCTCAAGCAATGTTCCTGACTCAACAGTGTCTGGAAGCATTGGTATTACAGGTGTGGCTACTATGCCCAGCCAAAGCCCCAGTTAAAGCATCCCCTGTAAAGTTTCCTCTTCTCTACCACACATTTGGCCACTCAGGTTACAAAGGCCCATTCTCCTTTTGCATCTTCTTCATTTTGGCATCACACAGCACATCACAGGTACTGTGGCAGAAACTACGAATTGCCTCATAATACCAATATCTCATTTATTTTTATGCCAAAGTATAAATTGTGGAACCCAAAAAGAGAGAAGAGGATATTATATCCTGAAGTGAATAAATGACAAGAAATAGAAGGAAGGATATATTATAGTAAGCCTGAGCTGAAAAGAGAAAATTCTACATCTTTTTAAAACAAAAGGTGGGAGAGATATTCCTGGAAGGCTAAAAGAATGAGAAGAGAATGAAATGGAATATGATTTAGGGATAAATGAAATAATATCATTTTTCATCCTTGGAAGGAAATTAATTATATTAATAAATTCTGTGATATTTAACCTTCCTTATATTCCCAGAATATGGCCTGCTTCATTGTAGTGGATTTTTCTTTAACAAATGTATTCTTTTCAAATACAGCCGAATATAATTTACATCTTTAAGGAACTTTCTTTTGCTGCAGCGTCATAAGTGAGATTATTACTTGTTTTGCTGTTTTTGTTAGGTTTTGCCTGAAGCATTAGGCTTCTTTCATAGAGTTCATTTTAAAATATTTCCAATTTAAAACAGTTTAAATATTTGCCCTTTAAAGACAATAAATTTGTCTATGAAATTGGGACTGTTATCTCTTCTAGGAGCTTTAAAATTCTCTTTCAGTTTCTTTTGAGGTTATTAATTTATTCATATTTTTACCACTTTTTGAATTCTTGAATCAAGTGTGAGACACTTTATTAGCCTAGAAATTCATGAAATGTATACAGACTTTCCAGTTTATTAACAAACAGTGCATGTGTATGTGCACGTGTGTGTGGTGGGGGGGATAAATCAAGCATACATTTGTAATCTCTTTTCTATTACAGTTATAGCCCCTGATGATGTTTAATGGTAGGTATTTTTGTTTTCTCATTCTTTGTGACTCCTTTCCATTCTGGTCACAATATTAATAATCCTACAGTCAAGGCATCCTTGTACCACTCCAGCTTCATCTTTACCTAGAGAACTCTTTTGCCTCTTACAAAGATTATCTCAATAATCTCTTTATCACGTTTCTGTGAACACTCTAATTAATTAAACACCTCTTGTAATGCCACATATCACAAATACATTTGATATCCTGATTTCATTTCCTTTGAATATATATGCACAGCATAGAGATTGCTGGATCATATGGTAGTTCTATTTCTAATAGAAGCCATTGAGATTGACCTAGCAGTGGGATGGTCTGGAGACTGAGTCCACCACAAAGACCTGGAGCCTGAGGCTACAGGACCTAGCCTGGCATGAGGTGAGCACAGAGGTTTGGTCCATAGATATTGGCATGGAGTTTAGGGCTATGGGGTCTACCTGGCACTGGGTTTTACTGGGGTGGCCCTGGTTTTAGTGTATGAAATAAAGTCCAATGCTCACTTTACTTTCCTTCCCCCACATGAAAGATCTTTCCCTCCATGCTGTGTTTTCTGGGGTTGGAGAAAGGGAGATGATGTAAAACTGCCTTTGTATTCTCTTCAACGCATCTTTTCTTTTTTCTGTGCTGTATCTAGGTGTTCTTGCCTGGTGTCTTTAGCTCTTATGAAGGTATTTTTACATGTGGATAGTTGTTTTATTTAATGCTCCTGCAGGATGAGTACTGGATAATCCTATTGTGCCACCTTGCTCCTCCTCACCCTCAATGTTTTTATTGAATCAATATTATTGTGGCTACCATGCTGTTTTCTTTGTAAAAAAATATATCACCTCAAGCACTTATCATTTCTTTGTGTTGTAAACATTCCAATTATACTCTTTTAGCAATTTTTAAATGCAGAATAGATTGTTATTGACTGTAGTCACCCTGTTGTGCTATCAAATACTGGATCTTACTCATTCTATCTGACTATATGTTATGTACTTATTAACCATCCCCACTTCCCTCCCCACACACTTCCCTTCCCAGGCTCTGGTAACCATCATTCTACTCTTTATCTTCATGCATTCAATTGTTTCAATATTTAGCTCCCACAAATAAATGAAAACATGTGAACTTTATCTTTCTGTGGCAGGCTTATTGCACTTAACATAATGTCCTCCAGTTCCATCCATGTTGTACATTCTGTTTTGTTATTACTGTAAGTAACATTACACATTGAATTACCCTATAGATAAGTCTCTGCTCACGTCTGTACTTAAAAAAGCACAGAAAAATCCCACTGTAATAAGACTCCCCAAGTTCAGTTTTGAATCTGTCTTCTAAAGATAATTACATATGAAGTTTTGTTGCATGACTTCTTAGTATTCTCTTCATTCTCTCTCCACATAAGTGTGAATAGAGTTATAAAAACAATATCAAGTTGCATATACGTCTAAGCCTGTTTTTTACCATTATATTGTGAATGTGTCAATGTTTTATTTTTAATTTGGTTTTAGTGAGCATGTCTTACATGCCTCACCAAATACCCTCAGCCACAAATGTCTCCCAACACTCACTTCTCTGCTCATCATCAGCCACTGCTTTGGCAAATGATTCTACAGAAACCAACCAGCTACAAACACAGAGTCTCTGACTCCTCTCACCCTTTCCAAACTTGAATGAAGCACACCCAATACATGGAATCTGGCTTCCCATTTGGTTGAATAAAGAACCAGGGATAAAACCTAGATGTGTGAGGGAGTTAAGTCCCTGAGGGATGCACTTTGCTCAGGGGTAAACAGGAGATAGATTAAAGCCAAGAGGTAAATTCTTTCTCAAGTCGTTTTTTTTCAGATGATCTATTTTAAGGCAGTTTTCCAGTTAACCAGTGGAAAACAGTGGTTAATACAGTAATAAATCACTTTGTACTTGCTTCTTATCTTTTGACTCACTCCTTTAGCCTATGCTTGCTGTTCTGGAATTTTACCTTGCAATAAGGATTGGTACAATCTTGGCTTACTATAACCTCCACGCCCTGGGCTTAAATGATCCTCCCACCTCAGCCTCCCAAGAAGCTGGGACTACAAGTTTGCACCACCATGTGCAGCTAATTTCCGTGTTTTCTGTAGAGATGGGATTTCACCATGTTTACCAGGATGGTCTCAAATTCCTGGCCTTAAGTGATCCACTTGCGTCAGCCTCACAAAGTGATAGGATTGCAGGCATGAGCCACCGTGCCCAGCCGGGATCTCTTTTCTATGGACTACAGGCTAGGCACTTGCATACTATTGTATCAAAGGATACTTTAACTCAGTAATTAATCTCCCATTGATAAACATTCAGGTGTTTTCAAAAAATATTGCTTATTACAGATAATGTTGTTATAACTATCTTTACACTTGAATATTTATGCCTATCTCCTATTATTTTCTTAGGGTAAATTCATAGATGTTGAATATCTTAAAAAATGGCATAAACCTTTTTGAGGAAAAAGAAACTTTTTAGCAAATCACATTGAAGTTCTTTAACTCTAGACTTCATGAGTAAGCAAATAAATTAGTTGGGAATTACTGAATATACAATTTGAAATAGGAATCTTTTATAGTTAAATGTGGTAAAATTTAGAAACTATGTAGAATATATAGTCAGGTGAGATGAACCTCTCCTCTAGCTCCTGACTCATTAAGAAACAAGCAACAAATTGCAATGTTCATAAAGGCCCCAATATGTTCAGTGAATTTTCTTCATTTTCCAGATAAACCATATCCCGTTTGTACAGGAATGCTTTTTTCTCATGTTAGGAATTATCTTCTTTAAAGTGCATAGTTTTTGCTCATGTGCTCATTTCACTTATACCTTTTAGCCTTTTTGTAATTCATTAAGAAAATAATAATGAAGAAATTCTGTTTCTTTTAAATAATCATCAAAATGCTACATGCTCCTCTACCTGGCTAATGGAAATATCTGTGTGATAATGCAGTTCATTATTTCTCCATAACTTCTTAGAGGACACAGAATTATTACAAGGGTCCAAGAATTTACATTTGTTCTCAGCAATCCATGATACACTGCATAAATAAAACACATTTGCTACTTGGCTTCATTCTGTTATGTACTTGTCACACTGTTATATAATTTGTCACACTTAAGAGATTGAAAGGATTTTCAGATTATAGTTAACAAAAGTATCCCTATGGCAGAGGGTATATGAAGTTTAAATGAGCATCCCCATATTGATAAACATAAGAAACTACTATTCTAATCTTACCCCTGTGTCTGGTGTTTGTAAGATTTCAAATTCTACCTGTAACCAAATTTCTTTTGTTAATTTCAGGATATTTGTTTTCTCCTTGAATTCAAAATTGAAAAACACACATAACCAAAGCATTGTGGTCCTGCATATCTATTGAATAATCCTGTAATCTACCCAGATATGCTGTGTCCCAAATGCACTACTATTTAGTAGATAAAGTTGGGCTCCAAAGTAAAAATGTTTGTGTTCAAATCCTGGCTCCACTTCTGTGTCACCCGTGCAAACTGCCTAGAATCTCCTCTTTTATAAAATTGGGATAATAGCTTTATCTATTATACTGAGTTATCAGGAGAATTGATTGTGTTACTATAGGTGAGTTAGAAGAGTGCTTGGCGCATGGTAAGCATACAGCAAAATAAAAAATATATTAAAAATAAAATTTTAATTACATCAGGCTCAATATTATATTGACTACCTGTATACCACTTGACTTAAGCTTTGTGACCTTGTACCTCCTTCCAGATTTCAAAAGGTTTTCAAGGGAGAAAAAAGAGTGAAAAAGAATTGACATTAATTCAATACCTAACACATTCCAAACACCCTGCTATTTCTTATCCAGAGCTCTTCCTAAGCTTGTTAATTTTAGATACTCCACATGATATCATTTTATAGTTATTAAAATGGACCCACATTCAACATTGTATAATTTGTCACACTTAAGAGATTGAAAGGACTTTTATAACTGTGGTCTCAAAATCACTCTCAATTTCAATTTTCCAGCATTTCAATTTAGAACTTAAGAGAAAAAATATTTTATACCTCAAACATCTTAAAAGGCCCTTGAAAATATTATAGGCTGTAGGCACTCTGCCTGTAGTATCTAATGGATAAGGCAGCCCTATTTCATCTCATATCTTTATCACCAAAATTAAATTTTCTGTTCTGTTGGTGAGGAAACTGAGGCTCTGCCAGGTTAGCAAACTTTACCAATGTCACTTTGGAAAAGCATGAAACCTAGAGCTAACCAAGAACAAACCACTTTCCTCCACATCATGTGGCATCTAGTCAGTCTTCCCATGCTTCTCACCTCAAAGTTGGGGAAAGGACCTTGTATGTTCCATTGAAGTAAACACATGTGCCTCAGTGTTCTTCTTCCCCTGGAAGGCAATGCTGAATCAGAAATCTCCAGTTCTAAATCCTTTTTTGGCAGAAAGCCCAGATTTCTGGAACTTCATTTAATGTCTTGTCAGGCTGCCCATCAAGAATTAAAGCTCCATGACTTCATGTGGCTGAAGCCCAAAACTCTTCACATTTCATTTTATCTTTAAACACCCCTTTGTTTCCCTTCTTATCAGTTAGATGTGTGTTTTATGTCCTGTCCTTTAAGTGTTAAAGCCCTTTTCCTTCTTGGTGTCTTTTTCTTATTGGTCTGCCTGACAGTGAGAAATAGCCACGTCCCTTAGTTGTGTGAAACAAATTCTGATATCAGAGTCTGTGGCCTGGAAATTGAAGAAACAAAATATAAGTGATGTGTGATAAGCATCAAAATACACCCATATTTTGGTTCTTTGCCAACTTTTTCTAAAGTATTAAAACTATTTCTCTTAGCTCCATAAAATGTTTAATCTGAAAATGATATTTATCTTACATGCACAAATCAGGAGCATATACAGGATGATCCATAAATATATAGATGATGCCTTATCTTAGCCATCAGAGACATCAGATAGGTCTAGGCCTACAAGAGCCATTAATATTTATTGAAGACTTTATAATGCTAAACACAACTCAAAGTGCTTTGCATGTACTAATTCATTGCATCCTCTCAACAAACTTGGGAAGTCTTATTCCCATGTAGCAGAGGAAATTGAGGCATAGAGGGATGAAGTAAGTTTTCTAAAGTCACAGTGCAAGTAAGTGGTAGAGTAGAAATTTGAACTCTCAAAGTTCAGCACCAGCATCCACAGCCTTAACCACCAACAAGTAGTGCCTGTTCCATCTGGGAGGAGAAACTTTAAGGAAGGAAGGACTCACAGTAGAAGAGATGGTGATATGATAATGAAGGTGCAAAAAGAGGAAAAGTATTTCTTCTGCTGCCACCCAAGACTGAGGATCCTATAACAAAAACTGCCAGGAACATTTTCCAGAGGATTCAGTGCCTATGAAGGTAGAGGAAGAGATAGAAAAGAAGACCTTCCCCCACTTAGGGGCAAGAAACCAACGATGGGGTTTGGTGGCATGTGGAGCAGTTGGACCTGAAATTCTTTGTAGAGATGTTGGCATTTTCACAGTTGGTACCATTAGTAATGGCAGCATTAGTCATGTTTAAGTGACTTCACAGGAAGAGCATATCATATTTGGAGGTCTGAATGAGTAAAGAAGTATCTTATGCCATCCAGAGACCATAGCTGCTAGATGATATGAGCACAATGGAAACCATGACCTGGACAGGAAGTGCCAATGTGAACAGTTACAGGCTTAAGTCAGTGAGATTTGATTGTCTTCTTAAGGTATTGACTTGGCAAAACTCAGAATACTAATAAATAGATTTCATTGTGTCACAAAATTGGGAGCATTAACAGTACAAAATATAAAATTATAACCATAGGCAAAGTATTTTAAAAATAACCAAAATCAAGATTTAGAAATGTTCATGGATTACGCAGTATAGTATATCCACTGAAAACCACTGTTTTAGAAAATACAAATTTGGGAAGATGGGCGATTTTTGCCAATTTTTTTTCCTTCAAGTCTAAGAACTGTTTTGATACCTACTTACAAGATTCCTACAAGGAATGCAAGACATGAAAGTACAGTTCATAAATGGTACTGAAAAACTGTGAACCATTGTATAAATGCTAAGCTCCATGCTGCAACTTGAAAGCAAAATTAGGGAAAAAAGAAGATCATTCCTGCCTCCCACTGGGTACCTTTGTGGGGCATGAGTAGGAGAAGTAAGACCAGCAACTAGACCTCATTTTTTTTCCTGAACATATAGCATAATTTTTTTTATTTTCTTATAGGCAGCCTCAATAATAAAGTGAATCATTAGGATTTGTAGCCGTACCACAAGAAATTATAGTAGACCTATCTGTCAAATCAAGACAGAAAGATCAAGGAAAACAGTACACAGAGCATAACCTCACCAGAACTACACTAGTCTTCTTTTCATTCTTCCTGTTCTCACTTCCCCTACTGCCCAATCTATTCTCCATATAACACTTGAAGTAATCTTTATAAAGCACAAGTCCTTTCTGCCACTACCATGGTTAAAGACTGTTAGTGGCCTAGCATTCTCCTGGGAAAGGATTCATTGACTCTAGCAAGACCTAAGAAACCCGGCTAAGCCTGTCTTCTTCTCCAGTTTCATTGTAGGCCACTCTTCCTCTCCATCATGAAGCTCCTAACCACATATTTCTCCCACTCTGCTTGCATGAAACTCAGTCATTTTAATGTGTGATTCCCTCTACCAGAATTCTCATCTGTTAGCTTTACCTTCCTTGCCTGGATAACTCCTTGTCTTTCATATTTCTGCTTAAGTATAATGTCATCCGGAAGATCTGCAATGACCACCCTCCCAACCCCTAGACTAAGTGATAGCATCCTCTATTCTGCATTTTTGTGATCGAATAGCCCATGAATGACTGCTTTGCAATTTGCAACCAGCTTCTTCTTTCTTATGATGTGAAGTGTACCTATGCTTCACCCAACTCACGTCACCTTGGACATCTTCACCTGAAATTCATAAGTGATTCTTCATAGGCACCATATCTCCTATGGGCCTGATCAGTTCAACTGAGGCACCAAAACTTACATTGTCTTTGCATGGAAGAGACTGTGCCAGAGCCTGGTTCTCACTGTGGGAGTAGATAAGATAGCTTGTGGTGCCAGGAGATGAGGCAAGAACAGTCATGGCAAGGGATCTCTATCTAACAGTTGGTCCAGCACAGGGCTGAGCAGATTTGGGGAGGAAAATAGACTGGGTCTTCCGCAAATAGCATAAGTCTTCATTCTTGGTTAATGTGTTAGATACTTTTTCAACTATTTATTGGTCCCTAAGCGTACAGTATGCAAAAACCTCAGAAAGCTGCAGAGGACTGTTATATGAGCTTCTCTGCCCGTTTACAGTGGCAAACCCCTCACTGTACACAGAAATCCAAATACCAATGGACATAAAAATCACGTTGAAAAATTATAAATGGCCAACACAAAAAAATAGGCCACCATGTAGTAAACCCCTTTCAAATGTGTTTATTCCAGATGTCCATTCATACATTACTAGAAGCAAAACATAAGTGCCACAAAGGCGGCTGAAAAAGCTCTTCTCAAAATCTGTATCCTCAGTGAAAGGCAATTCAGCAGTCATTTGCACAAATACAAAATCTCCAGTGCAAAGACAGGATCATTTCAATTACCTCCTAGAACTGGCTAATGGTTATCAACACCTGAAACATGACATTTCATTCAAAACTATCAGGGACCATGAGTGTAGAGGAGTAGGAAAGAATCAGCCAAAGACTTAGGAAGCCCCAGAGACTCAGGAAACACAATTATGCCAGCCTCTCCAGCTCCACAGCTGAAATGCCTGTAATGACAGTGTATTTTTAAACATCTCTGCCTGGGCAGCAGAGACAGACAGAAGAAAGGACAATCAGCTCAAGCAATTAATTCAGCTGCCACTGTGGCCCATGGCACGTGTTTCTCTGCAGACCAGCAACTGTGAATTGAGGGAGACATGGGTTTACTGCTCAGACACCTGATTTAAAAATAGAAGAAAAGGGCTCGGCCCCTGCTGGCCTCTCACTCTTACCCAGCAGGATGGTGATTAGCAGTGCTTTCCCCATTTGAGCCATTCCTTTTTAATATCCTTATTGGCCATTTTCTATATTCGTGATTGGAACCTGGCTATGAGATCACGTTTGTGTGGACTCCATGCCCTGATGCAAGATCTGCAGGCTTCATGAGCTCGAGGCTGTATGGAGTTCATGGTGTGATTTTAACTGTGAAAGGCATCTAGTGACACGAGAGATAGCAGACAGAAGTTGTTATCAGTTTGGGTTTGGCAGTATAACACTCCATCTTCAGGAACTCAGATACATAAGCTGTATGTGTACTTGGGACATTTTCTGATGCCATAAAGGAAAAAAAAAACATGCAATTGGTCTGTGCCAATGTTGGGCTGAAGAAACAGATGCTTAGGTCTGTGAAGTTTTTCCTCTCCCAAGAGTGATGATCCAAAAATCAATTGAAACTAGAAAAAGATCACCACTCAATTTCAGGATAAGTTTATTTGTCAAAAAAAAGATAAATGGTGAAAGAAGCTATGTTACTGGTGTAGTTTGACTGTGTTCGCACCAAAATCTCACCTTGAATTGTAGTTCCCACAATACTCAAGTGTTGTGGGAGGAACCCTAGAGGAGGTAATTTAATCATGGGGGCAGTTACCCTCATGTTGGTCTCCTGATAGTGAGTGAGTTCTGAGATCTGATGGTTTTATAAGGGACTTTTCCCACTTTTGCTCTGCACTTCTCCTGGCCGCCACATGAAGAAGAACATGTTTGCTTCCACTTTTGCCATGATTATAAGTTTCCTGAGCCCCACTGCCCCCTGCAGCCATGCTGAACTGTGAGTCAATGAAACCTCTTTTCTTTATAAATTCCAGTCTCAAGTATGACTTTATTAGCAGTGTGAGAATGGACTAATACAGTTATCTTGGACAATTTACTCAATATCTGTGTAACTGAGTTCTCTATAAAATGTGTATAATAACTTGTACCTCATAATATTGGTATTAAAATCAGTGAGTTATTTATTTAAGGCTTTCATATAGAAAGTGTCATCTAAGGGTTCAATATAATGAATGAATGAGTGATTGGGTGAATAAACAGAGAATTCACTGTGCCTCTTTTTCATTCTCGCTAG